>NC_079447.1:5396795-5504295 GCF_903798145.1 Danio aesculapii | reverse complement strand
TGGACTTTTGACGCTACTCCAAACGCGCATCAGAAGTTTCACTTTTTCCCGTCGCGCGCAACTTTGCGTTTTGCGCGTTTGCGCTCGATAGTCAACACGGAGAATAACGCAAGCGAAAATTAACAAACGAATTATTCAATAAATATATTTGGGGGGGTTAAATCACGGCGATCAAATGTAAAACGACAATTTTTGAAAGACAGTATTGCTTTAAATATGTAAAAATAAAAACAAAAAGTACATAAAAAGTTGCCGGCATACTGTACTAAACTCCTGTTTGAACTCACCTGGACGAGTCAGACATCCTCCGATTGCGCTAGCGCATCATGTTTTGCGATAAAGACAACAATCGAAGGGGAAATATGCAGAGATTACACAAAAAGTATGATAAAGGTAGAATCCCAGTAGTGGAAAATTAACGCCTGTAAATCTCTGGATGAATAGTCTTCCTCGGGATAGCTGTCATATAATAAGTTCCTGTTTTAAAAAGCCGTCCACGGGATTGTTTTGGATGATTTCTTTTGTCTCTTAAAAGCACTTCCTCGCCCAGAGTCAGTCTCATGCGTCTGCTGCTCACAGAGAGCAAGTTTCTTCTAATCTCTATTCACTGAAGCGAAGAGCTCTGCAGAAGTGACTCCGCCCATAAGGGGAGGGGCTTGCGATGGTCAAACCACACAAGCGAGTCCCGAAATGTACACAAACATTTTAGATTAAACTAGAACAAAAGCACGATAGTTCTTCTTTCACACGGGCTCGTCTGCTCTGTGGTATATTTCATGTACAGTCTGGCTGAATAACGTTTGATCACAAGAGTCACAAGTCATCACAAGAGAATCATGGTAGTTTTGAAACGATGTAAAGCTGCGTGCAATACAAGCTCGGTTTACCAAAGCCTCGGCGCGCGCTTTATTCTGTTATTCATTAGATTACCAAACTGTTTGTGACAAGATGACAACACGCACCATTTACAACACACAAACACAAAGCACAATAACTCCACAGGCTACATCTGATTAAGGTTTTCATGTCAGAGCAAACCTGGAAGATCAGGAATATGCATCAGTTTATTAGCAGAACAGTAGGAATCTCCAACATCGAGGTTATTTGCATGCATTTATAAAGGGATAGTTCATTAAATTAAACTAAGGGATAGTTCATTTATTCACTTTCTCTAGTCAAAAACCTGTTTGAGTTTCTTTTATTGTTGTTGTTAAACAAAAATAAGTTGATTAGAAGATAAAATGGTAACTATTGACTTCCACAGTATTTGTTTTTCCCACTATGGCAGTCAATGGTTGCCGGTTTCTATCATTCTGCACGATATCTTATGTTGTGTTCGACAGAAAAAAGAAACTCATAAAGGTTTTAAACCACTTAATAGTGAATAAATGTACATTTTTAGCTGAACTATCCCTTTAAGATGACAATAAAGATCTTGTGCAAATATTAAATGCACAGGTAGCAACATTTATAAAATGTTAACAGATTAAAAAGTAAAACTCCAACAAAATAATTTAGGTTTCAGGCTAAACGAACAACATAAAAGTAAAATACTTTAGAAGATCCAAACAATTTACACCCAAACTAGGTCTTTCGATCTTATTGTTTACATGTATTTGGCACAAACTGTAAATAAAGGTAAAACGATGGCAAAGGAAAGTGGTATTACAAGGGGAGATATTATTAGTGATGGGAAGTTCGGATCATTTTACTGACTCGGATCTTTGAGTCTCGTTCATCAAGATGAACGAATCTTTTTTCGAGTCATTTCGTTCAGTTTGCCAAAATGTTATTAAAATGTTACGAATTGCTTCCAAACCCATCTACAACTGGCCCAAGGTTGATCCTACTACAAACAAGTCATAAATAAAATGCTATAAGTAAGAGAAAATAATCATTCATTGTTTACCTGCTCGTTTGTCTTTGAAGATATTTTTGTCTCTTTGCTCAGCTCACCTCTTCATGTCTTCAAATTTCAGAGGTTCGTTCATGTCACACTGACAGTCATGTTTAATCTTAGGAAAAGCACACAGTCTGAGCCGAAAGGAGACGTGATTAGTTCACCTTTCGAGTCTTCTGGTTTTTGAGTCGTTCGTTCATCATGTGACAGAATGTAAAGAGACATGACTCAAACCTGAGGACTCGAAAAATGAATGGATCAAATCTTTTTGCGTACTATTGGCTTCTGTCTTTTACGTGATGAACGACTCAAACCGAGGATTCAGGAGATGAACGGATCAAATCCTTTTCCGGCTCTAAACGTGTATGATTGGCCTCTGCCTTTCATGCGAATGAACAACTCAACTGAAGACTCGAGAAAGGAACGGATCAAATCTTTTTCCAGCTCTAAATGCAAATGATTGGCTAGGCTTTCGTCTTTCATGTGATGAACGACTCAAACCGAGGACTCAGGAGATGAACGGATCAAATCCTTTTCCGGCTCTAAACGTGTTTGATTGGCCTCTGCCTTTCATGCCAATGAACAACTCAAATTTGATCCGTTCCTTTCTCGAGTCTTCAGCTTTTTCCGGCTCTAAATGCATATGACTGGCTAGGCTTTCGTCTTTCATGTGATGAACGACTCAAACCGACGACTCGGGAGATGAACGGATCAAATCCTTTTCCGGCTCTAAACATGTATGATTGGCCTCTGCCTTTCATGCCAATGAACAACTCAACTGAAGACTCGAGAAATGAACGGATCAAATCTTTTTCCGGCTCTAAACATGTATGATTGGCCTCTGCCTTTCATGCCAATGAACAACTCAACTGAAGACTCTAGAAATGAACGGATCAAATCTTTTTCCTGCTCTAAACATGTATGATTGGCCTCTGCCTTTCATGCCAATGAACAACTCAACTGAAGACTCTAGAAATGAACGGATCAAATCTTTTTCCGGCTCTAAACGTGTATGATTGGCCTCTGCCTTTCATGCCAATGAACAACTCAACTGAAGACTCGAGAAAGGAACGGATCAAATCTTTTTCCAGCTCTAAATGCATATGATTGGCTAGGCTTTCGTCTTTCATGTGATGAACGACTCAAACCCAATAGAGGACTCGAATGAACTATGAAAATGAACTGGTCTTCTCCCACACTACACAACTTGAGCATGCGCGAATGAATAAATCACTTAGTTAATTCGAATCATTCGTTCTTTTGTCACATAACGTGAAAGAAAGCACAAGAGATGATTATTTAATAAATCAAATTTTCTTTGTGAACCGTTTTGTAACGTATGATGCTGCAGGCATCAGAAACATGAACACTGTTTAATTGTTACTTCTTGTTTTATTCATTTATTTTTTTCCCAGAAAAGCTTCATAACAAGACAGAATACTTTAAAATCACAATAATAAAAACAAACAAAAGAAAAACTAAATAGTGCACATTAAGCTAGGCTTTTTAAGAAATAAAAACAAGTAAGCTTTAAATTAAATTAAAAGCTTTGTATCAAATAGGGCAACTCTTCCCAATAGATTTTTTTTATGAATCAGCAATTTAAGTGAAAGGCGAGGCAAGTTGATTTCTATAGCACATTTCATACACAGCGGCAATTCAAAGTGCCTTACATAAACAGGAATAAAAGAAACAAGTATAAGAAAAATAAAAACAAATAATAAAAATGGTAAAAAAAACTAAACAAAAACAGACAAAATGTGTTATAAAAGAAGAGAAAAACAGAATAGTGCGATCTGTTGGACGTAGCGCAGTGCTCATTCAGTAAAGGCACAGCTAAACAGATGTGAAAAATATATTTACATTTACATTTAGTCGTTTAGCAGACGCTTTTATCCAAAGCGACTTACAAATGAGGACAAGGAAGCAATTTACACAACTATAAGAGCAGCAGTGAACAAGTGCTATAGACAAGTTTCTGGTGTGTAAAGTCTAAGAAGCAAAGCATTAGTAATGTAAGTTTTTTTTTGAGAGAGAGAGAGAGAGAGAGGGCACAGTTAGTGGTATAGCCAGAGAGGCAGTTAAGATTAGGAAGGAAAGTGGAGACTAAATAGTTGAGTTTTTAGTCGTTTCTTGAAGACAGCAAGTGACTCTGCTGTTCTGATGTAGTTAGGGAGTTCATTCCACCAACTGGGCAGATTGAATGTGAGAGTTCGGGAAAGTGATTTCTTCCCTCTTAGGGATGGAACCACGAGGCGACGTTCATTCACAGAACGCAAGTTTCTGGAGGGCACATAAATCTGCAGAAGTGAGAGCAGATAAGAAGGAGCAAAGCCAGAGGTCGCTTTGTAAGCAAACATCAGAGCTTTGAATTTGATGCGAGCAGCAACTGGCAGCCAGTGCAAACGGGTGAGTAGCGGAGTGACATGTGCTCTTTTGGGTTCATCAAAGACCACTCGTGCTGCTGCGTTCTGAAGCAGCTGAAGAGGTTTGATAAATACCTTTGATAATTTGGGTTCATCAAAGACCACTCGTGCTGCTGCGTTCTGAAGCAGCTGAAGAGGTTTGAAAAATAAATTCAAATAAAAAACTACAGAAGCCACAGAGCCTAATGAGCTTAACAACTTTACTTTAGAATATTAAAACAGCAGTGCACAACAAGCTTGGCTTTTTAAAATAATTAGTATTAAATAAGCTTTAAAATAACGCTCTGTGGCTTTTCTTGTTGGACTTGGCTTAAGGTATGTTAGCATTCAAAAACACAAGCTCTTAACCTTTGATAGGCTGAGTCTGTTTCTTTCTGATGATTTGAAGTGCTTCTTTTGTCATTACTTGTTGGTCGCAGGATAAAAGCTACTAAATGAGTAAATGTAAATGCAATCTTTTTTTATACAGATATTAGACCAAAACATAAAGTCTGCATAGAAAAACATGATTAAACAAAAAATGGGGTAAACATCACAAACAAATCACTTGTAATTGTAGAAATTAGCCTAGCTTAGTGTTTGTTTTCTGACAGCAAGGCAGTGAATAGACAAACAGTAAATATTTTTTAAAAGCATGGTTCTATTTATTTGTAAAATAACAAAAAATAAAACCTATTCAGAGAGACCCCCTCTCATGATTGTAAAGCGCTTTGGGTGTATGGCCATACACAATAAATGCACACATTACATTACATCTATATTAAATGGTTTAAACAGTAAGAGATCCTCTTCAAGACAGGACTTTCTGCATGAAAAAAAGAAATGCAAGGTATATTTTTATGAATATCTCCTCGTGTACTGTAGGAGTAGAGGCGAACGAGATGCACCAAAGCTTTTGTAGAATTTACAGCAACTTACTGGCAGCAGCTCACCAGTAACTGACTGTAAATCTTAGTGTAAAGCACAAATACTGTGAAATACAGCAAAAATACTGTAAACATTTACAGCACCTTTTAACTTGCTGTATATGTATTTACAGTTCTGTATGCTTTTACCATAAAAATACAGTAATTTAAACTTTAAAATACAGTAAAATACTGTATAATTGTCCTACAGTTCATATTACAGTTAAATACTGTATAATTAAAAATCGTTTACAGCGTTGGTCAGAGAAAAGCTGTTGCTATCAAACACAGTTTACTTCACTGAGTCAGTTTAATCGTGAAGGTATAGATCGGATAGGCCTGTTGATGAAAGGTTTGTGAAGAAATGTAATGCTCCCTTGTAAAAACATTTTGTGGCAGTTTTTAAAATGCCAAAATACAGTACTGTATTGGCGAAGCAGTGGCGCAGTAAGTAGTGCTGTCGCCTCACAGCAAGAAGGTCGCTAGGTTTCCTCCGGGTGCTCCGGTTTCCCCCACAGTCCAAAGACATGCAGTACAGGTGAATTTGGTAAGCAAAATTGTCCATAGTGTATGTGAATGTGTGTATGTGTTTCCCAGTGATGGGTTGCGGCTGGAAGGGCATCCGCTGCGTAAAACAAATGCTGGATGAGTCGGCGGTTCATTACGCTGTAGCAACCCCAGATTAATAAAGGGACTAAGCCGAAAAGAAAATGAATGAATGAATGAACAGTACTGTATTTTGATGCATGTTATGACTGCTGTAGTTTTATCACGTTATGACTGCTGTAGTTTTATCATGTTATGACTGCTGTAGTTTTATTTAGATATATTAAAACTGAGGTATTTGATATTTTATTTTAAAATACATAAAATAATAATACATTTCAATCTATTTTTGCCCAACCCTGTTCACCATAACCATGCATTGACTGACACTTTTTCCATTACTCCTATTTTTTGCCGATGATCTTATCACATTCTTTAGTTGTCTTCTATTTCACTCCCAGGAGAAACAGAAAAACAAAAACGTGTAAACTAACTCATAATTTAAAACAAGTTAATTAACTTGTAATTAACTCGTTTTCTCTTAAAGAGCCCATATTATACATGAAATAGGGTCATATTTAGGTTGTAAGGGTCTCCAACAACAGTCTAATATGCATGCAAGGTCAAAAAACACTTTGATGGTCTTATGATCTGCATTTATTTTTACCTAATTATCCCAGCGACTCCCATATGAATCGTTCAGCGATTCATTTGTTCCCAAACCCCTCCTCAGCGCGAAGCTAATTTGCGCTGATTGGACCGATGACAGCCTGCTGCGATTGGTCGACGACACTGACAGACTTCAGCGCGAGACAGAGTGAAATGCCCAGCTGCTAATCAACAATATAAAAGTAGTCACAGTGCACACACGCTTCACAGTAGATTTTGTCTGCCAGTGGGTGAATGTAAACACAGACGATGGACTAGAAAATACTGACGACTAACTATTTTATTGAGCAAAAAGTCCAAGAACTGGCAAGGAGATCTCCTAGCCCATCACAGTCTACCTGCTCTTTTCACACACACACACACACACACACATACACACACACACACACAGGGCCGGCGCATCCTAGAGGCGACCTAGGGCGGCAGAAAAGAGAGGGTGGCATCGGCGACATCTCCCTCACCACCAGCGTCCTCAGTTATATCCGAGAACCCCCCCCCCCTTATTCAATTTGAACCACGACCCCAAGCAAGCTGGAGTAAACGAGGCAACAATTGTAACCGCACGTACTGAAATGGAAGTAGAAACTGATTCATGATGCACTGATCCATATTCTGACAGTCTTTACTGATCCTTCCTTTTACAAACCGATGAAGTCTTCTTTGTAAGCACGTAGTTTACAGAAGCACTTGAACTGCTCAAGGCTGGGCTATATTGCTGATGTTTCATCTTTGATTAGACTCAATAATATCCATCTGCACAGCGTGACTTCATTCCACCTGTGTCTGTGTGTAAGTGTGACTTTTTTTCTGTTAGTGGGCGGGGCCGCAGGTTTCAAATCTCCCGGGTTTGCGCGCGCAACTACTTGTGTTTCGTAGCCGCGTCATCACGAAACACCTAATGACTTGTTATCAAGACGACTCGTTTGAAGCACTATGAGTCGACTCTGTTGAAAACTGTTGATTTATCTGTAAAACTGTACACTTACAGATTTAAGCCTTAGCTGGACATTTCACTTCACTTAGAGCTGTGTGACACTATATGGAACAGCATTTTCAAAAACCCATAATATGGGCTGTTTAATTCAAGTTATCTCATCAAGGGAAAGAATTACTCTATCAATTAAAACTAATTATATATATATATATATATATATATATATATATATATCTTTCTGCTCAGGGCCAGATTAACCAATAGGCATTATGGACACAGGCCCAGGGGCCCGTGTGCCCTTGGGGCCCCTGTGAGGGAGGAAAAAAATGCAGATTTTGGAGTGTCTGTTTAGGCTAAGTGCAAATAGCGCACCTCATTAAAATAAGCTATTTGAACAATTTCCGCCCACCACTGTTTGATTGACAAATACAACATACCTAAAGAGCGCAAGTGACAGCAGTGTGAGTGGTGTAGCTTGTAAAGTGCATGGCATCATGTTTTGACGCGATAGATCATCAACCGGTTCGAATCCAACATCTGATAAACTCATTCTTCTTTTTTTTTTCCCATTAATACATTCATAATAGAAAGAGATTTATATTTGAATAGAAATAAAACAGTTTTATTTAAAAATGAAAACAAGGAAAATGTGATGGTTACAAGTGGCTCGTGGGTATTTAATACGGTTTAGCTTATTTCATATGTGTATAAACAGCATCTAACAGTTATTTTAAGTTATTCTATAAACAGTTATTTTCCACCTGGTGTTAAATGTTAGCAACATCTTAATATAACTCATTTGTATCTACAACGAATACCCTTTAAAATATATATATTTTAGTACTGCTTCAGTGAACTTGAACAAGTGTACTAAAAACTATTAATTTTCACTAATTTTATTAGTATTTTATTTTATCAAAGTGTGCTTTAAATGCTTTAAAAATAAGTAAAATCTTTGTAGACTATAAATATATGTACTATATATCATTTATTTAAAAAATGCTGGCAATACATTATAGATTCATTTTATTAAAAAACATTATATTATTCTTATTTTACTATTAAGTCTTATTAACTATAGAGGTGCGGTTAGGTAGGGGGTCTCAACAAGACAATGTGCCCAGGGGCCTCTGAATTCTTAATCCAGGCCTGTTTCTGCTCTAAAAACCTATCACAGAAAAGATTAGTTTTGGTGACGCAATTCCTTAATCCACCACTGGGGGACAAATTGGAGGAAATTGTGAAAAATGTGCAGTATTGCACTCTGTCGAATTAACACGGGTTTTACGTCTCAGCTGTTTCTCTGCTGTAAAAAGCTATTACAAAAAGGTTAGTTTTGGTGATGTAATTTCCTAATCAGCCACTGGGGGTAAAATGAGAGATTGTGAAATATGTCGAGCATTGCACTCTATCTGTTAAAACTAAAATAAGTTTTTATGTCTCAGGTTATTGGCTGAAAAAATCGATTATAGAAAGAGGGTTAATTTTGGTCATGCAGTTCCCTAATCTGCCACTGAGGGTAAAAAGAGAGATGTGTAAAAATGACCAGTATCACACTCTGTGTCCATTTCTCTGCTATGAAAAGTTATTTAAAAAACAAGGTTCAATTTGGGTCTCGCAATTCCCTAATCAGCCACTGGGGGTAAAATGAGAGATTGTGAAACAAGTCCAGCATCGCAATCTATCGATTAAAACTTCTTTTACATCTTAGTCTCCCTGATTTGCACATCAATAACTGTCTGGTTCATCTCAGCTACTAAATACGATCTCCAAAGACGACGTTGAATAGTTCGGACTGCTGAGCGAATCACTGGTACAACCCTTCCTACTCCCCAAGAACTGTACTTATCCAGAGCGAGCAGAAGGGCTGCCAAAATCACTCTGGACCCCTCACACCCAGCACACTGCCTCTTTGAACTTTTACCTTCTGGTCGACGCTACAGAGCACTGCGCACCAGAACAGCCCGACACAGAAACAGTTTCTTCCCTCAGGCAATCCATCTCATGAACACTTGATGATAATAATTGTGGAACCAACATCACTACTTGCCATACACTTTTATACACATATACACTTATTTAACAACACACTTACATGCCAATTTGCACATAACAGCTGCACATATAACATTGTATATACTAATATAACTGTACATACACTTGTCAATCTGTATATTTGCACTCACTACTTACTTCTATTTTTTAAAATATATTTATTATCTGTTTTTTGTCCTGTCTCTGTAATCCTGTTGCACTGTAGAAGCTCTGTCACCAAAACAAATTCCTCGTATGTATGAACACACCTGGCAATAAAGCTCTTTCTTTTTCTGATTCTGACATAAACAGCTATTACAAAAATAGAGATAATTTTGGACATGCAATTCCTATATCAGCCACTAGGGGTAAAGAGAAAAGTTGTGAAAATGTCCATTGTCGCCACTAGACAAAAATGTTGACTCTCACACTACTAATAAGCTCTAGATTTATGTTTCAGTCTCCCTCATTAAAAAAAAGCTATTATAAAGAAATATTAATTTTGAAAATGCAATTCCTTAATCAGACACTGTGGGTAAAGAGAGAGGTTGTGAATATGTCTGGTATTACATTCTTTCAATTATTTTACTGGGTTTATTCATTCATTCATTCATTTTATTTATTTATTTATTTATTGTCTAGATAAAGGGTGACACGGTGGCTCACAGGAAGAAAGTCACTGGTTTGAGTCCCGGCTGGACCAGTTGGCATTTCTATTTGGAGTTTGCATGTTCTCCCCATCTTGGCGTGGGTTTCCTCCGGGTGCTCTGGTTTCCCCCACAGTCCAAAGACATGCAGTACAGGTAAAATGAATAAACTAAATTGGCCGTAGTGTATGTGTGAATGTGAGAGTGCTTGGGTGTTTCCCAGTACTGGGTTGCTGTTGGAAGGGCATTCGCTGCGTTAAACATATGCTGAAATAGTTGGCAGTTCATTCCACTGTGGCGACCTCTGAAATAGAAACTAAGCAGAGGGAGAATGAATGAATGAACGAACGAACGAATGAATGAATGAATGAATGAATGAATGTCCACCTGATGTAAAAAGTTTCCAACAAAGGTGAATTTTTGGATATGCAATTTAAATGTCCACTATCCCCTTTTATTGATGGACAACTACTTTCATATTCTGTCTTCCTGCATGTGAAAACTATTTAAAATATATATATATAAAATAAAAAACTTTTTTGTTTTCCACTAGTGGTAAGGGGAGAGGTTGTGAAACTTGCCATGTGCAATGATGAATGGGCTATAAGAAAACACCTATTCCATTCATTCATTCATTCATTCATTTTCTTTCGGCTCAGTTTCTTTATCCATCAGGGGTCACCACAGCGGAGTGAACCACCAACTTATTCAACATATGTTTTTTACAGCGGATGCCATTTCAGCCGCAACCCAGTACTTTGAAGCACACATGCACTCTAACATTCACACATTGAATTTAGTTTAGGAAACCGGAGCACCCGGAGAAAACCCACACCGACACAGGGAGAACATGCAAACTCCATACAGAAATGCCATCTGGCCCAGCCGAGACCCGAACCAACTTGCTGTGAGGCGACAGTGCTAACCTAACCACTGAGCCAACTTGTCACCCCTATTCCAAAAAAATGAAAAACTAAATTTGCTGAGAGCGTGAGATTGAGTTAAGCGCGAGATTGAGGTAAAGTTGGTTTTATATTTGCACTTTTTTTGGTAATTTTTTTTGAACCATGACAACTTGACACGGTGTCTATATTACACTTTGAATATTCAGTCTGAAATAGCGTGCAAGTATGACTTCAAAACAACATTAGCACTATTTCACTGACTGTAAACAATGTTGATAGTCGTTGGCTGCTACTATGATTTCACTATTCAGAATTAGCAAAAAATACTGTTCCCCTTCGGATGGGGAACTTCAATGGTATAGTGGAGAATCCACTTATGGGGATTTCGTTCAGAAAGCCAATCATCTGAAAGAGTATGTAAACGGGCCAATGAAATGCCAATGAGTTTCAGGCCTATTAAGATATTTGTTAACTATCAAAATAAAATAAATAACAGTAGCACTTATTTTGATGGTTTCTATCGCACGTTTTGTTGACAAAGTTGCATCGAACTATGCTAATTACTTCTCATTTGAGTATTAGTAGACTCTCTGCTTAATATCTGCTGATACTGCTCCTTCAACAGACATTTAACTGCCTATAAGAAACTTTTCAAGTACATGTCAACTTACACTAACAATAACTCTAATAGTCTACTCATAATATAATGATAATTAGTTGGCATGTAGATGCAATGTAACTTAAATTCAACAAAATGCGTTAAAAGGACCATCAAAATAAAGTGATACCGCAATTACTTATAAAATATCACAAATGTGTTATCCTTGTCATAGTATACTCAATAAATAAATAAATAAATAAATAAATAAATAAATAAATAAATAAATATATATATGACATGGATGTATTTGTGTGTAACTATTTTGGACAGATCTCTCATACTGTAAAACCCATTAAGTTAAGGTAACTCAAATGGTTTGTTGCAATCGGTTTCCTCAAATGGTTTAAGTTCAACAACTAATCCTAATGAGTGCTGTGAACTTAATCTATTTGAGTAAATGAAGCAATTTGAGCACAGTAAAACTCAATAAATGAAGAGAACTCAAACCATCTGAGTACTGTAAAACCCAATATGTTAAGGCAACTCAAACCATTTGAGGAAACCGATTGCAACAAACCATTTGAGTTCAAAAAATCGATATGAGTACTGTGAACTTACTCCATTTAAGCTTAAGTAATGAGGCATTTAACGAACTCCATTACCTTCAACACTGAGTTCAAAACTCTTTTCAAATGAGAATTAACTTTCAGTCAATTTTGAGTTAACTCCACTCATTTCATTTGATAAAGTTGACTGCGGGGTGCAGAAAAGATGAATGTTGACATTTGTTTAAATACTTTTGGCATCATTTTCTTTTATAACCACTCTAAATCTTGCATTCAGTACATACATTGATGATCTTTTTTATTATAATGGCCAAGTTATTTACTCACAAGTGTAGATATTTGGAAAAGTCTCCAATACTTGATATTTCTTTAGTTAAAAATGTAAACTATAAGCCATGTATTTTATCTTTAATGAGCATAAAAACTATTTTAATAGTCAAAAATAATTTTCCCTCTGTTTTTTTTGGTCTTATTTAATATTTATTTATATGTATTACTACTTTAAAATGTAATATGCATAATGTAACATCATGTTTGTGCATTTCCTAATGTTTTAAAGTTGCTGCAATCTTTTATTAACAATCAGTATTAATAAATAATAATAATAAGGAGAATGTCCCATTTGAACTCACCTGAATGCTTCAGACATCCTCAGATGACACCAGCATATGCAGAGATAACAAAAGTATGATAAAGGTAGAATCCCAGTATCCGAAAGTCAACGCCTGTAAATCTCTGGATGAATAGTCTTCCTCGGGATAGCTGTCATATAATAAGTTCCTGTTTGAAAAAGCCGTCCACGGGATTGTTTTGGATGATTTCTTTTGTCTCTTAAAAGCACTTCCTCGCCCAGAGTCAGTCTCATGCGTCTGCTGCTCACAGAGAGCAAGTTTCTTCTAATCTCTATTCGCTGAAACTAAAAGCTCTGCAGAAGTGACTCCGCCCATAAGGGGAGGGACTTGTGGTGGACAAACCCACTATGGAGCTTAAATAATGCCAAAAACAATCTGAATTTGAATGTGTTCATTTGAATTATTGAGAGTTGTGATTGAATAAATCTGAATATTATATGTTTTGAATCTCTTAACTTGAACAATGAACATCTGACATTTAAAAGGCAGATTTTTATAGATAAGTTTCAAAATCAGAGATCCAGATTGTGAAATTCATTGTGAATATTTGCTAAATATCATATACACTGCTGTTAAAGGTTTAAGACACCCTGGAGTACTATTTTTGAGATTGTGTGTGTGTGTTGAGCATCAGTTAAAGCCCTCTGTCTTCTCAGACAAATTTGGAAATCCTAAAAGATTCCTGAAATCCTGGGCTAAAATCTGTGGTCTTTGATCGTTGGTTTGACATGTTCACTGACAGCCGCTTAATGCCCGTTGTGATCAGATTTTCCCTCTGATGAAGTTCTGGCAGTGTCAGAAGATTTCAGACACTTTCCTGCAGTGTGACAGCAGCTGTGATGAGAGTCTATCCAAGAACCAATAGGAGCTCTAGAATTTGATGACACAATCCATGTGACTATTCAGCTGACCGCGGGGAAATGTCCAAACAGTTTTTTTTCTTCCGGGTTTTATTATTGAGACACGCCGTGTGCAAAACTGCCGCTCCAGATTGTTTACGTTTGCTGTGAGGACTCATTTCAGAGCGCGGGATAGTGAAACTCCGGGAGAGTTTTCTTCTGTGTTTGGCACGTCTTCATTGTCGTTCAGTCTGACATTATGAAGGCTGAGATCTTACAGCAGGGGTCACCAATCTTGGTCCTGGAGGGCCGGTGTCCCTGCAGGGTTTAGCTCCAGCTTGCCTCAACACACCTGCCTGGATGTTTCAAGTTTACCTAGTAAGACTTTAATTAGCTTGTTCAGGTGTGTTGGAGCTAAAATCTGCAGGACACCGGCCCTCCTGGAACAAGTTTGGTGATCCCTGTCTTACAGTGTGACATGAGAGCCAAGTCCATGTGTCTTATGTAAATGTTTCCCTGATCCACGGGGTGTGTTGCATGCTTCTCCCTGCGATGCTATCAGGGCCGATACAGCAATGCTGTTGGTTTGCAGCAAGTATTTTTGTTAGGAGAGCTGGACGAGAATTGGAGAACGGCAGACTTTGTCTTTATCAGTTGAGTTCGTTACCATTCAGACACATCGCCTATATCTGTGCTGATGTGTTCGCCTATGTTTAAAATCCACCGGATTACCGGCAGGTCTAATGGTTGGAATAGACAGGGCTGGAGATCTGCTGTACTGCTGTCCACTGTATCAGCATTCAGACCTGGGGATTGAGGAGCAGAGAAATCCTCCTCATGGATGGTGTTCATATAAACATTATTATCTTCATGATGATATAACATTGGGTTTATGTGTATATGAAATTACGAATAACAAATGTAGCAGGGCATTAAATTACTCTTTATTTCTTTGCATGTTAACTTTGTAAACTATAAAATCATGCGTCTCCTCATAGTCTTTTCTTTGGTGTGCCCACTGACAACAGTTGTTTGCTCTCCTCTTTTTCCCCTGCTCTGCTGGCCACGCCCACTCAATGAACAAACTTAAAACTCTTTTACTCGTCACCGAAATTAAATAGTGTCGTGCTCGGAACATATAATCGGGCATTAAAAAATGTCTTGTATTTTTGAGCTTTTATTTATTTTTATTGCCTTATCTGTAACCGGGACCCCCACATATGGTTTAATGCTGAATATTTTCTACTTGGTCTCTACGTTGTTACTTCTCTGAGATCTTGTATTCTATGTTTAAAGATAAAAGAAAGGTTGTTAAATTCAGAAGTAGGTCAGAGGTCAAATTTGGCGCCTCCTGTTGGACATTTTGGATTCATTTTATTTTAGCCTCTTTTATAAAAAGTAATATTTTGATATATATATGAAAAAATCAGGTCATTAAATATAAAAGTAAGGTTAAATATGACATTTAAGATGTTCTTGATTTGGGCGAGATGGTGGCTCAGTGGTTAGCACTGTCACCTCACAGCAAGAAGATTGCTGATTCGAGTCCCGGCTGGGCCAGTTGGCATTTCTGTGTGGAGTTTGCATGTTCTCCCTCTGTTGGCGTGTGTTTCCTCCGGGTGCTCCGGTTTCCCCCACAAGTCCAAAGACATGTGGTATAGGTGAATTGAATAAACTAAATTGGCCGTAGTGTATGAGTGTGTGTGTGTTTATGGGTGCTTTCCGGTACCGGGTTGCGGCTGGAAGGGCAGCATATGCTGGAATAGTTGGTGGTTCATTCCGCTGTGGTGACCTCTTATTACTAAGGGACAGAGCCGAAGGAAACGAATGAATATTGAATTTGATGTTTCGAATTTCTTCATCTTGTAAACTTGTACAAACTGGAAATCTGCAGTCTAGGAATTCAGAAAAAAATACAATAATATAAAAAGTTAGAAAATACATCTGCCTTTACACATTTACAACGCCAAATTTTAACGCCATATGATAATCAGATTTATTAAATTACACTTGTCAGTAATTCAAATTAGCACCATTCAAATTCAGGTTGTTTTGGCATAACTGAAACTCCATACTGCACCATGCCACGAGTTCTGAAATGTACACAAACATTTGAGACATGTTTCAGACGTTAAACTAGAACAAAAGCACGATAGTTCTTCTTTCACACGGGCTCGTCTGCTCTGTGGTATATTTCATGTACAGTCTGGCTGAACAACGTTTGATCACAAGAGTCACAAGTCATCACAAGAGAATCATGGTAGTTTTGAAACGATGTAAAGCTGCGTGCAATACAAGCTCGGTTTACCAAAGCCTCGGCGCGCGTTTTATTCTGTTATTCATTAGATTACCAAACTGTTTGTGACAAGATGACAACACGCACCATTTACAACACACAAACACAAAGCACAATAACTCCACAGGCTACATCTGATTAAGGTTTTCATGTCAGAGCAAACCTGGAAGATCAGGAATCTGCATCAGTTTATTAGCAGAACAGTAGGAATCTCCAACATCGAGGTTATTTGCATGCATTTATAAAGGGATAGTTCATTAAATTAAACTAAGGGGTAGTTAATTTATTCACTTTCTCTAGTCAAAAATCAGTTTGAGTTTCTTTATTTCTGTTGAACAAAAATAAGTTAATTAGAAAAAACTAAGTGGTAACCATTGACTTCCATAGTATTTGTTTTTCCCACTATGGAAGTTAATGGTTACTGGTTTCTGTCATTCTGGGGTGCGTTTCCGAAAACCATCATTAGCTAACTAAGGTCGCAAGTTGTGTCGTTGCAAACATAGTTTGTTGATTTGCCGTTTCCCAAATCCGTCGTTTCAACGAACATTCGCAAACTGAGTCGCAACCTTGCTTGCAACTACACCTCTGGAGCTGTAGTTAGAAGCATAGTTTCTGGCTGTGTGCTATTCCCAGTTATCAGCCCTATGACCTATACAGTTAGAACATTCTAACATTTAAACTTGGAATTATTAATAAAAGAGCATTAAAGTCATCTCTCTTAGGTGTAATTTACTTTCAAACTATTTTTACAGTTCTGTTTTAGCGATCTTCATGTTTACAACTGCGCTCCCTTCGCAGTGCACTTTGAAAACATTGATGTCATTTTGAACAGCCGTGGCTCATAAGGAAAGCTATAGGTGACCTATTATTTAAATACGGAATTTATGTTACAGCTCCAAACCTTGTGAAAACAATAAACACAGCATACGTTAATGCTTTTATTTACAGTAGGTTATTTATTAAGTATATGTCCTGTATATGACATGGTCCTGCTGATCAGAACATTTCTGCAGTGGTTTACATGTGTCAAATTGTAAAAGTAGACTTTTCCAAAAATGTAAAATAAATAAACAATATCCTACTGAATAATAAAATAATAATCATCATCATCATCATCATTAATATTATTAATAATATTATTAAAGTAGGATTTTCTTCATTTCCTAATAAATATTACATTTCATTTCTTAATAAATAGCCTCATTATTTATTTATATGATTTATATATGGTATTAGAGTATGTGTTCGCTTTTGTAAGTGATTTTATGTTAATTTAGAATAGACTATGTAATGTTCTCAATAATATCTGTAAAGGAAACACAGGCTCTATATGTGCCGTTTACATATATTTCAAGTAATATAGAAAGCGAGTGCATGTTTTTACCAAAACTAATATTGTTTTTTATTTTAAATGTGTGTGCGTATAAAACAATATAATTTGCACAAAGAAATGATGGGGTTCTTCTCTAAAGTAGTAGTTCCTCCGCCCCGTTTAGAGCATCATTATGGGCGTTTTACGTTATAACTAACGTGGTTCAAGCGATGGATCTGCGACAGAGAAACTATGGGTTTTGGGAAACACTCATCACTACATTGTTCTTTTCCCAAACGATGCATCGTACTATAATAGTTCAGCCCAGAGTTACGTCGTTGTTTGGTAAACGCACCCCTGCATGATATCTTATGTTGTGTTCAACAGAAAAAGGAAACTCATAAAGGTTTTACATCACTTAAGAGTGAATAAATGTTCATTTTCAGCTGAACTATCCCTTTAAGATGACATTAAAGATCTTGTGCAAATATGAACTCAACATTTATAAAATGTTAACAGATTAAAAAGTTAAACTCCAACCAAATAATTAATAGTTCAAGCTAAACGAACAACATCAACAGAAATGCTTTAGAAGACCCAAACAATTTACACCCAGAACCATTGATCTAATTGTTGACATGTATTTGGCTCAAATGGTAAATAATCTTAAAATAATGGCAATTAAAAGTGGCATTACAGCTTTCTAATTAAGCTAAATGATATTAGTCCAACATTGTAGTGTGATTACTTGTATTATATGCACAGTATTTGCATTAATATTCAATAAACGTGTGTCACATGATCACTAATTACAATCAGGCACTTATTAAAACGGTACACAGAATTAAAAAAAACTACCTGTTGGCACTGCCAACCTGAAAAGCTCATTTATTATGTTGTAGTAGTTCAAATACCCCTATCAGAGCTCTTCTATAGGAGTCAAATGTTTAGTGTGGAGGCAGCATGGTGGCTCAGTGGTAAGCACTGTCACTTCACAGCAAGAAGGCTGCTGGTTCGAGTCCCTGCTGGGTCAGTTGGCATTTCTGTATGGAGTTTGCATGTTCTCCTCGTGTTGGTGTGGGTTTCCTCATGGTGCTCCGGTTTCCCCCACAGTCCAAACACATGCACTATAGATGAATTGAATAAACTAAATTGGCCATCGTGTGTGAATGTGAGAGAGTATGGGTGTTTCCCAGCACTAGGTTGCAGCTGGAAGGGCATGCGCTACATAAAACATATGCCGAATAGTTGGCGGTTCATTCCGCTGTGGTGAACCCTGATAAATGAGGCACTAAGCTGAAGGAGAATTGAATGAATGGTGTTTAGTGTGTTTGGATAGTTGTGAATCGAGTCTGGCTGGTGTATATCTCGACATCCTAACTTAATTCCTAATTTAAAATCACTGAAGCACTTTATAAAATATGAATATCAGTATGAAATATAAAATAGGCAGCTCATATTATTTAAAATTAGTCATTCACATACATTATGAGCAATCTAAAATAAAATAAAGGTTCCTGATTGGCATCTGTGAAGAGCCTTTAACATCTATACAAAGTTTTAGTTCCACACTTTTAAATAGATAAACTTATTCAGGTTGTTAAATGTTCTTCACACTAAGAAACAGAAGCTTCTTAAAGGGATAGTTCACCCAAAAATGAAAATTCTCATCATTTACTCTCCCTCATGTTGTTTCATGAGTTTCTTTCTTCTGTTGAACTCAAAAGAAGATGTTTTGAAGAATGCTGGTTGATGGTACCTATTGACTTCCATAGTAGGAAAAGATATGATGGAAGTCAATGGGTACCATCAACCAGCATTCTTCAAGATATCTTTCTTCTGTTAAACACAAAAGAAGATATTTTGAAGAATGTTGGCAACTGCTAGCCATCGATTTGTGTAGTAGGAAAAAATATATATGTAAGTCAGTGCTTTCTGGATTTTTACAACATTCTTCAAAATATCTTCTTTAGTGTTTCGTGAAACTCTAAAACGTTTTGAACAAGTGAAGGGTGAGTAAAGGATGACAGAAATGACATTTTTGGTTGAACTGTCCCTTTAAGAACTGTTTACTGAGAAGTTCTTTGTGGAATAAAAAGGAAATGCCCTTTTAGAACCTTTGTGTTTAAGAGTGCATAAGAAATAAAATATAGTCTCATTCCTAAGTCATTTTCCCAAAGTATTAATCATTATCATCAAATTCTATCATTATTGATGCTTAATTATAATATTCAGGTAAAACCCATACAGAAATCTGATTTATGGCCATATACAGTATGAACATACATATACAATTATAGCCAATGTATTTGAACATATATGTACATATTTGCAATTTTAAAGGGTCACACTTTAATTTAAGATACAATTCTCACTATTAACAAACCATTAACTATGACTTTTGCCTCAATAAACTCATAACCTGCTTATTATTAGTTATTATTGTAGGTATTGGGTAGGATTAGTGATAAGATCATACTTTATAAGTGCAAATAAACAGATATGTTAATAATAGACATATAAATAGGGCTGGGCGATTTGGCCTAAAATCTAAATCTCGATTAATTGAACATGTTAACTCGGCTATGACTAACGAACGATTATTTTATTTATTTATTTAATATTTTATCCTCATAGCTCACTGATAAGTTTTGTACAAAAAATATATGCTCACATGTAATGTACTGCGCCGGACCATACCTGTGCGTTCAACGCAGAAGTATAAAGTAGTCTCAATAAGGTGGGGTCATGTGACTCAACATGCGGTAGGGTAAGTAGTTGAAAAAACTGACCTGAAAAAAGTAGATCTGTTATTGATTCTGAATGTGATTTCGATTACTTGTCGATTAATCGCCCAGCCCTGCATGTAAATAAGCTACTAGATAAAAATAAGAATCGGTCCCTATACAAAAGTGTCTCCCAGAGGAGGGAAATGTAATTTACTTCATTACATTTAATTGAGTAAAATTGTTGGATAGATGGATGGATGGATGGTTGGATAGATGGATAGATGTATGTATGGATGGATGTATACTGTAGGTATAAAAATAATGTAAAATATTAAAAGTAACTAGTTACTTGAGTATTTTTTCATCTGATACTTTTTTTTTACTCTTTTAAGATTATTACTTTTACTTTAATTATTACTTTTAACATTTTAACGCAAACGTTCTCAAGTACTTGTACTACTTTTATTAGATTTTATTTTGGATGCTCTACCAAAATACTGTACTTTCACTTTTAGTATAGATTTTGCAACACAGGCTCATTATGAATACGTACCCCCATATACATTTCTGGAGAGTGCGAATTATGTAGGCCAGGGGTGTCCAAACTCGGTCCTGGAGGGCCGGTGTCCTGCAGATTTTAGCTCCAACTTGCCTCAACACACCTGCACGGATGTTTCTAGAAAGCCTAGTAAGTGCTTGATTAGCTAGCCCAGGTGTGTCTGATTGGGGTTGGAACTAAACTTTGCAGGACACCGGCCCTCCAGGACCGAGCTTGGACATGCCTGATGTAGGCAAAGCTACGTATGGCTGTATTTCATCTTTCAAATGAACCCTATGTGGCGCTATGACGCCACAGAGAGCTTCTGTTTCTTTTCACGCTACCAGCTGACCGCTTACCTCCATGTGGACAGCTTTCCCGCTGTTACCAGTTTGCCCAGTAGCTCGCCGTGTACGTCATCGAACTTAAGATGCAGAGAGGTGTTGACCGTGAGAACGGGGTTTGTGTCTGGCGAAGAATGGTTCCAGAAAGCAGGTAAATCAAAAACAAAAGGCAAATAACAGGGTGAGAATGTGGTAAGATCTGAAAACATAGTAAAAATCAAGCGGCCGCGAGGACTTTTCTTTTTCTGGATTGCTTTTGAAAACGCTATTGGTTGGGTTTAGGGAAGGGGGTCGGTCGGGTGATTGGTCAGTCAGTCGATCAGTCAGTAGACAGCGGCCTCTGGTGGATTTACGCGTGAACAGCAGGCATAAATGGCACTCGCAAGGGAAATTTGAGATCTGAAAAAGCGTACACAGTGACCTCTTGTGGATTTGTGAAACCACAACTGCAAAAAAACGTAGATCCATATTTGGCGCTCTCCAGAAATGTATTTAGGGGTACGTATCAAAAATGAGCTTAGGTTGAGATTTTGGATACTCTACCCACTCTTGGTTTTACCAAAACAGCACATGTAAATGGCCATTTTTGCAATATATGTTGCATATATGACATATATTTCATATCTTCATATCATCTAGCATGCGAAATTCAAACATGAACTTGTCATGAATGTAATTTCCATATACTGTCATATATCAGATTTCAATATGCGCTAAAAAGTATGCGTTCATACAGTTTGTGCTCCAATGAATGCTTTACCCCTCCAGCCTCCTGAAATCACTTCATTATAATCACTCCATAAGGGTTAGTTCACCCAAAAATTACAATTCTGTCATCATTTACTCTCTATTCCAAACTTGGGGAACATTTTAGTTTGTCACAGTTCATGCTATTAACTACTCGCTTACTACCTGTCTATTATTAAGATATTAACTGTTTATTAGTAGTTATAAAGAATAATCTACACCCTATCTAATACCTAGATCCAACTTCTACCTTACGAACTAATAATAAGCAGCTAATTAATAGTTTAGTAAGCTAATAGTGGTGATTAATGATTTGTAAATGCTGTGAATTGTGACTTAAAGTGTTACCCAAACTTGTTTTGACTTTTTAATCACACACACACACAAAAAAAGATAATTTGAAGTAGGCCGAAAACCGGTAACCATTGACTTCTATTGTTTTTGCTACAATGGAAGTCAATGGTTACCGGTTTACATCTTTCTTTAAAATACCTTCTTTGGTGTTTAACAGAAGAAAGAAACTCATTCAAAGTTTGGAACCACTTGAGGAAGACTAAAGAGTGAGAGTGTACATTTTTGTGTGAACTATCCCTTTAAATATCATCCCTCAGAGTTTAGACAGTGGCTGGGTGCTGCTGGGATATTCTGGCTTCGGATAAAAGGCCCATTCGGCTCTAGGGTTGGCGATTCCAGCGATCGGAGCCTGAATGCAGCAGGACGGTATGTTGAAGTCATCCACCACCTTCAGCGCATCATCCTTCACTGATCTGCACAGCTCCAAAAGCTTCAAAACAAGCAGACCACAATCACATGAGCGTTATAATGCAGCGGTTACACAATCATACTAGATCTGGAAATCTGAGTGGTGCTTGCCTAATGAGAAACCGCCGACAGACGCTCTCCATAAGATCTTGCACAATTTTTTAATTCATGTCCTTAACAATTAAATGATGATTGCGTTAAGTTACTTAAGAGTTAGGGATTTAAATAAACCTAGAGCCCTAACCTTAACCTTAAAGAGCAGACAAACAATGGAAGTGTTCAGATCCAAAAACCTCCAAGTGCCATCTGAATATTCCCCAAAAATGTGTGTTTTTCTCAGCCTCCTATGTTGGTGTTCACTTTTAGTGCAAAGAATAGCTTATTTTCATTGCCTTCAGAGTAAACTGACTGAAACTACACACAGTGGCCTTAGAGAAATGCTCATTTTAGATAAAAATTTGAGGTTTGAGGTGTTTGCATCTAAACTCTTCAACTGGAGAACATTCTGATGAAAATTATTAGCTATATAAGCCATGAGACAGCAGTTTATCACAGGGAACAGTGCATATAATGATTAGTTTCTTTAACAGCACCCTCTGGTGGATATTAATGGAGCAGCATTGATAAACACACAGACGAAACCTCTTTAAGGGATAGTTCACTCCAAAAAAATAATAATTCCTCATTAATTACTCACTTAAGTGATTTCAAACCTAAGCTCATTTCTACATGGAAGAAGATATTTTGAAGAATGTTGGAAATCGGTAACCATTGACTTCCATAGTAGGAAAAAAAATGGAAGTCAATGGTTACCGGTTTACAACATTCTTCAAAATATCTTCTTTTGTGTTCAACAGGAGAAGGAAACGTGTACAGGTTTGGAAGAAGTGAAGGGTGAGTAAATGATGACTGAATTTATATTTCTGGGTGAACTGCCCCTTTAAGTACAGTGATTTAATTACTGTTTAAGGGTTTAACAGATTGGAACAATTTACCTGCTAACATTCAATATATTACATCATTCAAGGTCTTTAAGCAAACTTTATCATATTTTATTTTGGATTGTACTTGTTTTTCCTGAGGATGTTATTATTTATGTGGTGATTTGATTCACTGATACGTATATTGTTTTTGGACTATGCGTATATATATATATATATATATATATATATATATATATATATATATATATATATATATATATATATATATATATATATATATATTTATTTATTTATTTATTTATTTATTTTTTTTTTTTTATTATGTTATGTTTTTGGATGTTGTGTAAGTTATGTTTTGTTTTGTCTTCTGGTGTTATTATTATGTGATTGTGATTAATTGTGGGACCCCCTTGAAAATGAGATGGTACATCTCAAGGGGTTTATCCCAATGAATAAATATAAACATGCACCAAAACACTAGCAGACAATACAGCAATTATACAGCACCATCAAAATAAATCTCAGCCAGACTAAAAAGGAAGAAGAAAAAAAAATTACAGAAACATTATTAACCAATACATTCAAGAACGGGGCACCATATTTTGTCATACATCTTCTGTTTGCCAAATCTAGAGAAACATAACCTCTCCAGCTTGAGGGCAAAAACCGTTTCAGCTAACCATTTAAAAAAACATGGAGGTGTCGTGGATTACCACTCCATCAGAATCACAAGCTTCATTTTTGCTTGATGCAAACCTTAGATTTATTTTTCATAATGTAACAGTGGGACTTTTTACAGCAGATAACTCACATTCAAGGCAGCATAATAATGAGAAATGTAATTTATTGTTAGTACTATTGTCATTTTCATCATCATTAATCTTCTATAATTATTAGACATTCATTTTGGAATTACTGCACAAATATCATCACAGCATTAGTTAGATCAGGGGTGGGCAAACTCGGTCCTGGAGGGCCGGTGTCCTGCACAGTTTAGCTCCAACATTAATCAAACACACCTGAACAAGCTAATCAGTATCTTCAAGATCACTAGAAATCTATAAGCAGGTGTGTTTGATTAGAGTTGGAGCTAAACTGTGCAGGGCACCGGCCCTCCAGGACCGAGTTTGCCCACCCCTGAGTTGATGTTGTTTTCAAATACATAATATACAATTAATATACAATTTGCAGTGGTGCTCCCACATTTTTTCTGGTGCTCCTAAATATTTGATGTTGGGAGCACCGGTGCTACCAAGTACAAAAGTTAATTTCAAGCCCTGCATTAGACAAATGCTATTTTTTTATTTATACTTATTTTTATTTATTTATTTATTCACTGTTCTGTCATTTATTTTCAGCATAAAATTATTCATTGTTTAAATAAATAAAAACAAACATTCACTTATTTTAAGCACAAAGAGAGAAATGGACTATTTGTTTGTTCTTAATATTATTTTGTGTTGTATCAATTGCTTACTGAGCAGAAATAAACAACACTTTAAAAAGTTTGAAGTGTAACACTTTAAAGTTTTAAATGAGTTTTGATGTGATTTTCTAAACTAGTAGTGTTTTGAAATTAATGAAGGCATAATAATTGTGATAACCGTGATTATTTCTCAGACTATAATCGTACAACCAAAATCCATAAACATTGCATCCCTAGATTTAACATTCACTTAGAGCTGTTATACACTGTATAGGTCGTTTTCAGCAACCCATAATAGGGGCTCTTTGAATCAAGCAGCATTTTCTAGACAAGCAAAAAATGCTCTTATGAAAAAAAAAAGTAAAACTTTTTACAAATTTTTCTGTAAAACAAGAAAAATAATCTGCCAAAGGGGTAAACAAAATAATCTTGCTTTTCCTTTTGACATAAGATAACTTTGCTTAGCCCATTGGCAGATTACTTAGCTTGTTTCAACGAAAAACTCACTTCATTTTGACATATTATTTTTTAAAACAAGACAATATGGTCTGCTTGTCTAAAAAATGCGTCTTTATTTAAGAGTATTTCAATATTTGGACTCGAAACAAAACCAAATCACAATCAGAAAAGCAGATTTTGCAATGTATTCATACTATTTGTCAGCTGTATGCACAGACGTCTACAGAATATGCAAGCACATGCCTAGAAACGAGACTAAAAAACAAAGTGATTAAATGATAAGAAAATTGGACTGAAATGGAGGGAATCCACAATCACTCTTATGTATGTAGGAATGATTCATCTGTCATTGCTTCATTGATGAGGTGTCGCACTGATTCTGCAGACAGACATCCTGCGTGAGTCACTGAACCTGCTGTTTTCCTCCTGACAAAGAGTTAATTTATCCTCCTGACACTTTGGCTCCTGCTCAAGTTCTCCGGAGCCCAGATGAAAGACAAACGATCATAGTCTGTAGTTTTTTTTTTCAGCAAAGCTCTGCTTGTGTATTTTGACTTTTATAACCCTGTAGTATGAAACCCCCTCATTGTTCTGTTGGAGAAACGCTCCGCTTATCTGAGGCGCATTAACGGCTGAAATGTGTTTAGACATGTCTTGCTCAATAGCCGTCTGTCCGATGAGGAGTCTGAAATATGTCTGACCTCTCTCTTTCTCTTTCTGGCTCTTATTTCAGATCAGATGAAAAGAAAGTAGCTCTATGTGGAGGTTAAATGCCGGGTGATACAAACAGAGAGATAAGGGAAGTGTGTGTAAACAGAGACAGAGAACGAGATGGGATGAAAGAAGAGAAATGGAGAAACTGAAGGGAAAAGTCTGTCAGGTGGGTACTCATCAATAATCTTGGCCAAATTTCCTACTGTAAATATACCAAAATTAAATGTTTGATTAATAATGTGCATTGATAAGTACTTCATTTAGACAAGTTTAAAGAGGATTTGATCAGTATTTAGACTTTTTGAATCCTCAGATTTCAGATTTTCAAATAGTTGTGTCTCTGCCGAATATTGTCCAATCCTAGCAATAAGTGTGTGTGTATGTATGTATGTATGTATGTATGTATGTGTGTGTGTGTGTGTGTGTGTGTGTGTGTGTGTATATATATATATATATATATATATATATATATATATATATATATATATATATATATATATATATATATATATATATATATATATATTTATATATATATATATTTATATATATATATATTTATATATATTATAAAGTCACCACCACTTTATTAGGTACACTAGTATCAGTTTGGACCCCCTTTTGCCTTCAGAACTGCCTTAATCATTCGTGGCATAGATTCAACAAGGTACTGGAAATATTTTGCTTCATATTGACATGATAGCATCACGCAGTTGCTGTACATTTGTTGGCTGCACATCCATGATGTGAATCTCCCGTTCCACCACATCCCAAAGGTGCTCTATTGGATTGATATCTGGTGACTGTGGAGGCCATTTGAGTACAGTGAACTCATTGTCATGTCTGAGATGATTCACGCTTTATGACATGGTGCGTTATACTGCTGCGAGTAGCCATGAGAAGATGGTCACACTGTGGTCATAAAGAGATGGACATGGTCAGCAACAATATTCAGGTAGGCTGTGGCGTTGACACGATGCCATATTAGTACTAATGGGCTCAAAGTGTGCCATGAAAATATCCCCCACACCATTACACCACCACCAGCAGCCTGAACTGTTGATGCAAGGCAGGATGGATCCATGCTTTCATGTTATTGACGCCAAATTCTGACCCTACCATCCGTATGTGGCACCAGAAATCGAGACTCGTCAGACCAGGCAACGTTTCTCCAATCTTCTATTGTCCAGTTTTGATGAGCCGTTGTGAATTGTAGCCTCAGTTTCCTGTTCTTAGCTGACAGGAGTGGCACCCGGTGTGGCCTTCTGCTGCTGTAGCCCATCCGTCTCAAGGTTGGACATGTTGTGTGTTCAGAGATGCTCTTCTGCAGACCTCGGTTGTAATGAGTGGTTATTTGAGTTACTGTTGCCTTTCTATCAGCTGGAACCAGTCTGGCCATTCTCCTCTGACCTCTGGTATCAACAAGGCATTTACGCCCACAGTACTTTAAGATGTAACCTGCTGCCTTTGACTACTAATTTAACATCATAATGCATCAGCTTTGCCATTTCAAAGCACATTTCAAAAGGTTTCTGACTAAATGTGTGTCATTTGATTAAGCGCTTTAGGCTAACAACAAATGACCAGCCAGTGCAGAAGGTCATAATGGGGCATAGTCTGGCCATTCTCCTCTGACCTCTGCCATCAACAAGGCATTTGCGCCCACAGAACTGCCGCTCACTGGATATTTCCTCTTTTTCAGGCCATTCTCTGTAAACCCTAGAGATAGTTGTGTGTGAAAATCCCAGTAGATCAGCAGTTTCTGAAATACTCAGACCAGCCCGTCTGGCACCAACAACCATGCCACGTTCAAAGTCACTAAAATCAGCTTTCTTCCTCATTCTGATGCTCAGTTTGATCTGCAGCAAATCATCTTGAACATGTCTACATGCCTAAATGCATTGATTGCATTGAATGCCTAAATGCATTGCCTGATTAGAAATTTGTATTAACGAGCAGTTGAACAGGGGTACACACACACAAATATATACATACATACATACATACATACATACATACATGCATAATTCATAATTATGTGATGTAATACTGCATTTTCAATGTCACTACTCCAGTCTATTAATAATACTGATAACAATAATAGTAATAATTAATAATAATAATAAAACAATATATAATATCAAATAATAATATGCTGAATATTCAATGTCATTATTCTAGTCTTCATTAATAAAAAAATAGTAATATGAAATAATATAAATAAAATATTATATAATATCAAATAATAATAATAATATAAAAGGATGAATTTTATTATTATCATCATCATCATTATTATGCATATATTAATTGTAATAATAATAATAATTATTATTATTATAAGTATTAATTATTTTGAAAAAACATCTGAGACAAATCCGAGACCTCAAAAGATCAGTGACATTACACACAGTTCCAGTAACAAATTAATATAAGTTTTCTATAATATATGCATGTTTTTACACGTCCACAAAAACAACTAATAATCCATCGCATCAAGCGCACAATTAAAAGTAAAAAACAATCTGCAACACTGGCCTTCTGTCTGACCAGTGTGTGTGTGTGTGTTCAATGAAGCATGTGAGTCTGTAATGTTGACACATGTAATGATGGGAGAGTGTGTACAATAGGAGTCATTCTAAAGAGCTGGAGCCACACACAGAGAAATCACACGTACATGAGAGGATCTTGTCCACACACACTGTCCTTACAGACCTCACACACACTGTCTTACTCATTCAAACACACACTCATGGACATTTCTGCTGCCTTGCTCATGGCCACACACACACACACACACACTCTAATTAGTGTCAAGCACTTATGCTTAGTGTTAGTGACCTGAACAAACCTCTAACAGTATCATGATGGAAAACTGGTAAATTGGTAAAAAAAAAATAAATTAGTAAAAAAATATATATATTTCTTGGAAAATTAAAAAATTTAAATAAGAATAAAAATGTTTGTATCATATTAGAAAACTAGTGAATTAGTGAAAAATTAATAAATATAAAAAATATTTAAAAAAAAAAAATATATATATATATATATATATATAAAAAAAGCCTACTGGTAGGCTCAGAAAGCTGTTATCATCCATCCACATGGTTAATCAGCTATAGCTATAGAGATCACATACGACTGCGGCTTGAAGTTAATGAGAACTATTTATATTATTTATTAAATTTCCCATTAATTGTATTATATTACCATCTACCCCTTTGCTAACCCTAAACCCAACCGTCACAGTAATGTAAAAACAGATCTGGATCTGGAGTCTTCTCTATTAGTATAGCTGATTAATCATGTGGATGGATGATAACAGCCTTCTGAGCCTACCAGTAGGCACAGAAGGCCCCATACTGGCCAATATCTATCAGCTGATGACAACTGATAATGCCCATTCAAAGTGATAACATTTACAGCGGGTGGCTGAGTATTATGTTGGAAAACTAGTAAATTAGTAAAAAATTAAATCAGTAAAAAAATCTATTAAAATAAAAATATGTAAAAATGTGTGAAAAATAAATATAACAAACTTTAAGAATGTTGAGAATCAATCTATAAATGTTGAGAATCATATTTGAAATTGTTAAAAATTACTGAAAAAATGATTTTTTTTTAGAAAATTAAAAAAATAAGAATTAAAATAAAAACTTAAATTAAAAGATTTAAATTAGAATTTAAGATTAGAAATTAAATGTTGAGTGTCATGTTAGAAAACTAGTAAATTAGTAAATATAAAAATTTTGTAAAAAAAACACTAAAATAAAAAAGTAAAACTTTAACAAATATAAATATTGAGAATCATGTTAGAAAACTGGTCAATTAGTAAAAAGATTTGTAGTAAAAAATTAATTAATTAAAATTTTTAAAATGAAACAATTTAAAAATGTTAAAATAAAATGTTGAGTATCATCTTAGAAAAACAATAAATTAGTAAAAAATCTATTCAAAATATATTTTTTAGAAAAAGTTAATTTAAATAAGAATAAAACTATTAAATGTTGAGTATCATCTTAGAAAACTAGTAAATTAGTAAAACAATTTATTAGTAAAAATAAATTGAGAAAATGTAAATCCAAAATTAAAAAAAGACAATTCATAAAAAAGAAAATTGAAAGTAGTTTAAGACTTTAGGTTAGACACTTCAGGCAAAAAGCACTTGATTTAATACTTTTTGGCTTTTTTTTTTTCAGTTTAATGGAAAGCATCCAAAATACATGTTTAGATGCTTCTTTCATTGCTCTTTATCAATCTGTGTGTAGATTTCAATTACAATGCAGAGTTTTAAAGGACGTTCATCTCTAAATGTGTTTTTTTTTGCGTGTTTTAAAATGTCTTCTGCACTAGCAGTAAATCTACAATTCAGTTATTTCATCAATATTCACAATATTGAAAAATAATAATAACATCGAAAAATGTATTTACATTTGTTTTTTGCTCTGAATTATGCTGTGATTAAAGGAGATTAATAAAAAACAGAGAAAACATTTGATTCTAATGCACAAAATCCTAATCTTAAATCTAATTTCATCTAATGTTGATTTTTGTGCTATAGAAATGTATTAACATTAGAGCACAATATTTATATGAATGTGTTTATAACTTTACAATATTTCTATGAATATATTTATATTTTTACAATATATAATGAAATATTGCACAGTTTGCATATTTAAACCAAGCAGCAACCTCCCGCTCTCCCTCGGGAAGCCGATACGGAAGTAACTGAAACTGCAATTCATCCAAATTCCGCTAGTCCTGGCTCCATAATAGAGCAAGTTGCAATTGAGCCTACTGTTAGAATAGCCAACTTTACAGCAGAAAAGGTGTTTACAGCCTGGTACAAAGAACGATTTTGGTTCATATAGCTATTATTACCCTCCATAACAACTGTGAGGGGGGTGAATTTTTTTATAACTCATCCATTTCCTTTATATTAAGTTTGCATAATTAAGGGCGTGGCCACTTGAGTGACAGCTAGGTCTTGCTGGTCGCCGTCACTTCACCTCAGCTGAATCGGGCAGATTAGCCACTGATCTCGGCATATTCATCGTATTTTTGTGTTGTTTTATGTGGCTTTACACAGTCAGCTGCCTTTTGGACTTATTTCTTACAATTATCAGATGATATGGGATGCTGTGTGCATTTAATTGTGCTCACAAACCATTCACGTGGCCTCGTTTCCCATGTGAGTAAAGTTATATACTTGTATACCATCTCTATAAATGTATTTGTTTTATTTAAGATCATTTATCATTAATATTTTTCTTTAGACCCGTAAAGCACTCCAGAATCTGACAGATTGATTAGCTGTGGGCTCTAGAACAGTCATCTGAAGCGTTATCATACAGTGTTATGCTGGAGTTCATCAATAGTCTTGCATTTACTAACACACACTATATCTGAAGTGTTTGGAAGTAATTTGCGTTTTCCTCCTGTAGAAAAACGTCATAAGTACAATGTTTAGTGGCTCAATGTATTACTACAGTGTTTTAAACGTCTAAACACTTTACTGATATAGTGTACAGCCAAGCACATGTGGTCAGAACACAAACGAGTCGCAGGTAATAAAGTATCAAGCGTTTCTCCCAAAGTAAAGTCTGTCTGCCAGGTCTAAGCAAAGTGCCAGCAGGTGTCTGTAGCTCCGCTCACTCTACGCCTCTTTGCCCTTGTTTGGTATCCCGCCGTGGGTGCGATGACGAGCGAACAAAATGGCGACGGTTGGCCGCGCCTACTTGTAGCTTCTTTTGCAGTGTTCAGAAACCTATGGGTGACGTCACGGATACTCCGTCCATATCTTTTACAGTCTATGATTTAAACAAACTGAATATGCAACATATATTGCATAATTTGGCTATTGAAACATAATTAGCATATTTAAACAAACTGGATGTGAAACATATTGCAAAGTTTGCATATTTGAATGTCTTTAGTTTGACAAGAAGAAATATCTTCTCTGAAGATAAAAGAGAATCTCTCATGCACTCGCTAATATTTAAATGAGGACAAGTTTCAGACAGACTGGCATTTACATAAAGAAAAATCAAGCCTAAAAGCTGTTTTAGAGGATCAGTCATTACGGTTTCAACAAAGATCATATTATTTATTAATTACTCTTTCTTTTAAATAGAGGATTCACTTAATATACTCTTTTGGGGAAAATTAGTCTAATGCAGGGGTGCAGTTGAGTTCCACCTTGCTTCAACACACTTGCCAAGAAGTTTCTAGTATGCTTGATTAGCTGGTTCAGCCCAGCCCTCCAGGACTGAGTTTGGCCACCCCTGCTCTAATGCAATGAATAAAGCTGCGAGCTCCTATGCACTTCATTAAGGTTTTAAGTGGCTTTAACCCTTGTGTATTGTTCAAATTGACTCCCCTTTCATTATGTTGGTGGCTGTTTTTGCCCCATTGACTTTTATTATAACCACATTTTTGATTGCAAAGCCATGACACCAAGTTATCATGTATTCTTGATTGTTGCTGGTTGAGATTTGTATATTTTACTGTCGATCATCAGTTGGCAGCATTAACCCTTTAGATAGGCCTGTGCAAAAGAGTTTCTGGTTTATATATGGAGGTTTATGGAGTAAAACAACAGATTTTAATATGTGTGCAGAAATACACTTACTATATTTACTATGAGATCTGAGCTGCTTATTTAGATTTTCTCAGACATATCAAGGTATGTGAAGGTCTTTCTCTCTAACACACACATGCAAACACACACTATACTCCATATAAACTAAGTTTTTTATTGATGAGACACAGTAAAAGTGACACATTTTACCTCGTCCCAACATGGAAAACCACCAACAATCAAGAATGCTTTGGATGGTTATATGGTGTCATGGCTTAGCTATCAATAAATGTGGTTATAATGGAAGTCAATGGGGCAAAAACAGCCACCAACATAACGAAAGGGTAGTCAATTTACCCAGAGTGTATTGAGTGTTGAGTTTTTGAAAAAGCGTTTTCTCAAAATAAGATTAGTCAGCAAAATCATTGCATTTGCTGAAACACAGAGACGGTTGCAGCCAAATTAAGCCTCAAAATCGCCCCAGAGTGGATGAAAACATCCCGACAGCACACAAAGGTAGGCCTGTCACGACTGACTTATCGCGCGATATATGAAAACGAGGGTGGGTAAATTTGGTGGTGCAATATATTGTCTATTTTATATAAAGAAATTTAAGATGATGATGATTAGGCTACATAATAAGCTAGATTTTTTTGTCGAATGTGCTGCATTCTGCTTTCTGTGGAAGGCGGTGTGAGAGAGAAAGCGGATAGTGGAGGTGAAGAAGACAAGACGTGAACCCACTGATTCGTGTTTAGAAACTACAGTCAGTTAGGATAAACAAGTCGTGATGGACTTCAGAAGTCACAGTCTTCAGCTCCGGTGTGGGATACGCCGATATGTCGAATTTGTTTCAGAACAGTGGCAATGAAAAAAGGCAACACAACTGACCTTAAATCACACCTAAAACATAACCACCCTATTTTTTCAACATGGGAATAACAACTCAGTTGGTACTGGAGAGGGGTCTTCCAGACAGTTAACTGTAATGTATTTACCTGCCAGTGCAAATATAAACGTGGCAAAATGGCCCGCGCTCACAGACAGGTACCATTATTTAGCTAAAGAGATGCAGCCGTTAAACACACTCGAAAAAAACAGCATTTTAAAAAAATATAGAGTTTAACTCAGAATTATTAGCCCCCCTTTGAATGAGTTTTTCTTTTTTTAAATATTTCCCAAATGATGTTTAACAGAGAAAGGAAATTTTCACAGTATGTCTGATAATATTTTTTCTTCTGGAGAAAGTCTTATTTGTTTTATTTCGGCTAGAATAAAAGCTGTTTTTAATTTTTTATGAACCATTTTAAGGTCAACATTATTAGCTATTATTAAGCAATTTTGTTTTCCGGCTGTCTACAGAACAAACCATCATTATACAGTAACTTGCCTAATTACCCTAACCTGCCTAGTTAACCTAATTAACCTAGTTAAGCCTTTAAATGTCACTTTAAGCTGTATAGAAGTGTCTTTAAATATATCTAGTCACATATTATTTATTGTCATCATGGCCAAGATAAAATAAATCAGTTATTAGAAATGAGAAATTGGTGGAAAAATAAACAGGGGGGCTAACAATTCAGGGGGGCTAATAATTCTGACCTCAACTGTATATGCTGCAAACCTTTAACAGACAATCCTGTCTTGGAACCTGACTGATTCTTTAAAAAATGGCGCCTGAGATGCTTTAAAAGTCTACTTTTGACTTACACTTATTATTATTTATTTGTTTTAAGATGTTTTTTCATGTTTGAATTTCAAACATCTAAATATTCTTACAAATAAAATGTTCTTTGAAACTGTACCTGATTTATTACACTATTATGATGTAAAAATGTATTTTTTTAAATAATGATATATTATAAAGTGGCAATAATGTTGTTTATCGCAATTAATTTGGGTGCAATATATCGCTCAGCAAAAAATAGATATCATGACAGCCCTACACTAGGGTAAATTCTTTGGATTCAAGTACAAAATTATTTTTCTTTATAGTAAACTGTATCCCCTGGAAACCTTGCATTCTTCAACAAATCTAAAATGAACTGTGCTGAAACGGCCAAACAAACTAATCTGCAGCTCCTCAGAAAGAGTAAATGAAAGTGATCTGCCGTGTTTGTTCATTGAGTACAGTTTCCAGCACACACAAATGTTCTGGTTGGACTTGCGCCTCAGATCAATAACAAACGTAACGTCAATCAAAGCTCGCTCAGCCTGCCTTTATTTGCATGGCTTATTGCGTGGCATGGAAAATGAGATGATAGGCAAAGATGCTCGCTCTTATCTGTCCAAAACATGTTTTCATCTTGTCCAAGGGCAGATCCATTCTTCAGCAACTCACGCTCAACTAAATAGGAGAAATCCAGTGACTGCCAACATAAACAAAGTGCCGAAGGAACATTTGATGCTCTTTTGAAGTACAGAGGAATTAATAAGGTCTTGATTATGAACCTAAACACAACAAAGTCAGCGATTACGTTAATGAAGAGTACGGGCTCTATCATACACCTGGCGCAATTTGTTGCTAATTTCAGACCGGCGCAACCCTAATTTTCACATTTTGCGTCACATTGTTTTTTGTGTGTGTGTTATAAGGTGCATTGTTTGTTTGCTATTTTGAGGAACTGAAATAGACCGTGCCATTGACCAACTAAAAGCTGCTGTAAAGCCCAGCGCAGAGAGCATTAGTTATGCGCCTATGCTAGAGCTGCACGATTCTGGTTAAAATTAGAATCACGATTTTTTTGCTTAATCAAGATCACGATTTACTCAAGATTCTGTAGATGTAAAATAAAGGTTAATATGAGCAGGCTATTATCATTGTTATTTCTGAAACATATGGTAAACCAGCAGTAATATTATGTGTACGTCTACTGTTGATAAATAGCTAAATTTTGTATAGACTTTGAAAGGTAAACTTGAACAGACTTTAAATTTGTCCTGGTCATTACTGCACAGTAAAGTGATGAGATCAGAATACAACTATTCATAATTCTGATGTTGAATTATTATGTTTGAGACATATGCTTGTCATTTGTCATTGACAACATTATTAGATCATTTTTTTCTACTGGTAAAATCAGACATTTGTCATTATCAGATTCCCTCTTGCATTATATTCAACATTACATAAGCTAGAATAGTTATACTGACACTAAAACATTTATTTTCATGCACAACACTTTGTGTTCGCTATAAAAGAAAAACATATTAAACGCTTCTCAATCATAACTCTAAAATGCGATATGATTATTTATTTATATATATATATATATAATTTCATAATCAATGTAATGATCTATAAATATCTTTACTGTTCAGGTTAAGAGAGAGAGATTATTCTACTATATTATAAATAAATATAAATAATGATGCTAAAATGACGAATATATATATATATATATATATATATATATATATATATATATATATTATGATAGATAGATAGATAGATAGATAGATAGATAGATAGATAGATAGATAGATAGATAGATAGATAGATAGATAGATAGATAGATAGATAGATAGATTGATAGATTGATATTTATAGACAAAAACGGCTAAAGCAGTCATGAAATGACACAGAGCCCAGAACTTATTGTACTGTAGAATTATAGAGGCAGTTTGGGATTGCCTGGACAAGGGAAAAAGGCAGAAAAACAATTAAATTAGAAGATGGGTCTGGTATATGGACTCAAACTTGGGTCTGGTATATGGACTCAAACTAAATACTGTCTTTTGCTAGCAAAATGTGCAAATTTCTTTCAAATTAATAACTGTATACACTATGCAATGAATTAAAAAATGTTTTAATTTTAGATAATGTAAACAAATGACTCATAAATAATATTTTTAAGATTAATAAATGCTGCATAAGTATTGTTCTATTAGTTTAACTAATGCTAACAATTAAATCAAAATTTTAATTGCCAATCTGAGAGGCCAAAAACATCTCAATTTGATCTTCATTTAATCTCAGTAGTGTCCAAGCAGAACCGTTGAGATGCTAAAGAGAGCTCATTTATGATTCCTATGTGCGTCCTTAAGAAAACTAGTAAACAGCAGCTAATTCTAAACAAGCAATAGGGTTATTTTGGCCTGTCACATGATAAATTAACTTCAATAAGCCATTGAAAACGTGTAACAATAGTTGATATGAGCGTGCTGAAAGGAACCGTAAGCACATGCCTTCAGTCACGTGCGGCGGCCGCTGTGGGAGAACAGAGAGGGTTGTTTGCGCAGAAACGGCGGCTGTGTTGGGTTTACTACACTGGTAAACATGCGGTAAAACACCTGCTGATGGCACACTGACAGACCCGTGTCAAAACCTCTGTCCCGACGCACTGTTTAATCACAGATAATTGTGAACAACTGGTCATTTGTGTGTGTGTGTGTTTGTGCTGGTTTTGTATAAGCACATGGGTATGACCTACAGTGTAAATACAAAACTAAATAAAATGCTTCTGTTTTTTTGTGATTCCCAAATGTTTTTTGTTTATTTACGGTTGTGAATTGCATCATGGGACGTTGATCTCTGCTCTATCGATTTTGATGTTGTAAATTCAACTCTACAGTTTAACAAAGTGACTTTTATTGACATTTTAGTAAATAGTATAAGGTATAAGAAATAATATATAGAGAAATAAGTCTGTACAATAGCAGAAAATTTACTGGCAGTTTATTAGCAGGTTTTTGTAGCGCAGTATACAACATCAACCCAGACGATATTTCACTCTAAACTATTAAAAATATCAACAAAAGTAACTTTTAAGGTAACTTTTCAAGGTTAAACGTTGTTGGAAGAAAGATCAAGATCCCATAATGCAATTCAAAATCATAAATAAATGGGAAAATTACAGAAAACCTGTCAATTTACAGACATGTTTTACAGTGTAGTTGATCTCTATTAAGCTGGTTTATGAGGACATGCCTGATGTCCTTGTAATTCAAAACGCTTAAAAATCATAAGATCTTTTGACATTCACAATTTGCCACAGTTTTCCAGTGAGGATCGTGTTTAGTGGTAGGGGTTGGGGTATGGTTGTATGAGAAGTCATTTTTACTGTATAACAGGGGTTCTCAAACTCGGTCCTGCAGATTCCAACTTGCCTCAACACACCTGCAAGAATGACCACATTTACATGGACGTCAGTAATCGTATTATTTGTCTTAATGTGAATAAGACAATAATATGATTAAGGTGTTTACATGAGTTGCTTTTTGAATGTTCCTTTCATGATCCAGTTTAACATGTTATAGCACATGGATCGATTAACGTCGTTGTGTCATCACGCTATCCACATTATCTCCGGAGGTTCATGCAGTCTTGGGTGTTTCATTTTTCATTTTTCGACATTAACTGCAGTTTGGCAGTTTCACTTTGATTCAGGAATATTTCATGCATGCCCCCATGACAAACTGAGGTATTGACTGCGAGTATGAAGTAAGGACTGCTGGAAGTGTTGTTTTAATGGAATTTGTTACTGCACGCCGAATGGAAAGAATAAACTTCTGCATTTCACGTCTGTGGTCCTTTACTGACTCGGTAGGTGCAGAGAATAGTGTCAAACAGCCAGGTGTATGGACTATTCTGTTGCAAAATGCAGTGAAAAGTCCTACCTGGCGGTAATAGGTTGATTAGGGTGTTTACATGTCTGTACTGCACTTCAATAATGCCACTAAAATCGTGTACTCCACATGTCTTAATTCAGATTCTGCTTAGTTCGATTATGATCTTTAGTCAGATTAAGATCATCAGAAATCGCTGTTTACATGGTAGACTCTTAATCAGAATATTGTCTTTACTGAATCAGATTATTTGCATCCATGTACATGCACTTACTGTTTCTAGAAAGCCTAGTACAGGGGTCACCAACCCTGTTTCTCGAGAGCTACCTTCCTGCATAATTCAGCTCCAACCCTGATCAAACACACCTGAACTAATTAATAGTGCTGTTGAAGAAGCACTTGATAATTAATAAAAAGCTTGATTAGCTAGTCCAGGTGTGTCTTATCTAAAACCTGCAGTACACCGGACCTCCAGGACTGAGACTAAGAACCTCTGCTTTGTATAATACATAGGTTCGGGTGGTTCGAACGACCCACCACCCACAGCCAAAAGGTCCAGATTTTGTCCTTTTAATTATTTTATGTACTTTACAAAAATATATATTTTATAATAGTGTCATTTTAAATAACCTTGGCCAGCAATTTAAATCCAACGGAGCCTCAAAGACACAATAATGTGACGTGAGTCACGTGACATAACCCAATAAACGGTAACGTTTAAATCTTTGATGCGACATCTTCATCCATACTGAGTAACGATATGGAAAGCAGACAGCAGCGTCATTGTCGCAAAATATTGAACATTTGTTCAAAAAGACTGCCAAACAGGGTAGGGCTATTGTTTCTTACTTCCTAATAGATGAGAATCTGTCGCTACCATGAGGTTCTAGACCAACTGGCTGCATTAGCCGGGACGTCCTGTATATTGGGCATTATTGTCCTGTGACCAATGACGGCTTTAGTACCAAGCGGAGTCCTCAGCCGCCAGCGGTTACTTCACAGCAAAAGGTGCTAATCCAGTCAGGCTTGTGTTTTTGAGGCTGTTTACACCTGTTCACTTCATTTCTTTTATTCTGATCGGATATAAATCCGATCTCTCGGACAACTTCAGAAGGTGGTCTGGGACGCATTCCAGATGAAACTGGATGGGTCTAATTGTTTGTTTTTAAACGAACTTACTTTAAATAAAATAAATTATGACCTGGAGAAAATCTGACCTGCGCCTGTTTAGAGAAACACCTGTAGGTGCGCTTTTACAGTCAAACACACGTAAAATGCAAAATCATTAAAAACACGTTTACTATGAGCATAAAACATGTGTAAACAAAGCCTAAGTCAGAATTTCTCATGTCATATGATATAAAAATGTTTGAATAATAATGTCTGTTTGAATAAAAATCACAGATTAAATATTCAAGCATGTGCTGCTGTGATGAACAACCAATACTGCAATCTGAATATATTTCAAAAGCACTCTAAAAGTTAAAGTAATGGTTATCGATATTGTGCATATTGATTATCACAACATATTGCATTATTGAATATCACCATATGTATCCAAATAAAAATGAAAAAATAACATGTTGTGTGTTTGGACTGACAAAATGTGCACATGATCTTAGTAAGCAACTTGGCAAAACAGTCATTCTTTTTGGTACTGGAAAAAGCATGCACATGACTCTAGAAGACAAGTTAGTCCAGCGCAAAATATTTCATAAAGTATCACAAAAATGCTGTATTTAAACTTCTTAATCAAATACAAAATGTGGGGGAAAATGCAAAAAAGGTTCACTTTTAGAGAAAAAGACCCCCCCCCCCCCTCTCTTCACTAGGCTGACTACAAGCCTGTTACATCTATGTAGAGTCCTCAAACCACCAGTACAATACATCATGTTGTGTGTGTGTGTGTCCTAAATTGCAATTGTATGCACTGTTTTATGCCATTTTGTATGGAGAGAGATTAGACTCAATAATAATTCACGCAAAAGACACGATGTACACATGCATAGCCAAATTCACGTACGTAAAATATTTATTTATACTTACAAAAACAATTCACATGCACAAAATAAAAATACATTTTCATAAAATACGTTTCACAAATGCAAAACACCATTTGCAAATATATAAGAGTGTACAAAAAGTTTTGAATGTTTAAAATTCACGAGTTCATCCTGAATGCGAATGTGCAAATCCTCTCTCACGTACGACTCACCCTGAATACGAGTGTGTGCATTTTTGAGACTTTCCTGCCAGAAACAGGCAACTCGTACCTCTCAGCCAATCAGATGAGAGCTGTACTCGATGTCAACCACTCTGCGCTCCCTTTGCGCAGTCTGTTCCTCTAACCAACATGTAAGCTCGCATCTTATTGGCTACAGGGCACGAGTGACTCACGTGGGAGGTGTGTGCTGACAGGAAAGTCTCAAAAATGCACACACTCGTATTCAGGGTGAGTCGTACGTGAGAGAGGATTTGCACATTCTCATTCAGGATGAACTCGTCAATTTTAAACATTCAAAACTTTTTGTACACTCTTATATATTTGCAAATGGTGTTTTGCATTTGTGAAACGTATTTTATGAAAATGTATTTTTATTTTGTGCATGTGAATTGTTTTTGTAAGTATAAATAAATATTTTACGTACGTGAATTTGGCTATGCATGTGTACATCGTGTCTTTTGCGTGAATTATTATTGAGTCTAATCTCTCTCCATAATTTTGTACTTTAAATAGTGCAAGTAGTGCATGTGAAAAGATTAAGTGCAGTTTAAATACCCGGATGATGCACTTATTCAACCGTTAAAATAAAGTGTGGAATGTTAAACACCTCACACACTCAACGCTCGCAGTTTTGCAATTGGACACTGAGATTGGATTACTTTATTTAGATTGTGCAAGCAAAATTCTCCTACATGAGTGATTACTTGGTACTGTTGGTGGTAAGATATTGGTATGATACTATTTGGTAGTTTGGTCATTTATTTCACTAATCTGGCAACCTTCAAACATCGTCTAGGTCGTCGTCTATGTATTCCCATTTAGTAAACAAAGTTAGTGTTCCATTTGAGATGACACTAAACTCATACACTACATGGTTGTGTGAACAAGTGCATATGTGTATAGTGTGCCATTTAAAACACAACTTTTGTGTATGTGTTTGTGTGTGTGTGTGTGTGTGTGTGTACTAGTTTTGGTGGTTTACAAGGACAGTTGTTTTTGTATAATGACATGGGTATGATAAAGTTGTATTATGGTGGTTTATAAAGACATGCCTGATGTCCTTGTAATTCAAAACGCTTCAAAATCATACTTTTTTTGAGGTTTTTGAGATTATTATTGTTTATATGCATGATATTGCTATCAAACTGTTGTATAAAAACAATATCACGCGTGAAGCACTGCAATATGGCTGTATATCAGCACTGCTGGTGGTCCTGTGAGGGTTGGGTTGGGGGTAGGGCCATATAATAAATGTGTTTTTGACTGTATAAAATACATCAGACACATATGTGTGGCTAATTTACAAGTGTCCACATTCTGTCACTGTCTGTAAACACTGTTAATGTGCAAAGGGTTAATGAGGAGATCTAATCCTCAAACAGCAGCAGGAAAGGCTTTGCGCCTCTTTAACAGTGAAAGAATGATTGACAGTGTGCTGATAGTCTCCTGATGTGGCTGATTTCATTGCAGTGGGTTAGATTTCATTAAATTGATTGATAGTGCCACTTTATAATAGATGGATTGTGGTGGATTGTCTTCACTGTACAATATTTTTGCATTTGAATGAACAAAAAAAAAAAAAAATCTGCCTTTTTTTATGATACAACTACAGCATAGGAAAATGTGTCTGTTTTTATAGGAAGCCTAACAAAAATATAAATTTCACCAACATATTAGGCAGTCATTTCAACACAGATAATAATAAGAATGTTTCTTGAGCTCATATTAGCATGATTTCTGAAGGATCGTGTGACACTGAAGACTAGAGCAGGCATGTCCAAGCTCGGTCCTGGAGGGCCGGTGTCCTGCGAAGTTTAGTTCCAACCCCAATCAGACACACCTGGGCTAGCTAATCAAGCACTTACTAGGCTTTCTAGAAACATCCGTGCAGGTGTGTTGAGGCAAGTTGGAGCTAAAATCTGCAGGACACCGGCCCTCCAGGACCGAGTTTGGACACCCCTGGACTAGAGTAATGATGTTCAAGATAAATTCAAGATTAAATACATAAGAATAAATTATATTTTAAAGGTATTAAAAGATGAAAAAAATATTAATATAAAATGTAAAATTATATATTCAAATAATTGCAGTAATTGTGATTTTAAAGCATTTTATTTTTAGACACTACTAGTTATGCCCCATACTTCCCAAGCTTACTGTTTACTGTTTGGATTTCTTTGTATTGAGTTTTCCAAAATGTTAATTTTAATACACAAACGAGCCATTAGTAATAAAACATGTGCAAATTTGAGTGCATTACTAGCAAAAAATGAAATAAATCTGAACATCAGATAAAGTCAGGTTCAAAATGTGTTTTTTTTTTAACCAAAATCTTAAAGAGCCCATATTATGGGTTTTTGAAAAGGTAGGGGTCTTTTCGTGGATATAACTAAGGACGCGGGTGGTGAGGGAGGTGTCGCCGCCGCGCCGTCTCTATTCTGGACGCGCCGGCCCTGTGTGTGTGTGTGAGAAGAGCAAGTACACTGCCATGGGCTAGGAGATCTCCTCGCCAGTTCTTGGAATTTTGCTCAATAAAATAGTTAGTCGTCGGTATTTTCTAGTCCATCGTCTGTATTTACATTCACCCACTGGCAGCCAAAATCCACTATGAAGCGTGTGTGCACTGTGACTACTTTTATATTGTTGATTAGCAGCTGGGCATTTCACTTTGTCTCGCGCTGAAGCCTGTCAGTGTCGTCGACCAATCGCAGCAGGCTGTCATCGGTCCAATCAGCGCAGATTAGCTTGAGGGGGGGTTTGGGAACAAATGAATCGCTGAACGATTCATATGGGAGTCGCTGGGATAATTAGGTAAAAATAATGCAGATCATAAGACCATGAAAGTGTTTTATGACCTTGCATGCACATTAGACTGTTGTTGGAGACCCTTACAACCTAAATATGACCCTATTTCATGTATAATATGAGCTCTTTAAGAGAAAACGAGTGCATTAAAAATCACCAGAAACTGTGGTGCACATATTATTCAAACTTAATGCAAAATGAAATTACCTTTTGATTCAAGTGTAACTTTATAGTACCGGAAAAATTTATTTCTCTAAATATATGAAATGTAATTAACAGTGTGCTGAGTACCTGGCTGCGGATCTGTCGGCTGGTAGCAGGGGACAGGTACTTGTGCTCCAGATACCAGGCTCTCTCCTGGTACACCAGACTTGTGCCGTGAAGGAGGCAGAACTGCAGGAGAAACAACCAAATGTACAATAAAAAAAAAAACTAAAGGAAGATTCTTTTAACAAACAGGCCTGAACTGCACATATTGGATGCACACAGTTCTGTACTGCATTCAGTGCTCCACATTTTAACATCCATAGCACGTTTTTGGTACGGCTAGATCCCGGCTTCATTCATGGCAAGCTGATGGTATAGTAATGTGATTCTAAAGTACTTTGTTCAAATATACTGATAGATATGATTGATTTGTTTTGCTATAATGATTTTATTATAACATTCAGTTTCTAAATGTTTTTTTTCACTCCCAGAAGGTGAACTGACAACCAAATTTAGCAGCTATGTGCACGCAACCTATAGTGATGCTTATTTATTTTGCCAAAGTATGCAGCAGTTGAATCTTACATAATGGTCACAGATTTTATAAATGCATATGGGCAAGTACAGTTTTGCTAATCATTCTTCTACATAATGCATCGTGAACGCCTTACTGGGAACTGATTTCAAAAAGCCTCAGTTCTGATTTCAAAGGTTGAGAAAAGAAATTGCATGTAAATCCAGGGATTTTGTTCCTCAGTGTTAGTAGCTTTATTTCTGTGATAGGATCAAATTGGTTAACATAATTATTGCTAACATTATAGTCTATCACTGAAAGATGCATTAGCAATGATAGCACAGATTGTAAGATAAAATGTATGCCTTAAATTAAACAGATCCACAACCTCATCAAATCGACCTGAGCATGTCCAATCTGAAATTCAAGCATCCAGACTGTAAAAACAATATGACAAAAAGTCATGACAACATATGTTTTTTGTGAATGTAACTTATTTTAATAAGTTAATTAGGTTTCAACTGCATTTTTAAAGTAAAAAAGGTTTAACTTAGCTCACATTTATTAATGTGAGGTGATGATAAAAGTTCATTTGATTCAACTAAAAAAAATTAAGGCAGCAACAATTTTTACAGTGCAGTCACATGATGCAAAATCACACACAAACTAATGCTGTTTGTTTACTTTTTTTTATATAGACTGTCTTCTAGAAAGAGGAAGAGCAAAACAACACACACGTCCTCCCTATCCATTGTAAACAAACATTGCTCACGTGTGAGTTTGCACCTGTGTTTACATCATTACAACAGGAATCTCACACTCCCAGACTGTTGTGAATGACCGTTTGCTTAGACTGTGGTTTAAGTTAATAATGCTAGAAATAATATTGTTTCTTGCACAGACCCTTCATCTTATATCAAAAGACCTCTCAAATTATTATAACAAAGTATTAATTTTGTTTTTTAGTGCCAGATGACTTGATTTTTATACATCACCAAGGACCAGAGTTTCAGCTTTCAATCCTCTCTAATGTTCAGAAAAACCTTCAACCTTGGATGACAAGTGGGTCAGTATATTCAATTATATCTCAAACTAAAATTGAGCATGTGTGATGTCATTAGGATTGCGATGCAGGACAAACTCTGTTTAACAAGTTAAAATCACACATTTCTCTGGATTGGAAAATTCTGTGAAACACTTGGGAAGAACATTCATTCATTTTCCTTTGGCTTAGTCCCTTATTTAGCAGGGGTTGCCACAGTGGAATGAACCGCCAACTTTTCCGGCATATGTTTTTTTTTTTTTTTTTGTATAATTATTTGTAGGGGTTTTTCACCTTTGTTATGACAGAACAGTAGAGAATTCAGACAGGAAAGCATTGGGAGCAGAGAGAGGGGAAGGATCGGCAAAGGACCCTGAGCCGGGAATCGAACTCAGGTCGGCGTGAGCACGTTGGTGCTATATGTCAGCGCGCAGTACCATAAGGCTACTGGCGCCAACTTTTCCGGCATATGTTTTGCACAGCTGTTGCCTTTCCAGCTGCAACCCAGTACTGGGAAACACCCATACGCACATTCATACGAACACACACTGCAACCAATTTAGTTTATTCAATTCATCTATCGCGCATGTGTTTGGATTGTGGGTGAAACCGGAGCACCCGGAGGAAACCCACGCTAACACAGGGAGAACATGCAAACTCTACACAGAAATGCCAGCTGGGACTAGAACCAGTGACCTTCTTGCTTTGAGGTGACAGCGCTAACCACTGAGCCACCGTACCGCCCCTGGGAAGAACATAAGCCAGCATAAGGTGGATATTTTAAATGAAAAAATCTTACACACTGTGCATTTCAAAATATGCTTCACTCACATAGATGAGTGGGCTTGACAAACCACCTGTAGAAGACACTCTTTCATCTCTCTGATACTTTAACCAACGCTTGCACCAGATACTTTCCTAAAATCACTTTAAAATATCTCTTTAAAAACATTGTGCTTTTCTGAGTTTCTCACACAGGTGAGTGGGCTTGACAAACCACCTGTAGACACACTCTCTCCATATGCACCGCACACCTTAATTAAACTCCACTTTACAAGGACTCAATAAGAAAAACAATGTTTACTTATGACTATTTTCAAAGTAGTCGTGTCACAGATGTTTTCACACTGCATGACTATCTGGGGTAGCGTTCCGTCGCTGCTTAGTTCACACTGCAAAATGGATCGCAGACAGAGGGTTTCACACTGCATGACTTTACAACAGAAGGAATCTCCGACAACCTTGTCCCAGTCTGCCAACTACATCTCACAACCAAACACATGCGAGAAGTGACATAGCAACTACCTGGGTATCGAAGGGAATTAGCAATTACTCTTCAACTTTTTTCCTTTTGGACCCGGTTGTGGTATTGCTCAGATGACATGTCAAACAGACGCGGGTGCTCCTGCCAAATATCCACTAGTTTTTCCTTCATTTCTTGGATCCAAATAGACCAAAAATAAGCTCTTTTAATTTTTCTTCCATCCTCCCGCTGGCCTGCAGATACCTACACTAGTGGACGCTGCTCTCTCATTGGCTGTAGGTGATCGCTGATGTTATTTTCAATCCGAACACATTTCACACGGCATGATTTGAATCTCCAACAGCTCCAGATATCTAGCATGCCCAATATCTGACGGGTGTCGACGACTCATCTGCGATTCTATCTGTTTGTGTCTTTGAAAGCTCACACGGTGTGACTGCTATTTACGTGAACGAGCACCGATTTGCCTGTGATTTCAGGCATTTGACTGCGATTCCTCAACCTGTCGGTGAATCAAAATCGGGGCTAAAATCATGCAGTCTGTTTTGAAAACAAAAACTACAAAAAAAAAGTGTAGCTCCTGTTACGTATTTTGCACTCTCCAGAAATGTATATAGTGGTACATACCGAGGGAAAACCCCATGCGAACACGGGGAGAACATGCAAACTCCGCACAGAGAGTGTTGACTGGCTCAGTTAGCGTTTGAACCAACAACCTCCTTGCTGTGGGGCAACAGTGCTAGCCACTGAGCCACCGTGCCACCCGAACTTGGAATTGAGGAGGAGGGAGAAGGGATGGATGAGGAATGAAGTTTAGGCTGGATATTTATATTAAATGTGGAATGATCCGATTGGCTAGTTAATGATTAGTGATAGGGATCAGCTGTAGTCAATCCTATCACGTGCGCCTCTCGAAATTAGTTTGAGAAACTTCACTTAAAACTCATTTTTTTACTCAGTGAGTGGGCGAGTTGCCCTGTGAAAGCATCCAGAATTAGAACAATGCAATGCTAAAAAATGTAAGTGGAAAGATACTCGCTGACCCTTGTGTGAGTTGATTTTTTTTTTTCCATATCTAAAGGACCCAACATGAACTGCAGGCCCCTTCACATGCGAGCAGCTTGACTGAGCACAGGATGTCGTACAGAAAGATGAAGGGGATGGAAAAAACAGTAGCGGTAGAAGCTAATATCTCTCTCCACAGAGGTGAGGCAGCAAACAAACCACCCAAATACTTCAGAGAGCCGGACAGGAAAAAAAAACAGAGCGTGCAAAGCTATCAGTTCTCGAGCAGGGACACTAAATTGAATAATATGACCATTGACCCTTTTTGGCCAGTCATTTTTTTTATGCGCTTTATCCCGTTTTTTGACTTAAGTGTCAAAGCAATATAAACAAAACTGCAACTGCCGTACATTGTCTAACACCCTTTCTCTTTGGGTTCTGCTCTCTTCCTCATATGCAAACCAGAGAATTGATGGCTTATCGCGGAGCTATTAGGTTTGTTATCAGTCGGGGTTTGCCTGAGCTGGAAGTCATATTGTTGGCGTGTCAGCTTTGGGAAGTGAAAGCATGTGCTTTTTGCATAATCACGAGAATAACTGAACTGTATTTATTATAAGCTTAAAGACCCCACAAAAAAATGAGTGTAGTTTCCTTTACTGTCTTTAAATAGGAATAGAGTGCTATTTGCTACCCACGAGTCAAAAGCTGCAACATCCCATTTTGGTGTGTGCATTATATCCAACTACTTGAACTATATATGTTTATGCTTTTAATTCTGACTGTCTGGTTACCATTTTAAGGCAAATGTTTGCCCAATAAGTGCCCAAACTTGGTCCTGGAGGGCCAGTGTCCTGCAGATTTTAGCTCCAACTTGCCTCAACACACCTGCACGGATGTTTCTAGAAAGCCTAGTATGAGCTTGATTAGCTGGCCTAGGTGTGTCTGATTGGGGTTGGAACTAAACCTTGCAGGACACTGACCCTCCAGGACCAAGTTTGGGCACCCCTGTTCTAAAGTGTGCTGTTATTTTCAGATTTATGCACAGAAAAAGTAGTTCCGGCAGATTTGGGAAACACTACAGTTGCATATCACTATGATGATTTGAGTCATTTCACAGCTACAACAGTCAATAATTACATCAAAACACAACAGAAGGCTTTACATGAGATGTGTGAGAAGCTAGTGTTCGACACAAGAGCAGTTTGAGGACAAAACAAATTTGACAAATGTCTGAAATACAACATCTGAACCGTAGTAAAAGCAGAATATAACCAGCCTGATCTGATTTAGTAAAATATTATATTTTCATGGCAAAATTAGATGTTATTCAAATCTCTTTTTTGACAAATGGGTAAAACTTTGGATAAAAACTATAGGTAAAAGGTCAAGATTTTTTGAGGTCTGCTTATATGTGTATATATATATATATATATATATATGTGTGTATGTATATATATATGTGTGTGTGTGTGTGTGTGTGTGTGTGTGTGTGTGTGTGTGTGTGTGTGTGTGTGTGTGTGTGTGTATATATATATATATATATATATATATATATATATATATATATATATATATATATATATATATATATATATATATGTATATATATATATGTATATATATATATGTATATATATATATATGTATATATATATATATGTATATATATATATGTATATATATATATGTATATATATATATGTATATATATATATATGTATATATATATATATGTATATATATATATATGTATATATATATATATGTATATATATGTGTGTGTGTATGTTTATACATGTATGTGTGTATGTATGTATGTATGTGTGTGTGTGTGTGTGTGTATATATATACACATGTATGTATGTATGTATGTATGTATGTGTGAGTGTGTGTGTATATATGTGTGTGTATATATATATATATTGTCCCCTTCTCTATACTGGGGCATTAGGACTCACACAGACCACATGTTGAGTGCCCCCTGCTGGCCTCTCTAACACAATTTCCAACAGCAACCTAGTTTTCCCATGTGGTCTCCCATCCAGGTACTGACCAGGCTCAGCCCTGCTTAGCTTCAGTGAGTAACCAGTCTTGGGCTGGAGAGTGATATGGCTGTGGCTTACTTAAAATGAGCTGAATCTACACAATTCTTGTTTTTTTTTTGGGGGGGGGACAACTTAATTATTTTATGTTCAGTCTAATTAAATTTATAATAAACAATGCAATCTAATAAAAATTACACAAAATTGTTTTGCTGCTTGTTCAAAGTGCTTATTTTCAATTCTTGAGTTTTTTTGGGAGACAACTTAATTGTTTTACGTTCAATCCACTTAAATTTGTAAAAAAACAATCTAGTTAGCTTAATCAATCTGTGTTGGGTTAATATCAATGCATTATGTGGAACCCCAAATGTTTGACAGTGTAAAAACATTCAAATCTGAACTGATTGATTGAAGCGCCTGCACTATTTACACAGAGGCAGCGCTGTTTCAGATGTTATCTAGAGAGCGTAGATGTGAAATGTCAGACTGAGGTGAGTTCACAGGTCTCATGACTGCGCGAATCATAAGTTTGAAGAAACAGGTGGAAGTGAGGTTTTCCTGTTCCTCACTGGCACTCTTTGTCTCTCGATCACGGGTCTGGTCTGACGGCGCACCTCGTGACCTGCAGGAACCAGGTCATTATTTGAGGTTTATTCCTGTAAGCTGCTCTCTAGAGAGCCTGACAGCTGCAGTCGGCAGGTCTCAGATCAGTGCGGTTCTGCTCGGGCGCTCAGCAGTTAATCTGATGCTCATATGACTGAATGTGCACCATAATGTTTTTTGTTGCTGTGTCATCTCGGTGCCAAAGACGGTTAATGTGTAAATCCACAGGTAGGCCACACTGAATGAGTGCTGCAATCATTTAGTTTAAAGCTCTGCCACAAAACCTGAAGGAAAAACATCTGGTATCATTGTACCAGGGGTGTAACTGCACACACGTTCATAATGAATATTTCTGATACATTCAGACAGGGGCGCCGCTAGGGGAAGTTAGGAAGATTCTAAGGGCCCATACATTTAGAGGGGCCCCAGAGACATTATCAAGGGCCCACGCCAATTCCCCCTGCCGTCCAACCACCACCCCCCCCCCCCCCCCCTTAACTTTCAGCCGCGATACCAACCCACCCCCTCTTCACTATCAGCTTGTCATATGGCCCATGGTGGCCAGCAGCGTATGGAATAACATCACTGTCATAAATATTTCATAAATAAAATTCACGCATCCGTAATTATAAAATCGTAAAGGAAAACGAAGCGTACTCGTAATTTTACGAGGGTACAATTTCAAAATCTGCGATTAGAACAGACACAGATACGACATTTTCTTTGTCTGTTTGTATACGACTGCTAAACTTACGATGGGTGTACTTTACAAACACGAATTACAGTTTCACCACGGACACGAAGTCCTGATTACGAGTACGAATCAAACAGCGACACTCCACTGTCAAAATTACGTCACCGCTGTCACAGGCATTAATAAACAAGCGAGAGTCATCGATCACAACGGCGCGCCTGCTGGACGTTCGAGCTTACACACACTGTCTCAGATAAGATTTCTGTTATTCCCTCTTTGAGAAATGTCCTTCATGAGCTGTAATAAAGGTTGAGACTTAATGAGGTCCTATTTCGCTGTGTTTCTTGGACATTTTACTGAATCAAAATGAAGAACGGGCCGAGGATAGAGAGCTAGCATAATGTCAGTTAACGTTACAGGCAGCGAGCGCAGAGTTTCTCAGTGAATCACTGAACGGTGTTCAACTATAACATGACGTCTGTTGATTAAGAAACCTTTTTTAAAGCCAGATCGACCATTGATCTATTATGTAATGAAGATATCCGCAAAAGGCAATGTAAATATTTGAGGGTTTGTGCTTACCAGAAGTTTGTAACGTTAAACATATTTATGAGACTATGAATCAAAATAAATAAATATTAAATATGTTAAATATGTGACCCCGGACCACAAAACCCAGACATGAGGGGCAATCATCTGACACAGACCTGTATGTCATCTGAAAGCTGAATAATTAAGCTCCTCATTGATGTATGGAAAGAAGATGAGATGTTATTTTATATTATATTATTATTATTTTTATATATTATTTTTATCTTATCTTTAAATTTGTACAAAGTAAGGTACTAGTAACTGTTAATATAAATGTTTATGTTATTTGTTATTATCTGTTTGTTATATTACTTGATTAAACTATTAGTTACATTATATTGTATTATTATAATTAATAAACTATTACCATAAACATTTATATTACCATTTAGCCTTATACTATTCTGTGTGTTTCTCTCTTTGCGTGTGTGTTTGTTTTATATTGGTGATTGTTTAATTACCACATATTTAGCTTATTCTGGTTTATTTAAAGTTAATTAATTGATAAGAGTAAAACTTTTCTTTGTTTTAAAAAGGTGAGGCATAAATCTGTCTAATTTAGTTTGTGTTCTCTGGTGATCTTATAGGGTGTTTGAGAGTTATTTAAACAGTTAAAAAAGGTAACTTAATCAACACGTCATGTTAACGTTGAACACCGTTAAGTGATTCACTGAGAAACTCTGCGCTCGCTGCCTGTAACGTTAACTGACATTATGCTAGCTCTCTATCCTCGGCCCGTTCTTAATTTTGATTCTGTAAAATGTCCAAGAAACACAGCGAAATAGGACCTCATTGAGTCTCAACCTTTATTACAGCTCATGACGGACATTTCTCAAAGAGGGAATAACAGAAATCTTACCTGAGACGGTGTGTGTAAGCTCGAACGTCCAGCAGGCGCGCCGTTGTGATCGATGACTCTCGCTTGTTTATTAATGCCTGTGACAGCAGTGACGTGATTTTGACAGTGGAGTGTCGCTGTTTGATTCGTACTCGTAATCAGGACTTCGTGTCCGTGGTGAAACTGTAATTCGTGTTTGTAAAGTACACCCATCGTAAGTTTAGCAGTCGTTTACAAACAGACAAAGAAAATGTCGTATCTGTGTCTGTTCTAATCACCGATTTTGAAATTGTACCCTCGTAAAATTACGAGTACGCTTCGTTTTCCATTACGATTTTATAATTACGGATGCATGAATTTTATTTACGTACAAAATATTTATGACAGTGATTTTATTCCATAGCGGCGCCCCTCCATTCAGACACACTCAGTGCATGATCTCTGAAAACAAATACAGTTGATTAGCAAAATTATTATAAGAAATAATTTCCGATAATATTTTTTCTTCTAGAGAAAGTCTGATTTCTTTTAAATCAGCTAGAACAAAAACAGTTTTAAATAATAATAATAATAAACATTAAGCTCAACATTTTTAGCCTCCTTAAGCATCATTTTTTCCGATTGACCAAGAACAAAAAGCCACATTAGCTGCATTTCCACTGTCGGGCCAGTGCGAGCCAGGGCTTTTATCAGGCCTGAGCAGTGAGGCCAAAATCATGCCGCATTTCCACTATCACGCCAATAACTCGCAGCGCGTCACGCAAACCCTGCCCCATGAATCAAACGTCACACAACCTGCCCAATTCAGCGGGAATCACACAAAGCACACCATCGCATCATCACGAAACGATTAAAATCGAGACAACCGAAACAAGCAAATGACACGTTACTGTATAGCATTACATTATGTCTATACAGACAGGCCTATGTATTTTCATTTAATATATTCGTTTACTCGCCGACCGAGTGTTGGCATTGTACATCGAGTGGTCTCGCCACTAACAGAGGGATGACCCAGCGCACCGTGCATATTATAAAACTACAGAATTTATTTGTTAATAACTCCGTATAAAACATTTTATAACATCCTTGTTCCGGCAGAACGGCATATCTAGTCTGACTCTACCCAAAGCATAATTACTATATGAAGTATTAAAAATCCTTCTGATAAAGCTCCACATTTAAAATTTATTTTGGTTTTTCTTAATCCGTTTCTGAAGCAGTGCAGAACTGGAGGACAGAAAGGAATTGAAAGGTCTGATTATTATCATTGTATCCAAATACTTAAATAATATTTCAAAACTCCTCTGTTTTTCATTGTTTTTTAGAAAATATCTAAAATCTTTTTATCAGATTTGCAAAATGAAAGTTCAAAATAGCTTTAAACGGTTTATTTATTTATATTGTACATACCTAAATTGTTATAGCTTTTGTTTGTTTTATATTAGTTTATTTATTTGATTAGTTTTTATTATATCTGATATTTGTAATTCTTTAAATGATTTCAGTAGCCTATAGCTTATTTTATCTAGATCTATGATACTACAAAAGTGGACACGTCATTTGAAAAGTTTGATATTTTTCTGTTGTATTTATATATTGTATTATCTCTACAATAAGTAAATAAAGAAACCCAGGCGCTCGCAATAAAGACAGAGCTGTGAATTGAGCGCTCTTTCACCCGCTCTCTCACACATATACATACATCTAAACGTGCATGTTTCATGCACAAACACATTTTAAACTTGACAAAAACTCTCGAAAACTGTTACTGGCTGCTGTGTCTTTAATATGGTGTAAAGATTATTATGGGTTATTGAAACATCAAGGAGGACGCAGCAAAGAAAAATCACTTATTAAATTAAAACTACTTTATTATTTTACGCAACAGCCTTACATTTAAAAGGGAAACATAAGGATGATCATAACCAAAAAGACCCCGAGCATATTAGGTGTTTTATGTAATAGCCTATCTTAAACTGACCAGCTATATGTTTTTATTTTCCTTATTTATTTATTTATTTATTTATTTATTTATTTAGGTGCATGTACTCGTGTGCGATCGGAAAACTAGTGAAATGGCGGCATGCCATCTTTACCAGATTCAGGCAAGCTCTGCCTCTCTCTCCACTCTGCCCCGAAGCTCCAGCTGGCCCTCTCTGGCCCAAGGTATTCGGCGGGCCGATAAAGGCCGGCCGCTGGCCCAGAGGAAGCCCCGCTTTAGCCCGATCAGGCCCCTGAAGTGACAGTGGAAACGCGACTGGCCTTGGCTCGCCCTGGCTTACTTGCTTTAGGTGTGATAGTGGAAACGCGGCTATTGTAACAATTTTAATCTCTATTTTGGAACAAAACAATCAATCTACAGGCATGAAAGCACCATAAGTCATTGCTACTGTTATGCCTCATTGACTTTATTTAACTTCACTTTTGTCAATTGGTGTTCCACTGTCACCACTGGCTTGCTTGGTTTGGCATTTGTGGAGCTGCTCTTCAGTGTTTGGACTTTCAGCAGTAAAAATTAAACCACACTGAACTGAACTAAACTGAACTGCAACTCTGAAAGCTGGACTGACGCAGTTTCAGTTTACTAGAACTTCTATGTTAAACTGCTTTGACACAATCTACATTGTAAAAGCGTTATACAAATAAAGATGAATTGAACTGAATTGACATGGCAGATTGGCATTAATGCTTAACAGAGGGCATGTAAGAAGCTTCATATTGATACAACTGATGTACCAACGGCAGCCAATTACATACCGGAATACACACCAGATTCACCAAACACTTCTGCCACCATTGCTCAATCCCACTCCATTGAACGTGAATGAGAAGCGCTAATGATGAGACACAATTTACATTGTAAAAGCGCTATACAAATAAAGGTGAATTGAATTGAACGACCCGTGTGAATGGGGCATTAGTTGGTTTCTCAGGTCTTAGGTGTTGCTGCGTGGTTACTAGAGTATCGTATGCTGGTTACTTTGTATGTTATTTTGTATGTTGGTTGTTGTTTTAAAGGGGTCCTATTATGCCCCTCTTTACAAGATGCAAAATAAGTCTCAGATGTCCATATAGTGTGTTTGTAAAGTTTCAGCTCAAAATACACCACAAATAATGCTTAATAACTTTTTGAAACTGACCCTTTTAGGCTTTTTGATCTAAACTGTGCTTTAAAGTTAATGTGCTCGCAGCCTTATTTTAAAAATAGGGTGGAGATACAAATGCCTATGCATCAGCATAGTGGTGGATTCAAAAACAGGACTAACGTTATGCTTGTGAAACACTGAAAATGTAAAGCGTCTCAGAATGCATCAGTCTATAAGGACTCCAACGTTCATGTGTGCATCCTAAAACTCCACATTTATAATCCTTTAATCCTGCATTTACACTGCAGATCTTTATTGTCAATTCCGATTTTGTGACGACCTACTTACATCATCTTTTAAAAGTGACTCGTATCCGATTGTCTGTATTTATACTGCACACGGTGCAGTGTAAATGCACCGGTCCGGCAAAAGGTGCGATGACCAGGAAAAACAGAGCTGGCGCTGACTGACAGCTGATAATAAAAGAGCGCTCTTTTCTCCGTTCCTGTATTTAATCTGTTCACAGGGTTTATTTTTACAAATTTTATTTTAAAATTGACAAGTTGTTTAACTAGTTTATGACAGAAAAGTTCTCATTTGGCTATCTTCTTTTAATCTAGACTTTTTTAAACCTTTAGGCATCTTAATGTAATGTCCATGGCGTGATTTATGCATGTGATGTGTGCAATAGTTTTTTATTAGTTTATATTGGTTAACGTTACGTGGTGGATATTGCGCGCTCTCTTGTGTGAGATTTAAGGTTTGTGACTCTGCTGAAGTCTGTTCTGAAATGAAAGCGTCAGAGTTGACGTCATTCGATATGGTTTTTAATGATGTGCGACTCGCATTAACAGCTGAAAATCCGATCTACCTGCTTACACCGCAGACACGAGGGCACAGATCCGATTTATATCAGACAAATTTCCACAAATGAATAAGGTCTGAATCTGATTTGAGTAAAGCGTAATCCATGTGATTTTTCCTGCTTACACGTACATGGGCCTAATCCGATCTGTGCCACGTGTGAGAAAAAAATCATAATTGAGTCACTTAAACCATGCAGTTTAAATGCAGCCCAAGTGTCTGACATTAGCCCCTTTCACACGTACAGACTTTGCTGGCAATTTTACAGAAAGGGATCGTGTGTGAACAGGTTCTTTTTGAAAATACTAGTAAAATAGTTTCTGGCAATTTTCTGGAAAGAGAAGTTGTAACCAGGGGCATTGCTAGACATAAAGCTCTACTGGGGCACAGCTCCCCCTCCAAAAACAAATCCAAGCAACCACCTAAAATACCAAAGCATTGCTGTGACCGGTGTGTCCTTCATGTAAAATGCTTTCTGTATTACAGGGTTTCTACAGGTTTCACCCAGTCAAATTTAAGACCCTTTTAAGACCATTATAAATGAAATTTCAGACTCGTACTGGACAAAATGCTAAGGATTTTTTCTGGCCTGGATGGTCCAGCTGAATGATTTTTTACTTGCCCCATCAGAACAAATTCTAATTAGTTATTTCTTAGCCATAATTTAAATAATATGTCAAACAAGCAAACCCTTGATGTATACATACTCATTTAAATGTATGCGCAACAACGGTGGCTCAGTGGTTAGCACTGTGGCCTCACAGCAAGAAGATCGCTGGTTCAAGTCCCAGCTGGGTCAGTTGGCATTGCTCTGTGGAGTTTGCATGTTCTCTACTCGTGTTGGTGTGGGTTTCCTCCGGGTTTTCCGGTTTTCTCCCACAGTCCATTTCCACTTCCACACAGAAGGATTAAGGCAGTTTTGAAGGCAAAAGGGGTGCAACCTGGTACTAGTAAAGTATACTTAATAAAGTGGCCGGTGAGTGTATATTATGTCAAAACAAACTTTTATTTTGGATGTGATTAATCGTGATTAATATTATAATTAGTGCTGGGCAAAGCTTAGTTATAAATATAGAGTTTTTTAAAAGGTTTATTGAGATTGATGGTTTCTGATTGGATGGGTTTGTTGGCTCAATTTGGTAGCTTTACATAGAAATAGAAATATTAAGACCCGTTTGAAATGATTTAAGCTAATTATTTTGACCTACAAGACAATATTTCAGTGAATTCCAGACATCTTAAGGTCTAAAGGTTTAAGGGCTAAATGTTTTTTTTTTGTGAAATATGAGACATTTTAAGACTTTTTAACCCTAAAGCTTTTTTGCATTGTTGACTGAGGATCAACGGTAAAAATCCAAACAGAAAATACACCAACAATCAAGAATGCGTGATTATGGTGTCATGGCTTTGCAATCAAAAAATGTCACTATAACGGAAGTCAATTGTGCAAAACCAGCCACCAACATAACATAAGGGTGGTCAATTTGTCCAGAGTGTATTGAGTGTTGAGTTTTAAAAAGGATTCATAGCAAAATGTGTCAAAATAAGATTTGTCATCAAAAATGATTTCATTTGCTGAAACACAGTGACAGTTGTGGCCAAATTAAGCCTCGAAATCAGCCCAGAGTGGATAAAAAACATCCCCAACAGCACACGTGGGTTAAGACCCCGCTGACGCCCTGTATTATTTTGGCTCTTTACACTAATTTAGCCGTCTGTCTCACCAGGCGCAGTAACCAGAAAAAGACATAAAAGATGCATTTTTTTTTTATTTTCCAAACACGTGGTCAAGAGTGGAATCCTCTGAAAACTCCCTAAGACGCTGAGAAGCTCAGCTTATTGTTTTTTGAGTGGGCACGAGGCTGTTGTTGTTGTTTCTGAGAACTTTCCATTGGAACCATTTGACGCGTCAAAAGACAAAAAGAGAAGCAGAGCTTCACACATACCTTGCTAAGCAATGCACGGTCCTCTTTGATTTGGCAGTCTCGAACGGCGAGAGCAAACTGCTCCAAGGTCACTGCAGAAACAAAATAAGTTCAATTCTGAATGAATCTATAAATTTATATAAAGTTATCTACAGCTAAAAATAGTGACAATTTGTTTTGTTACTATTTTTCACTTTTTTCTCAAATAAAATGTCCTGTGGCTTTTAAAAACACTTCTTTCACATGTGAAATGAGAAGCAGTGCTTTGATGCTTCAGCCCCAGGCAGATATTTTTTATGTAGTCAATATTTGTATCTACTTGAAAGAGGGATATAAACCAAAACAATATAAAACAAAACCATATTTAACATTCAAGTTACCACATTTTAAAAGTGCACCATGCAAAATAAACCAAAAAACAAGATGCGTCACTTTTAACTAAATTTTTTTTTTAACTTTTCATAAAGAAAATGCACATTATTATGTTTGATCATTCATAATTCAACCCGGCTGGATCAGTTGGCATTTCTGTGTGGAGTTTGCATGTTCTCCCTGTGTTAGTGTGGATTTCCTCCGGGTGCTACGGTTTCCCCCACAATCCAAACACATGCACTATAGGTGAATTGAATAAACTAAATTGGCCGTAGTGTATGAGTGTGTATGGATGTTTCCCAGTACTGGGTTGCCTGCTGGATGGGCATCCGCTGCGTAAAACATATTCTGGATAAGTTGGTGGTTCATTCCGCTGTGGTGACCTCTGATAAATAAGGGACTAAGCTGAAGAAAAATGAATGAATGCGGCTGGCAGGGAATCCACTGTGTAAAACATGTGCTGGATAAGTTGGCGGTTCATTCCCCTGATTAATAAAGGACTCAGCTGAAGGAAAGTGAATGAATGAATGAATGAATGAATGAATGATATATATCCTTTATAAGTCCCATGAAGCACTTTGAAATATGAATTTTTATTCTATGTTTGACAATCTCAACTGAAACACAAAAGCTGCATCCGAAACCGAACACTTCCATACTATATAGTACGATAAAAACAGTATGCGAGCCGAGAAGTATGTCAGAATTTATACAATTCGAAAAACAGTACGAGTAGTACCCAGATGACCTACTACTTCTGGCGAGATTCTGAAGTGTGCATTGGAGAGATGCTATGCTATTCCATGATGCACCGCGAGAGAATTCATGACTGGGAGTCACGCGAGTAGGTCACGTGATGATGACAAAATGGCGGATGTAGTATGTCCGAGTTCCATTCAAACTGCTCACGTTCATACTGTATAGTACGTACTTTTCAAACGTCCGAGTAGTACATTTAAATTCAAATGCAGTACCTACAGTAGTACCTACAGTAGGCGATTTCAGATGCAGTCAAAGAGAGGGTGGGACATAGAGTAGCTCCTCCCATTTTTTCAAATCAGCCAATAGCGTTATCACTGTTCTGCCAGTGAAGCGATTGAGCTCTAGTTCATCAAATGAAAAGCAAATAAGCGTCTTGAAGGGGGCGGGGCTTGTCAGATACTAGAGAGCATTTGATTGGTCAAGATTTGATGAGAAACATATGCTGAGAAACATGTTTATATCAGTTTTATATCTTCTAAATGCAAATTTTGTCATTTTTTTGGAGCCCACTAGCTTATACATATCATAAAAACTAGCAATACTGATACTAACATCTAAAAACAAACCTTTATTTTAAGTTCATGGGGCCTTTAAAGCAACTTTTTGACAACAATAAATAAAAAAAAGCATGTTTGTTTGTTTTTTTTCTGTGCAGAATTTATACCGTACATTGCATGGACAGTAATACAATTCATTACACTGCATTTTTCATGCATTGAGCAATGTAATACATATTCTGTGATCTGTAACCACTATGATTATTACTCGGAGTCAAAATCATAAATAAAAGTGCAGACTGAGACACTGAATGTGAGTAAAAGCCCCTCTTTTCAATGTTATCAGCTCCATCTCAGAGAAAATTAGCGTGTGTGTGTGTGTGTGTGTGTCTGTGTGTAAGTGTGTGGGAGGAGGGTGAGAGAATGGAAATTTGCTATCAGGGGAGGAAAATATATCTTGACACACAAACCCCTGCACATGCACTGAGCATGTGGAAATACTCGAGAACATCAGAAGCTGAGGCTGCACAACACTTGTGTAAATTAGAAGTAAAACGGTGTCTTTAATGATCAAAGATGTGCACTGTGTTTATAGTGTACATGAATCACCTGCTTCAGACGAACTCACACTGTTTCAAAACGTACATGCTAATAAAAATGCTTTTGTTTCAGGGTACACTCAAAAATATGTTTTTATTTCTACTAGTACAAACTTCTTATTTAAAATGAGCTGAAACTTTCATATTTATCCAGTAAATTTTGTGGTGAGCACCAGTAAACGCAAACTAATTGACTTTAGTTTGCTTCAGGCCAAACGGGCTATTGCTTTAAAATGGAAGGAGATACAAGGTCCTTCCTCTATACTCTGGATTAAAGAAATGACTAACAACCTCGCCATGGAAAAACTGACTTATGCAGTTAAAGGGAAACTTAAAGACTTTTACAATATTTGGACTCCATTTTTATGCTATTGTAACCAAGAGAACTTGACAGGGATGGACGACTAATACTCAACATTCATTTCTTTGTATTGGTATCTCCATTACATAATGTGATCTCCTAAAAATTATTAAATACGCAGTAAAGGTAAAAGGTTAAACTGTAAATTGAATGGCTGTGAATGCTGGTGTACGGAAACTAGTGAGAGATGTGTTTTTTTTTTTTTTTTTTTTTTTTTTTTTTTTTTTGTTTTTTGTTTTTTTTTTTTTTTTTTTTGGGGGGGGGGGATTTTAAAGTTCTGCAAGGTTCTCTTGTGTGTGTGTTTTTTTCTCTTTTATTTAAATGTATTATATGTTTAAAACAAATGCAAATAAATATATTTTGAAAAAAAAAAAAATGAGCTGAAACAACACAATTTTGAGATTTAATTAGTTAACTAGTCTAACTTCATTTGCAAAACAAAACTCCTTACCTTTATTTTATTTTATATAATATTAATATTACAGTTGTCCACATTTGAAGTAGATCAAAAAATGTTTTTCAAAATTGTCTTAAGATGAGAAGGAGCACTCAAAAAAAGTTTGTTTGTTAAAACTACTCATTCAAAATGAGTTGAAACAACACAATTCCTGAGATTTATTTGGAACAACGTAAATGTTTTATGTTCAATCCACTTACATTTGTAAAAACTAATAAGTTAACTTAATTCTTTCATGTTGCACAAACATAAACTATGTAGAACCCAGCATTTTATACAGGGTACACTCAACATGTTTTCTGCTTGCACAAACTACTTATTCAAAATGAGTTGAAACAACTTAATTGATTTTATGGGGCAACTTAATTGTTTTAAGTTCAATTCACTTAAATATGTTAAGTTAACTTAATTGATTTGAGTTGGGTCAACATGAATGTATTGTGTGGCTCTTTTTAGTGCACATTTAAATGTTAAATAATAAAAAGTAGCGTTTAGTGACAACGAGGCAATGGGATGAAGTTAACTAGTCTAACTTATTTTGCAAAACAAAACTCCTCACGTTTATTTTAGGCAATGTTTTTTATATTATTAATATTACAGCTGTCCACATTTGAAGTGGATCAAAATGTTTTAAAAATTGTGGTAAAATGAGAAGGAGCACTCAAAAAATGATGTTTGTTGTTTGTTCAAACTACCTATTCAAAATGAGTTGAAACAACACAATTCTTGAGATTTTTGGGGGGCAACTAAATTATTTTATGTTCAATTCACTTACATTTGTAAAAACTAATAAGTTAACTTAATTCTTTCATGTTGCACAAACAAATTGTGTGGAACCCTGCATTTTTTACAGGGTACACTCAAAAACATGTTTTCTGCTTGCACAAACTACTCATTTTAAAATGAGTTGAAACAACTTAATTGATTTTATGGGGCAAATTAATTGTTTTAAGTTAAATTCACTTAAATATGTTAAGTTAACTTAATTGATTTGAGTTGGGTCAACATGAATGTATTGTGTGGCATTTTTTAGTGCACATTTAAATGTTAAATAATAAAAAGTAGCGTTTAGTGACAACGAGGCAATGGGATGAAGTTAATTAGTCTAACTTATTTTGCAAAACAAAACTCCTCACGTTTATTTTAGGCAATGTTTTTTATATTATTAATATTACAGCTGTCCACATTTGAAGTGGATCAAAACGTTTTTTAAATTGTGGTAAAATGAGAAGGAGCACTCAAAAAAGGATGTTTTGTTGTTTGTTCAAACTACTTATACAAAATGAGCTGAAACAACACAATTCTTGAGATTTATTTGGAACAACATAAACGTTTTGTGTTCAATCCACTCCCATTTGTAATAACTAATAAGTTAACTTAATTCTTTCATGTTGCACAAACATAAACTATGTAGAACCCAGCATTTTTTACAGGGTACACTCAAAAACATGTTTTCTGCTTGCACAAACTACTCATTCAAAATGAGTTAAACCAACCTAATTCTTGAGATTTTATGGGGCAACTTAATTGTTTTAAGTTCAATTCACTTAAATATGTTATGTTAACTTAATTGATTTGAGTTGGGTCAACATGAATGTATTGTGTGGCATTTTTTAGTGCACATTTAAATGTTAAATAATAAAAAGTAGCGTATAGTGACAAAACGAGGCAATGGGATGACGTTAACTAGTCTAACTTATTTTGCAAAACAAAACTCCTCACGTTTATTGTAGGTAACTTTGTTTATAATATTAATATTACATTTGAAGTGGATCAAAACATTTTTCAAAATTGTGGTAAAATGAGAAGGATCACTCAAAATGATCTTTGTTGTTTGTTCAAACTACTTCTTCAAAATGAGCTGAGCAACTTGGGGGGGGAGCATGTTTTTTGAGTGTACCCTGTAAAAAATGCTGGGTTCCACACAATTTGTGTTGGGGCAACATGAAAGAATTAACTTAAATATGTTAAGTTAACTTAATTGATTTGAGTTGTGTCAACATGAATGTTTTGTGTGGCATTTTTAGTGCAAATTTAAATGTTAAATAAGGAAAAGTTGCATTTAGTGATAAAATGAGGCAACGGGAGGACGTTAATTAGTCTAACTTATTTTGCAAAACAGAAATCGATTTGAGTTGGGTTGACATTAATGTATTATGTGGCACTTTTTACAGTGCACATTTAAATGTTACAGAAGGAAAAGTAGGGGCGACGCAGTGGGTAGCGATGTCACCTCACAGCAAGAAGGTCACTGGTTTGAGCCCTGGCTGGGTCAGTTGGTATTTCTGTGTGTAGTTTGCATGTTCTCCCCGTGTTGGCGTGGGTTTCCTCCAGGTGCTCCGGTTTCCCCCACGAGTCCAAAGACATGTGCTATAGGTGAACTGGGTAAGCTAAATTGTCCATAGTGTGTATGTGAGCCGAAAAGAAAATGAATGAATGATGAAAAGTAGCATTTAGTGACAAAACGAGCCAACGGGACTTCTTTTGCAAAACAAAAGACCTTACATTTATTTTAGGCAACTTTGCTTAAGATATTAAAAGCGCAGTAGTCAAAAGAAAGTACAAAAAATAACGTTTGGCATGGTGTCAAGATATGAGAGAGAATATCACAGAAGATGAATGGCAGAGTATCTGTCTGAATGCAAAAACTCAGACAATTAATACACGGTTTAAACGTCTGAGAATATGAAACTGTACATAATTTAATCCAAATGTTCCTGATCAATGCATAAGGCAATAAAGAGATAGGAACTCAATATCATTGTTTAAGTGTCATTTGGTTGAACATTTTTGGGAGAAAATTCTAAACTCTTTATATGGTATCAACACAGGGTATACCCAAATGTCCAAAACTTTATATTCTAAATATTTCTCCTGTTAAAAGCGTTTTTACTAGTTCAGAACTTTGTTTATTACATGCAAAACTTATAATTGCTTGTTTTTGGAAAAATACAGAAAGCCCGCATTTTGGACAATGGTTGCAGGAATTGTCTTATTGTTTGGCTGTAGAAAATGTTTTTATAAAGTCAAGAGAAAACCTGAAAAGTTGATCAAAATGTGTAATCCCTTTGTAGGATTTCTGAAGGAAGCTGATACAAATCTTTTCTCTCTATAACTTGTATCACCTGCTATTGATACCGTTGTTGTTATATGATGTACTTTTATATTGTAAGTACATGCATTTATTTATATACTTGTGTATATATATGTACACTGTATAACCTAACAGTTAATATCACTAAATGAAATAAGTTAGTTTAAAAAAGTTACTTTGACCCAATGAAAAAGAGTTACGGTCACTCCTAAACTGATTATATTAAGCAGAACTCAAACCTAATGAGTTATGAATAAATTAATTGTATTTTTTGTGCTAACTTAACTCTAATGCTAGAAGCAATACCAAGCCATTTGAGTAGCTACAGTGCTCAGTATATAAGAGTACACTCCCCACAAATCTCTCATTTAAATCAATATTTTCTATAGGATACTTTACAAAATTAGATTTGTGCATATACATTAGTTTAGTCAGGACTGAAGTACTGAATCTGGAGCTATTCTAACAAAACTTACAATAATTAGTAGCCCAAATGTATATGTTAGGGAAAAATATTAAATAAATTAAAAAAAAAAGTAAAAATCAAGAGAAACAAAAAATATATACAATTTAGTTAAAATGTTGTAGTTTGGGCGACATAGTGGTGCAGTAGGTAGTGCTGTCGCCTCACAGCAAGAAGGTCACTGGTTCGAGCCTCGGCTGGGTCAGTTGGCATTTCTGTGTGGAGTTTGCATGTTCTCCCTGCGTTCACGTGGGTTTCCTCCGGGTGCTCCGGTTTAACCCCCACAGTCCAAAGACATGTGTTACAGGTGAATTGGGAAGGCTAAATTGTCCATAGTGTATGAGTGTGAGTGTGTATGGATGTTCCCAGAGATGGGTTGCGGCTGGAAGGGCATAAATTGGCGGTTCATTCCACTGTGGCGACCCCAGATTAATAAAGGGACTAAGCCGAGAAAAGAAAATGAATGAATGAATGAATGTTGTAGTTTGTATTTTTTTCCCAATATTTCACAGGAATTTAAACGTATTATCTTTCCATTTCTATTTTTAATAAATCTGTTTTCAGTAGTTCACACTTAGATAATGCGTGACTATTTTAGCAGGTTTGGCATGCTGCCCCGGGAGAGAACCAAAATGAATTCCAAAAGGAAGATGAGGAATGAAGTTTAGGCTGGATATTTATATTAAATTTGGAATGATCCGATTGGCTAGTTAATGATTGGGGGTCAGCTGTAGTCAATCCTATCATGTGCGCCTCTCGAAATTAAGATGCGGTCACACTGGGCTTTTCCTCCCATAGACTTCCATTCATACGCACGCGAATGCGTCAGACCGGAAACACAAGGTCATGCGTCAAGTTTTGCAGGTTGCTGCGGTGCAAAGTTCAAGCTTGGTGAACTCTGACCTGCAAAATCGCATCACTTGACTGCGTGAGAACAATCGAGGATCAAAACATGACCTCTCTGGACAGAAATTTAAGGCATGTAGCAATCGCTCGTTTTTTTTTTTAATGTCTAATCATCTTGTTTAATCCCGCCCCTTTTCGCAGCGCAGTACGACAGAATTTCACACACACAAAGCCCAGTGTGACTGCAGCTTTAGTTTGTGAAACTTGTTCAAATGCACCAATATATTACCCATATTCACTGAGAAATGGGGTGTACTCATTTATGCTGAGCACTCTATATAGTTTTTTGGAATTAATTTGTTCTATTAACTGAACTCGAGTTGATAACCAAACATATTGATAAGTTACTAATACTCTAAATGTTTAATGATATGATAACACAAATAAATATATGTGTATATAACTCAATATATACAAGTTTATAAGTACATAATATAATATATATATAAATTTAAAGTACTCAAACCATTTTGTTTCAAAACTTAAGTGGCTTTCCGCAACCAGTTTCCTTAAACAGTTTGAGATAACTTATCGGGTTTTATTATTATTATTATTATTTTTTTTTTTAATAATTTCTTTTAATTTATTATTATTATTATTTAAAAAGTTTAATTATTTTAAAATTATTATGTTAAAACCTACTAAAATCAATAAAGACAGTGTTATAAAAAAAGCGCAGTACAACATATGAAGTGGATCAAAACGTTTTGCTAAATTGTAATGAGTATTGTTCAATAGTTTTATGACAACTGTGATGAAAGGTTTTGATCTACTTTAGGTGAAATAATGTTAAAAATCTGCTTTCATTTGATGCTTTACACATACATTAATTGTTAAACCAAATTACAATAATAACATTTTAAAACATTACTATATAAATACTATGAATATTCAAATGAAAATAAACTGCATTTCAATAATTGCATAATACTTTTTAATTTAATTATTATTTAAACAATTCATAACTTAAGTGAAATTCCTAATTTAGGTCTAATTTTAGACCTTTGGATGGCACAATGGCTCAGTGGTTAGCACTGTCGCCTCATAGCAAGAAGGTTGCTGGTTCGAGTCACGGCTCTGTCAGTTGGCATTTCTGTGTGGAGTTTGCATGTTCTCCCCGTGTTGCCGTGGGTTTCCTCCCGGTGCTCCAGTTTCCCCCACAAGTCCAAACACATGCGCTATAGCTGAATTGGATAAACTAAACTGGCCGTAGTGTATGAGTGTGTATGGATGTTTCCCAGTACTGGGTTGCAGCTGGAAGGGCATCCGGTGTGTGAAACATATGCTGGATAAGTTGGCGGTTCATTCCACTGTGGCGACCCCTAATGAATAAAAGGACTAATCCGAATGAATATTTATGAATGATTAAACCTAGACATTTTAAGTGACTTTTAGCTTTAAAAAAAGATTTACTCAATAGGTGTAGACTTTATTTAAATGTAATGTATTATTTAATATATTAATTAACAGATATAAGTGCATTTCGATTCATATTTCCAGAAAACAAGTAGTTATTGAATCTGCATTTTGTAAATCTGCCAGTTCCTTGAAATGAAAGTGATCTCGAGCACTAGCCAGCAGTGATTGTATACTGTATTTAAATCTTTTTAAATGGAGATTTGATTAATACTACGATGCTATAATATTACAGTTGTCAAAAATGCATTTAAAAACATACCTCTACACTTAATAACACAAAATAAAATGTCTGAATATTAAAGCAAGCGTTATCAGCAGAGAAATGCTTGCTGCAGTTTTTCTCAGAAGCAACTTCCCATTTCTAAGTCATTAGCTGCAGTCACTTTTTGAGAAATGTTTTGCTTAAAAGTCTTCCTTTGAATTTCAGTGTCATATGTGACTGCACATGCATAGGCATACATTCATTCAAACATAAATAGCACATGCTCTATGAATAATGTTCATAATCCTGCCTCTTTTCTCACCTCGGTGTATGTGTGCCAACGCCAAAGTGGTCACGTGATGTAAACAAGAGTTCCAGGCCATAAAGAACTCCTCTTTGTTTTTGTCCACCTGTTCCAATGAAGAAAAAAATGCAATGAATGTGATTTAGTGTCAGGAAAGAAGACTAAAATTCTATATAAAATGACTCATTTTGAAACGCAGCTAACAGGAAACATTCTGAGAATTTTGGATATAATTCAGGCTTGGTTCTTTGAAAGCTATGTTCTATGGAAGAAAAAGTTCTTCCAGTAATGCTAATAGAATGTTCAATGTCAGAACATTAGTGTGCAGATTTGGGTGTTCATCTAATATTTTTATATGCAGTAGAAAATGATTTGCCCTCCTGTGAATTTGTTATTAATTTTTTTCAAATATTACCATAATGATGTTTATCACAGGTATTTTTCTCAGTATTTCCCATAATATTTTTTCTTCTGGAGAAAGGCTTATTTGTTTTATTTCAGCTGCAATTAAATGCGTTAAATTTTTCTTAAAAACGATTTTAAGGTCAATATTAGGTAGAGGTGTGAACCTAGCCTTGTCTCATGGTTCGTTTCGGTTCCGATTATCATGCTATCGATTTGGTTCAATTCGATATCTCGGTGCATCACGGTGCATTGAAGATGCTTTTCTATACACAGTTTTATAAATTACTTCACAGTACAAGAAAAATGTGTGTATATATATATATATATATATATATATATATATATATATATATATATATATATATATATATATATATTGTTTGTAATACAAGTTTGTCCTTTAATACAAACAGTCAGATATATGAACTGTACCTTTAAAACCCAAGTACACATTTTTGGAAACACGTGACAAAAATTACAATTATTAGTAAATAAAATGCTTTTTTTTCCTTTCAAGGGTACATTTTAGACTTTACAGCAAATAAATGTTCAATTAAAGCATTTCACAGCTACTTACAACTCACGAAATGTGGATTACATCGTTAAAAAGGCTGTTTATTAGTGACACCGGTGGCCATTCAGTGAACTGCAGCTTGAAACATATTTTTTTTATTTTGTTGTTCTTCGATTATAGCTAAAAAGAAGTTAAATACCTTTGTTGTGTTAGCAAACACATCCACGCTGTGACATTTAGATTGTAAAAACACTGAGATGCACTGAAATTCAGTTTTGTTTTAAAATTTCACACACTAGCAGTAAAAAAAAACAATTTATAAACGTGACAGAAATTACAATTATCAATTAATAAAATGCATTTTTTTTCAATGGGTACCTTTTAGACTTTATAGCCAATGAATACTCAATTAAAACATTTCACAGCTACTCACAACTCACAAAATGTGGATTTCATCTGTCAACAATTCAGAAATGTTTATTAGTGACACCGGTGGCCATTCTGTGAACTGCAGCTAGAAACGTATTTTTTTTTATTTTATTGTTCTTCGATTAGAGCTAAAAAGAAGTTAAAAATACCTTTGTTGTGTTAGCAAACACATCCACGCTGTGACATTTAGATTGTAAAAACACCGAGATGCACTGAAATTTAGTTTTGTTACAAAATTTCACACACTAGCAGTAAAAAAAAACAATTTATAAACGTGATAAAATTTACAATTATCAATTAATAAAATGCATTTTTTCTTTCAATAGGTACATTTTAGACTTTATAGCCAATGAATATTCAATTAAAGCATTTCCCAGCTACTCACAACTCACGAAATGTAAACTACATTGTTAAAAAGACTTGCTGAACAATTCAGAAACGCTTGTTATTAATGACATCGGTGGCCGTTCAGTGAACTGCAACTAGTAACACATTATTTTATTGTTCTTCGATTAGAGCTTAAAAAAAGTTAAAAATACCTTTGTTGTGATAGCAAACACATCCACGCTGTGACATTTAGATTGTAAATACAATATGAGATGCACTGAAATTCAGTTTTGTTACAAAATTCCACACACTAGCAATAAAAAAATTTATTGGAACTGACAATTAATTATGAATAAATGGATTTTTTTCATTGATGGGTACATTTAAGCCTTTATAGCCAATAAATGTTCAATTAAAGCATTTCACAGCTACTCACAACTCACAAAATGTGGGTTACATCAATAAAAAGTCTCTCTGAACAATTCAAAAATGTTTATTAGTGACACCAGTGGCCGTTCAGTGAACTGCAGCTAGTAACACATTTTTTATTTTATTGTTCTTCGATCAGTACTTAAAAAGAAGTTAAAAATAGCTTTATAGTGCTAGCAAATACATCCACGTTGACTTTTAGATTGTAAATACACTATGAGATGCACTGAAATTCAGTTTTCCACACACTAGCAATACAAAAAACTATTTGGAAACGTGACGAAAATGACAATAATGAATAAAATGCATTTTTATTTCCTTTAATATGGACATTTTAGATTTTATAGCCAATAAATGTTTAATTAACGAAATGTGCGAAATGTGGACTACATCGTTAAAGTTTCGCTGAACAATTCAGAAACGGTTGTTATTAGTGACATCGGTGGCTGTTCAGTGAACTGCAGCTAGTTATGTATTTTTTATTATTTTATTATTTTTTTATTAGAGCTAAAAAGAAGTAAAAAAATACCTTTGTTGTGCTAGCAAATACATCCACGCTCTGATATTTAGATGAATATATAAATACACCTATGAGCTGCACTGTAATTCAGTTTTGTTACTAAATTTCACACACTGGCAATAAAAATAAAAATATAGCATTCAATTCTATTACTCTTTTGTTTCTATAAAATAAAAAAATAGAAAGATAATATTCAGGTTCCGCTAACGTTCTTATTTAGTTATGAAATAGGGCTGAACAATATATTGTTTGAGCATCGATGCTGCAATGTGTGAATCTGAAAATGTCACACTGCAGAATTAGATTATAAAAGATTAAAAGATAAAGATATTATTACATTTATTATTATTATTATTATTATTTATACAATGATGACCATGTTATTTTACTTTTGATGTTCAATGTATGTACTTGAATACTGTTAAGACTTCCCAGAAAACCATAAAGTTTATTTATTTATTTATTTTTGATTGTAATTTATTATAATTTATGTAGACGCACTGCATAGAAAACGATTATCCCAGTCCATTTAAATTAATAACACCATTCCAAATAAAGCGATTCGAATCATCTAATTTATTCATATCGCAATAATTACTGTGGCAAAACAAAATATCGCAATGTCATATTTCTCCAATATCGTGCAGCCCTATCATGAAAACATTATACAATTTTTTTTAACTTTCCAAAACAAGAAACAGCTACATTTCAGTTTTCATTTTTGCAAACATAATGTTATATTCCACCCAGGGTCTTCGGAAATATGTGACGAAAAATGGACAAAAATGACAATTACTTATGAATAAAATGCATTTTTTGTCTTTCAATAGGAACATTTTACACTTTATAGCCAATAAATGTTTAATTAAAGCATTTCACAGCTATTCACAACACATGAAATGTGAATTACATCGTTAAAATTCTCGCTAAACAATTCAGAAAGCTTGTTATTAGTGACATCGGTGGCAGTTCAGTGAACTGCAGCCAGTAATGTATTTTTTTATTGTTCTTCGATTAGATTTAAAAAGTTAAACATACCTTTGTTGTGATAGCAAACACATCCACGCTGTGATATTTAGATTGTAAATATACTACGAGATGCTGTGAAATGCAGTTTTGTTACAAAATTCCACACACTGGCAATAAAAATGTGGAAACACGTGACAAAAATGACAATTAACTATAAATAAAATGCTTTTTTTCTTTCATTGGATACATTTAGACATTATAGCCAATAAATGTTCAATTAAAGCATTTCACAACTACTCACAACTCACGAAATGTGGATTGCATCATTAAAAAAAGCACGCTAAACAATTCAGAAAAGCTGGTTATTAGTGACACTGGTGGCCATTCAGTGAACTGCAGCTAGTAACTTTCTTTATTTGGAAACAATTAATTATGAATAAAATGCATTTTTTTCTTTTAATATTTACATTTTAGACTTTATAGCCGATAAATGTTCAATTAAAGCATTTACATCAATAAAAAGACTTGCTAAACAATTCAGAAACGCTTGTTATTAGTGACACCGGTGGCCATTCAGTGAACTGCAGCTAGTAACCTTTCTAATTTGGAAACAATTAATTATGAATAAAATGCATTTTTTCTTTTAATGTGTACAGTTTAGACTTTATAGCCAATAAATGTTCGATTAAAGCCATTACATCAATAAAAAGACTTGCTGAACAATTCAGAAACGCTTGTTATTAGTGACACCGGTGGCCATTCAGTGAACTGCAGTTAGTAACATTTTTTATTTGGAAATGAATTAAAACATGACAATTAACTATGAATAAAATGCATTTTTCTTTTAATGTTTACATTTTAGACTTTATAGCCAATAAATGTTTAATTAAAGCATTTCACCGCTACTCAAAACAGCCACTGATCTCCTCGCCCATCAGTAAAACACACAGAGGGGAAACACTCTTTGTTTCATTTGATTTATAGTAAGAGTGACTGACCTTGGTGTAAAGTCGACTCGCTAGACTGCGCTGTAACACTCTTTCCCTGTAGCGCACGGCTTTCAGCAAGAACATTAGGTCTCCTACTTTGTCCACGCTGAAGCCAAGAAAGCTAGACAAACAAGGAAACCGCCAAAAGAAATACAGATTAACTCACTCAGACAAAGAGATACTGTATAAAAAGCACAAATACGCTATCAGAATCACATCTAGACAAAGAAAAGCTGATTTTATTCAGCCTATGATGGACGATTGCAGATCTCTGCTTCGGTTAATATGTTATGAATAGTAGGCTGGAAAATCATTACACCTCTCAAATTTTCCTCTTAGGCAAAAATTGCTAAATTGGTGACCTAATTGTGAGTGTAAACACAATCGTGAGAATAGACCTGTTCCTTAGGGCTGAACTGTCTGTCTGTCTGTGTGTGTGTGTGTGGCTCTTTAGGAATGTGAAGTTTTAGATGCTTGTATGATCTTACATTGCAAAGCCAACAGACAAATGCCATCTGATGAGGAGAATTAGGCTGGAAATGTGGCCAGAATAGCATTAGAGGTGCAGATACAATTCAAATTCTTTACTTTTTAGATTAATAAGCACATAAAATAGGTAATTGTCCAGTGTCCTTGCATGCTATACATCATTTAAAGGGGACCTATTATGCAAAAATCACCTTTATAAGGGGTTTAGACACAGTTGTGTGGCAACGGTGCATGAATATAACCAGCTGCTAATGGTAAACATTCATTAATTAAATTTTTTTATAATCACACTTGATGAAAACAGTCTGCAGAAACGCTTTGGTTGACATTCTCCCTTTGTACGTGTCATCAGAGGGGGAAAGCCCCGCCCATTAGTGACCATCTCTCACTTGTTATAGTAAACAGCCCTGAGAAATAGCAGTCGTCCTTTATAAAATCATTTCTGCATAATAGATCCCCTTTAAAGGTGCAGTATGTAAGTTTGACACCCAGTGGTTGAATTAGGTATTGCACTCCTGGTTCAAAACACACGCAAAGAGCAGGTTGCCAGATTAATAATACTAAGGAAGGCTGATTTAAATCGTTTTCTTAATAAAATCAACGGTGTGAGATAAAAGGAATATTTTCCATATTAAAAGGAGTTTTTGTCCTAACAATCACCTCGAATTGATATATTAGAAAAGGCTTTTATTTCTTGCAGCTGAACAACAAAAAACTGACAGTGATCACCTCAGGTAAACCTTATGTGCTTTATTCAGTCTTAAATGCTAACAATCTTTGTTACATGAAATTTATGTGAGTTTTACAAAATATTTATTACAATACTACTGAAAGCAGCAGCAGATAGTTCACCTTAGATCAGGGGTGGACAAACTCAGTCCTGGAGGGCCGGTGTCCTGCGCAGTTTAGCTCCAACTCTAATCAAACACACCTGCTTATAGAATTCTAGTGATCTTAAGGACACTGATTAGCATGTCCAGGTGTGTTTGATTAGTGTTGGAGCTAAACTGTGCAGGACACCGGCCCTCCAGGACCGAGTTTGCCCATCCCTGCCTTAGATCTTGAAAATAAAATAAACCGTTTGAAATTGAACTTTAGAGCTGTGACTCAGTGCAAGCTAACACATATCAGTGATTCAGCATCTACATTTAACAATGTTAAAGAGGTTTAATATGTATTAATTAGTTTCGTTGGAGTGCAGTAAGTGCACTATTCTGTGCTTCTGAACGGCTGTATTTAAATTTCTGTCGTTTTTCGTCTGGTGCAAGCAGCCAAATTGTTTATCACTGCAAATCTCGTCACGTACTGTACATGTTGTTAGGACACGGCGTTACAATGAAACCAGGGTTCTGTTCTTCATATGTGGATTACTAAATTAGCTGCATTTGGTTTTTGACAATTTGACATGATCCAGGATCGTTTCGTTCTTCGTTAAGTTTAAATATATATGTATAAATAAAACTTATACAGTCTACACTCCGGAATAAAAGTACAAAGACTGGGGTGGTTCTCCTTAAGGGGTTCAAAGAGAACATTTATTAATAAGGACTTTTTAGACACAAACACGTACTATTTTAAGGTACCAGCTTTAGTACAATTTGTGTACAATATGCACAATATTCGACAGTTTTTTTTAAAGGAATGCAGTCATGCATGTGTTTGAAAGCTAATATTACAGTGATTTGATGCTTCGCAAAAGTTTTACCGATATCAAAATGCTTTTTAGATCAGGGTGTCCGCGGGGTGTTAAAAAGTATTAAAAGTTGATCAATCAATTATGAGAAAATTAAGGCCCTTAAGAGGTATTAAAATGTTTTAATCCTGTTTTTTTGAGGTCTTAAATTTTGTTCAAGCAATGTGTTTGACTCCAAAAAAATATATTTATTTTCCTCGATCCACGTGATTTGTTCAGGCCGGGCGCATCCAGCCAATCTCCTCTGTCCTCCTCTGTGAATTGTTCAGTGAACTGTAATCTGTAATTTGCGACAAACGTGGGAAGGTGATGTGCCACTCTCCACATGTAGAGAAACAATAGAGCGAAACAGACGGCATAATGGGAAAATGTAAGTTTGCGTACTCTTGGTTGGAGAAAGACGGGTTTAAACAGTGGCTGAAACCTGTCGCTGAAAACAACCGCATAATTTACTCTTTCAAGCTTTTGTTTCTTCTGAGCTTATATGAGTTCTGTTGCGTGGTTGTGCTCCATTCATTTATTTAACTACAACTGTTTATTAAGTTAAAGATTTGATACTGATTATAACTTGAAGTGGCGACGAGGTCTTAAAATATTCTGAGGTCTTTAAAAAGTCTTAAAAAGGTATTGAAATTACCTTTAGGATTCCTGCATGAACCCTGTAGATGCAAAATGCATTATACAGCCAGTTATTCCATACGCCGATTAAGACACTTGAATAGGATTAGGCAACTATAATAAAGAAAATCTACTCTAAATGTAAAAACTAAATAAATTGCTAAATACTCTCGACCAGGGCTCAATTTGTGCCGGAACACCTCTGAAATCTGATCCAGCACCTCATTTTTACCGATCCCCCTCCTCCTTTTACTCCTCCCCCGTCCGCTGTTCACTTTCACTTTCTTCCACTACTCCCCAACCCTCTTCACTTTCCTCTTCGACAACCACCACACCGCACCCCTCCCCCCAATTAACTTTCATTCGTGTAACCCCTCCGCCATCTAACGCCCCGCCATCATCCCCGTTCACGCCCCTCTACATCCTCAGGTAACATGCCAGATCCGTTACCCCGATCTGTTCCGGGACCTTGCAATTCACAGATTAAGCACTGTTCTTGACACATGAAAGTGTAAAGCCTGCATGCAGCTCACAACAAATGTGGAAAGTTATTGCGTATCATATTTAACAAACTGTTTATTATGCATTTTATATAACTTTGCTCGCATGGATAATTGAATATTAATCAGATGATGTCATTACGCTGCTGTGCCGCCGGCTAATCGTTGCATTGCTGATCATGATTTCAAGGATCGATAGATCTGTCCTTCACAACACACGCAGCGATCTCAGATTAGTTCATCCAGACATTTTAATTTGATTCACGAACTTGTTTAATTAGCCAGAGATCAGTTATCAAGATTAACAGATCCAGAATCTGTCAAATTTATCGTAGATCATTTAAGCGAGGTACGAAGAACGAATCCCTGCTCACCCAATGTTTATGTTCATAATATTTATATTATTTGCTAATTAATAACCACTTCATGTGGAACTCTGAATCAGCGTCTCACTGCTACAGTCCACCAAAGGTCGCATTTTCACTTTGAGAGGCTTCATGACTGAATGAATCACACCAAGGCAACCCGGGGTGCTGACTAGGCATGTGCCGGTATCACATTTTCATGCTGCGATTAATTGATTGAGCTTTTATCACGGTATACGGTGTTATCACGATATTGTAATTTTACTAGAGAAACAGGTAAAAAAACACAAAAAACTTCAGTTTCGTCAACTTAGTAACTTTAATAACTTTTTAATTAACTAAAAGTACTTCAAACATTTAAATACAAATAAATATAAATAAAACAATACACAATATAAAAGTAAACTTGAGCAATTATATCAAAGTGAATGTGCAAAGGGAAACCGTCTTCGATCAGCAATCCCTCTGCATTTTTTTGGAACCCAAAATATTTCCAAACCTCTGACTGAGGGGAATAAATTGTCAGCAGCGATCCTCCTTCCGCCATGCTTCTTCTTCGTGTGAGGATTAGAGAGCGGTGGCAGCGGCGGCGCGTGCTGTGTGCACACAGTGCTTCTACATGCGGGGATTGTTTCCATCAGAGTGCGCATCAGTTCTGCGCAGCATATACGCAGTGTTTCTTCAAGCGGTTGATGGAAAATAAGCTGAAGGGGGATAAATTGTCAGCAGCGTTCCTCCTTCCGCCAAGCTTCTTCTTCGTGTGAGGATTATAGTGCGGAGGCAGCGGCGGCGCGCACACAGTGCTTCTACATGTGGGGATTGTTTACATCAGAGTGCGCATCAGTTCTGCGCAGCATATACGCAGTGTTTCTTCAAGCGGTTGATGGAAAATAAGCTAAGGCGCGTTCTAAGAATATAAATTCGGATCTATTATTTTTCACGGTATTTTGAAGTGCCCGCAATAACAATATCATTAAGTGCATATTCATTACCGTGATTTATCGCATTACCGAATACCGGCACAAGCCTAGTGCTGACATATAATTGGCTAAACTGGCAACGGGCGGGTTACAGGGACCAAAACAAAGACAGTGTTCCGGCACGTAATGCACATTTTCAAAGCAGAATATCTGACTTCAGCATTGTTTTTAGATAAATCAGAATCACTTTGCATGTTTCTTAAATATCTGCAAACATATTAAGGTAATTTTATGCTTTAGAAAAGTCAAAAACGTACATGCTGCACCTTTATTCTTTAATTCTTTAATGATTACAGTCCATGCATTTTTTTTTTCGCATGCATGCACTGCACATTGATAAAAATGCATCGATCTCTTACCTTGTTCTAAGGCTGTCTGACGCTGAGCTGGTCAAGTTTCTGATCAGTCCCATCACCAGGTTGTTGCCCATCTGTTTGGTGTACTGAGTCAGCAGTTCTCGAACCACCACCTGCACAACAACAAAAACCTGATTAAAGACAAACTGCTTAGGCACATATAATGTCAATAATATGTTGTCTAAAATATGAGCTGCTTTAGTCAAATACGGGCTGGTAACTTAGAGCTTTTAGCAGATTTTAAATGTTATTTATTTCTTTTTTTTAATGCAGTGTTTTATTACAATTTTCAGACCAGCATAACTGTAATTTTTTTTGTTTTGTGCCACGTTGTTTCAATAACAAATCCATTTGTGCCACTCTATGGACTCATGGGTGTTTCAGTCTGAGAAAAGAAGAAGGTGCATTGATGGCTTGCTTCTATTTTGAGGAACTGAAATAGACCACGCCACTGACAACCTAAAAAGCTGCTCTAAAGTCCAGCTTAGAGCAATTTGCATTCGTATAATGCTATTATTGTTAGCAGTATTATTTATTATATGCATATTTATATTTGTTTTAATAAAAACAAGCTTAGATTTGTCCACCTGTCAGGTTTTAGTGACGTCTGCATCACCATATGGGGCATAGGAACAGGACGCCTGTTTGCACTACACTTTATTATTATTGTTCATTTATTCCTTTGCTGGAAATTAGAACTAAATTTAGAAATAGTTTTGAACAAATCTTTGCACTTAACAAACTAAATTAAATAAGTAGGCTAATAGATGTCTTCAGTTTCCTTACTCTACGAAAGTAAAGTAGTAAAGAGTAAAAGTAAAAAGAAAGTAAAGAGGCTGAATGGAGGAGGCTCGTTCTTTATCCTCACGCTGCAGATGCTCTGTTTAACAGTTCTCTTGCTAGTGAAGCGTTCAGTTTTTGCACTTACAAAGTTCGCCATGTAAATAGCAAATGTGCCATGGTTTGACACAACTGACTCTTAAAGGGAATAGGAGAGGAGACTCTGATGGGTTTAATGCACGTTATGCTCAAAACACACCCAGAACTCATTACGAGAATAAGCACAACCCTGTTAGACCATGCACCGTAGCGCAGACCATATTTTTTTCATCCTTAAAATAGCAAAGTAGATTCAGACAAGCCCTTAGTGCTTTTGCGCCATTCACTTTAGACTTTGCGCCTAGATCCTTAAAGTAGAGCCCAAAAACTCAGTGGGAAAAGTTTCTTAAGTTTATAGTATGGATCGGCATACAAATTTACTATTATGTTTGTTGGTATGTTTCTAGTATGAATTTGTATATGGTTAGTATGTTGGTATGATTGTTAGTAGTGTTTCTAGTATAGATTGGTATGTCGATAGTATGTTTTTAGTGTGGATTGGTATATTTCAAGTATGGATTGGTATGTTGTTAGTATGTCCAACGTAAAGTCAATGGCAGTTTTTTACAATGTAAGTCTATGGAATAGTTGCTAGGGTGTGGCTAGTAAGATGAAAGGTCACCAGTGAGTTAAATGAGCCCAACCTTAAGTCTGTATGACAGTCTGTATGATAAAAGTATGATAAAGTCTGTATGATAAAATTTAAGAGGTCACAAAGTTTGGTCCAATATTAAGTCAATGGGACTTTTCCGAATTTTCCGGGTCAGTTTTCTGAAAACCGTAAGTCAGATCAGTTGGAAAAGATATAGCAACTTAATTCAGTATAGTTTGGAGGTTTGTAGTTAGTCTGGTGGTTGTAGTATGAACGGTCTAGGAGGAGATGCGTTCTTAAAATAGTCTAAAAAGACGGAAGAATAATAAGTTAATGTAGTATAACAGTATGTTGGCTTTCACAAGCCACCATAATAACATTCTCTAAGTGGAGCTAAAGTACAGTAAAGTAAGTCTTTACCTCTGTAAAATAAAGTGCACTCTAGTACACATTTAAAAGAGCTTACTATGAACAATAATGTACTTTAGATGTGACGCATGTACAGTAGTGACTATTGTAGATATTTCATATAGTGCAGGAACACAATGCAGACTCATACTCAAAGTAACTCTCATGCCCTACAGTACAGTAATGTATATACCCTAGTTTACTCCACCCAGTCCTTAGTGTAAAGGTGTGATCCTAATGGTCAGGACTTCCCGTCAGTCATTAACTTTCCTCAAGGGATCACGCAATCAACACAACATCACATTATAAACACCACAATCCAGACGCACAACCCCAGAAAGTCAATGACTCATTGTGTCATAATCATTGTGTACGTTTGTGCGCCAGAAACCTAAAATAACCTCCTGTTTTCACATCTGCAGTACAGAAAGTGCTTCACCACTGCATACTGTAAAATAGGCTTCTCATAGTAACCAAATTGGACACACTCAGCGTCCAAAACGCAACAGTGTACCAGTCATGTGTATGAAATTTGGAGATAAATGCTAATTTCCCTTATGACAGGTGACGATAAAACATCTTAATGACTTTATTAGGCTGTAAATTCCCCATGACTGATCTGAATGCGAGAGCGGGAGAGAAATAAAGAGCGAGTCTTGGGTTAAAGGGGTTGGCAGAGACTCGCACGGTTCTTGTGACTTTGGTTTAAGCTGTGGTCCCGCAAAACTCATCACCCTTTATTTTCACATGCCCAATTATGACCCTCAGCACTGGCTGGTCATTTGTTGTTAGCCTAAAGCGCTTAATCAAATGACACACATTTAGTCAGAAACCTTTTGAAATGTGCTTTGAAATGGCAAAGCTGATGCATTATGATGTTAAATTAGTAGTCAAAGGCAGCAGGTTACATCTTAAAGTTCTGTGGGCGTAAATGCCTTGTTGATACCAGAGGTCAGAGGAGAATGGCCAGACTGGTTCCAGCTGATAGAAAGGCAACAGTAACTCAAATAACCACTATTTACAACCGAGGTCTGCAGAAGAGCATCTCTGAACACACAACACATCCAACCTTGAGGCGGATGGGCTACAGCAGCAGAAGACCACACCGAGTGCCACTCCTGTCAGCTAAAAACAGAAAACTGAGGCTACAATTCACACAGGCTCACCAAAATTGGACAATAGAAAATTGGAGAAACGTTGCCTGGACTGATGAGTCTCGATTTCTGCTGCAACATTCGGATGGGAGGGGCAAAATTTGGTGTCAACAACATGACAGCATGGATCCATCCTGCCTTGTATCAACGATTCAGGTGGTGTAATGGTGTGGTGAATGTTTTCTTACCACACTTTGGGGTCATTAGTACCAATTGAGCATCTTGTCAACACCACAGCCTACCTGAGTATTGTTGCTGACCATGTCCATCTCTTTATGACCACAGTGTACCCATTTTCTAATGGCTACTTGCAGCAGGATAACACACCATGTCATAAAGCGTGAATCATCTCAGACTTTCTTGAACATGACAATGATTTCACTATACTAAAATGGCCTCCACAGTCACCAGAGCTCAATCCAATAGAGCAACTTTGGGATGTGGTGGAATGGGAAATTCACATCAAAGATGTGCAGCCGACAAATCTGCAGCAACTGCGTGATGCTATCATGATGCGATGCTATGTCGTGATATGTCATATCGTGATGCTATGTCAACATGGAGCAAAATCTCTGAGGAATTTTCCAATCCCTTGTTGAATCTCTGCCACAAAGGATTCAGGCAGTTCTGAAGGCAAAAGTGGGTCCTACCCGGTACTAGTAAGGTGTACCTAATAAAGTGGCCGGTGAATGTATATTTGAATGTAATAAATATTAATCACAAACTTAAAACGTGCAGTCAAAAAGCATCTACTTAAATATTTATTAAATAATAATGATCACAAATGACTGTCTTTATTAAAGTAAAAAATATATTTCAAAATTGTTCAGTAAATTGAACATTTATAAGAGTATCTCTTACAGGAAATGCTATTTTAGTTTAAATTTACTACTGAAGCAATATCTGAGTGATAATTGTTTATACACCATTTGTTCTTCTCCACTGTACTAGTGTATTAGATGATGCCGTTATTTCTAAGCACAAGCTGTTCCTGTCTGTGTGTAACACTTGCTGCACTTGCATTTTTTTAAAAAGATCACAGCGTTGGAAAAGTGTGGCTCAAATATCAAAAAACAACAGTCATCATTTACTCACCCTCATGTCGTTCCCAACCTATATGATTTTTCTCCATTGTGGCACACAAAAAAGAGATTTTCAGCAAAATGTGATGTGATAACCAATAACATTTGACGTCACTGACATCAAAGACCTGTTTACAGCTGCGATTTAAAGAGCGATTAAAATGACCATTTTAGTAATTGAGATGTTTAGCTAAAACTGTGGTCTTTGGCGGTTCAGATAATGCAAAGACAGTTTGAGAGTGAAAAAAAAAAACAGACATGTACAGGTAAAACAAAATGAATACAGTGGCTCCTTACAATACATAGAGGTGGTATGGAGTGAAATGATCCCTCTACACTCAAAAAAGAGAGTTCTGCTGTATGTTTAAACTACTTATTTATAAAGATAATGATTCGCACTCATTAAGTAATTGCTTCGTTCTGTTTTTATTTTTTATTTTTACAGTTGTCGGATGATCACCTAAAAAATAAAAACAGTACGAAGTAATTACTTAATGAGTGCGAATCATTACCTTTTTGAATAATAGCATTGATAAGATTGTCGCACCAAAGAAGTTTCTTCAGAAACCGCAAGCACGCAGGTCAAACTTCAGCAACTCTAAACTACTTATTTAAAATAAGTTGAAACGACACAATTCTTACGATTTTTTTTTTTGGGAACAACTTAATTGCTTTATGTTCAATCCACTTAAATTTGTCAACGTTAACTTCATCTGTTTGTGTTGGGAAAACATGAAGGAATTTAGTAGAACTCAGCATTTTTTACAGTGTGAGCTAGAAACTGAATGTTATTTAAAAATAATATCAATCCCCAGCTTCAACAAAATGTTCTGAGAAGAGTCTTAATGGTCTGGATTTCTCACATGAACATACAGTACAGTACGTTTTGATTCAACATGCAGGATAAACATGTACCGTTTGATTAAGCTTTTACACATTTTAGGTATTAATATGTACCTTTAAGATTCTAATATAGACTATTTTTGTTCAAACATGTATCTTTTGAACTGATATTGTACCAGTTATAACAAAGGAGAGTGATAACAAATGTGTATTCTTCCCTCTTTATAACAAATTGTTTACGATTGTGCTGCACAATACTATATACTGTATATATATATATATATATGGGGCAGCACGGTGGCACAGTGGGTAGCACAATTGCCTCACAGCAAAGTCGCTGGTTCGAGCGACTTCGATTTCTGTGTGGAGTTTACATGTTCTCCTTGTGTTCGCGTGGGTTTCTTCCGAGTGATCCGGTTTCCCCCACAAGTCCAAAAACATGTGGTAGAAGTAAATTGGGTAAGCTAAATTCGCAATATTGTATGTGTGTGAATGAATGAATACACACCTCACTGGCCACTTTATTAGGTACACCTTATTAGTACCGAGTTGGACCCACAGAGATACTCTTCTGCAGACCTCGGTTGTAACGAGTGGTTATTTGAGTTACTGTTGCCTTTCTATCAGCTGTAACCAGTCTGGCCATTCTCCTCTGACCTCTGGCATCAACAAGGCATTTGCACCCACAGAACTGCCGCTCACTGGATATTTCCTCTTTTTGGACCATTCTCTGTAAACCCTAGAGATGCGTGAAAATCCCAGTAGATCAGCAGTTTCTGAAATACTCAGACCAGCCCGTCTGGCACAAACAACCATGCCACGCTCAAAGTCACTTAAATCAGCTTTCTTCCCCATTCTGATGCTCGGTTTGAGCTGCAGCAGATCGTCTTGACCATGTCTACATGTCTAATGCATTGAGTTGCTGCCATGTGATTAGAAATTTGCGTTAACGAGCAGTTGGGCAGGTGTACCTAATAAAGTGGCCGGTGAATGTGTGTGTGTGTGTGTGTGTGTGTATATATATATATATATATATATATATATATATATATATATATATATATATATATATATATATATATATATATATATATATATATATATAATGGTTATTAAAATCAAAACAATTCTAAGTGGTAAAAAGGCAAATCAAAACTGTATGTAAAAACAGAGAGTGATGAGGCAGAAGTAATACAGATGGGCAGAGCATTCCACAATCTTGGACTAGGACTCTAACCCTAACTCTCCTATGAAAACATGTTCACCCCTGAATTTTAGGGATCCATAATAAGCTCTGGTTTGATAACCGAAGGGAGAGGTGGGGCTGATGTTAAATCAATAAATCTGACAGAGAGGGAGAGGACAAACCATTCAGTGATTTAAACATCAAGAGCAGAATTTTCAAATTGACACGATGCAACCAGAGCATGTAAAGATGATGTAATGTGGTTGATTTGGTCAATAGTGTTGTTATTTGTCCATGCATCTTCAGAGAATCTCACATTATATTGTGTCTTAAACTTGTAATAACACCCCAGGCTCATTGGGAATACGTGCCTCACCCTACATTTGAATCATAAAATACATTGCTCCGGGTATGTTGCATTGCACGATGCAGATGTCAAATCTATTGATTTATTGAAAAAAAAAAAAATAATAATAATAAAAAACAAAATTTTATATATATATATATATTTATATATATATATATATATATATATATATATATATATATATATATATATATATATATATATATATATATATATACACACACACACACAACTTTTGTTCTCTGCTTGTTAATGTTTAATCAATGTGTTTATATTCTGCATGCTGCATTTTCTCCCTCATTATGCAAGAGCATATTGAATGAATAGTGTTAACATGTTAATTAAAAAACCTTTCAATAAATGAGTAAAATGCAGCTTGGTGTGAGCTACTGTATGTACTGTTTTTCTTTTATTTACTGTAACTGATCTCCAGAAAATCTAGACAGGGACTCTGTCTAAAACAAGATGAAAAGCACATAAAATCAAATACTATGTATTACCTAAAGACTAAAAGTAGAACAAATATATATGGGAGCAGTACAGGAGCAGGAGTCATTTTAAACAGGAGTGGGAGTCATTTTACCAGGAGTGGGATGAGACAAGATTTCTTTCTGTGGGATTGGGATGGGACAGGAGGTAAAATCCACTCCCGAGTCATCCTCTAGTAGTCAGAGCAATGGACCGAAGTGGACCATGAGGCGTCTAGCTATCTGTTATATATGTCTATGGCAGGGCTATTCAATTAGTTTGTCATGGGGGGCCAGTTCATGAAAAGCATCCCAAAAGGGACAGAGCGAAATGACTTGCAATCTAAGTGATGGCACAACAGCATATAAGAGCCCATATGCTGTATTTTTGCTCGTTAAGACACCCACGTTGGCTTTTTCTACATTAAAATGTTAATATATTGTATTTAAAACATAAAATGCATAATATCAGTGCACTGGTACAATGTGGCTTTTTTACAAACATATTGAAATGTTGTATTTCGAAACACAACAAAAGCAGTGCAATGCGTAAGTACAGGCTTCTACATTCAGACACATTCATATGTTCTGTTTTGAACTGCATAACAATTATGGATGCAACAGTTGTAGATTTTGGTTGTACGATTATATTATCTGAAGAATAATCATGGCTTCCTGGTTATCACGTCTAATGTTAATTTAAGCTTTAGATTAGGAAAGTATTTAAATGAACAGTTGTTATTGTCTGTGTTCATACATATTTATAATCATTTTAATAGTTTATGATAATTCGTCTAACATATTTTTGTTAACATTGCACTGAAGGCCACGCACAACTCTCACCGCTAACTTACGGCGTGAGATGTTTTCCACTCGGTGCGTCTGGAAGGAATATACTCTTACTTTGGAAATAAAGAACTTGCGGGCGGAAATGTGAACGGCCCGCTGTTATAGTTAATCCAGTGTGCATGCGTATTAGCTAGTGGTGGGCAAAGCGAGGCTTCGTGAAACACTGAAACAGTTGAAGCAAATGTGTCGAAGCTTCGAAACGTTTCGAAACCCCACTCTACAGTGACGCCTAGTGGTCATTTTTTATGTATTGCACTGGAACAGTTTCAGCAAAGAACAGTTGAGCAAATTGAGGTATTAAATCCCACTTTGTAAGATCGAAGCCTCAAGTGGTATAGTGGAGTGGTTAGGGTTCCTGACTTCCATGCAGGGATTGTTGGTTTGAATCCAGGCTGATACAGTTATTTTGAAATGCTTTAATATCAGTTTGAGATGCTTTGTTTGTGCATCGTTCTGTTTCAACATTGGTCTGACATCCGAATAAACACTTTGTGAATAAATATAGCTTGCTTTGGTCATAAAACAGGGTTGTTGCTAGATCAGATACAGTTGTGGACAGAAGTTAACAAGAATTAATTATATTATTCATAAAATTTCCCATTTATTGTAATTTATTAACGTCTACCACAACTCTAAACCCAACCATCACAGTACTGTAAAATATTAATTATTGTTTAACAGTTACAAAAATGATGCTAAATTGATGGCGTATCAGCAGCTGTATCATATCTAGACTACACCATAAATAGTAACATGATTAAAATACATAAAATCACGATTTTGGAGTATTTGTACAAGTCGGGATTCGAACCCAAAAGTAATATGAAGCCTGTGTCACGCAAACGCTTCTGAACTGATCGATGCTTTGAATCGCTCTAGTCACGTGACCAGGTGTTTCGAAACACTTTAGTCACATGACCTGGGTGTTTCGGATCATGCTTTGCAGCAGTTTCGTCCCATGTAAACGCGGCGTTGAGAAGCCTTTAAGCTTAAGTATGCAAATGTTTTCATCTGCTTGAACCACTCACATGCGTCAGGTGACTCGCTCGGCGCAGCCTTCAGCTGCAGCTCGTGCTGTATTGAACAGACGCACGTCACTTCATAACTATAGCCGCCATTTTTTGACTGAACTAAATTTATTTTTGATGTCTTGGTCACACTATTTGGAAGCCGGAATAAATTGCTTGCCCGCGGGCCGTCAATTGAATTGCCCTGGTTTATAGTTTCACTCACGTCACGTTATTGCTAACGTTAGCAGAATTAACCTTCCCCAGAGACACGCTTCTGTTGTTCTTTCTTTTCTCTGACTTTTGTCACGGACACAAAACAGTCCAGTAAGTATTTACATAATATTCTTTCCTAATAAGAGAACTTTAAAAATGCACCACTAGCAGCGTGCGCTATTGATTTTGCCTCGATTCACCTGTTGCTAGGGCGCCATCTTGGACGCAGTTTCTCTTCAGCGCTCGTTATGACGTCACTCTCAGCCAGTGACGTCGCTTTCTAAACATTCGATCTGCATTCTTTTAAAGCTGTCACATCTCCTCTCAGTTTAGTCAGTTCTCAAGGTGTTGCTGTTTGTACTTGACCAAGGTGAGTTCAATACCGACGGTACGAGTGGAGCCACGCCAATCTCATGAAGTGTGCTTCGTGAAGCTTCACTCTGTGCTGTAGTTCCTCGCGGTTTGCGTACGTAAACGCATCATATTTTTCTTTCCATTTGGCGTGCGTTATTAAATCACCAGTCCTTACTCCTTATTTGCGTCTAATACCCCAGTTTGTCACGGGGGCATGAATGAAATGTTCATGAGTTAAAGTGAAACTGCCGAACTGAAGTTGAAGTCATCCAAAATGACAGGAAACTCTTACATGAAAGCACTTCACGTAAACATCTTCATTATATTATTGTCTAGATAATAACTAGATTACTGATGTCCATGTAAGCGTAGTCAGTAGTGTCTTTGAAATAAGTGAAAGATCCAGAAGGCCATCCTGCTGATTTAATTCAGAAGGGCACTTTTTTGGTCAGACGGCTCACCGGTTTGACTTTCATTCACCGTCATTCATTTTAAAAAGCACCCGGTCCATTTTATTTTGTATATGTTTTACTCGATCACATAAACTCTACAGGTGCCTGATAGTGTGGAGCTAACATTAATCAGGTTAGAAGACTTGTTCTCGCCACCTACAGTGCAATTCGGCCAGGTATACATCCGCACTAAAATGTCAAGGTGAAAGTCATCATAGCTTGCGTAGAATAGAAGAGACCCAGCTCCCAACCCAACTTTGAGATATTTTTTTTTATTGCCCGATAAGAGTCTCGCGTTAACGCAGATAACAGCCCACCGCTAATAGGAAATGGATATATACAAACATTTCTGTGGTAAAAGTGCATTTAATAACTCTTGTTAATAACTAAAATTGGAAAAATGTGCGTAATATATTTGTATGTAATTTGATAAATATGTACCCTCTCCTCTGTTTTTAAAAAAAAATATTTTTCTTATTTTTTTAATCTCATTTATTCCTTTCTTGTTAAGAAATATAAAGTGATTTTGTTGTATAAAAAACGACATGCTCGTTCTTGTTAATAAAAAATAAATAAAAATAAGTGCAAAGTAGTTTGAACTACAATAATACATGTAAATACATGATTAAAATAAAAACATTTTAAAAGCAAGGGCATCCGCTGCGTAAAACCAACGAAATCTCACGGCAATTCTAAACTTTTTGATTCAGTGGTTAATTCGTATGAATTCGTATGATCTAATTCGTACAATTCAGTACAATTTGCTCATCACCCAATGACGTTTGAGTGCCACGTCTCCTTTTTAAAATCGTATATTTTCGTATGACTCAACTCGAACGAGTTTGTACGAATTTGCCACTAAACTGACAAAACGTAAAATACTTGCATTTCCTCGTGAGATCAGGCTGGTAAAACATATGCTGGAATAGTTGGCGGTTCATTCTGCTGTGGCGACCCTTGATATATAAGGGAGTAAGATGAATGAATGATTTAAAATGACAAAAAGCGTCAGCCTGTTTCCAGGGATTCAGTTGCATGACTTTATTTTGGTCCTAAAGGAGATAATCTAATTCCAGCAGAAAATACATGTCTTTAGGCCTATTCGAGCTCTGAATGCAGACGTTGTGCTTGAGTTTCCACGCATGTTGTGTGCTGTGTGTGTGTGCATGCGTGTCGTTTTACGCATGTAATCTATGAACCAGCATATAATAGATCCCAAAGCCAACCTAATTACCTCAATAAGCTGTCCCACGATACACTGGCACGTTCAACATCGGCATCAAAATGAGCCCCTTTATTCCGATGCCTCCATAATCGACTTAATTCGATTTAGTTTGTCAGACACAGTTTGTATTTTGCAAAAGAATCGCCGCTTGTCTATTTTTCCCCTCCGAGCAGTCATGGTGTAGATATCTCAGTGTTTTTCTGTTTACTCTCGCCTTGTTTTGTCAGAACATGGGCATTTAAATGTGATATTGGACTATATTAAGGGAGTATCTCCAAAATAAGTGGGAAAACAAATAACAACCTTGAGGAAAAAAAGATGGTAATAAACATGACCCTTGTGACCAAGTTTTTTCTTGTTGCCCTCAATTCTTGCTGGCCAGTTTTATGAGTGCATTTGTTGTGCTGTGTCATCTTGTTACGTAGTGATTATGAATACCTGAAGCATGACCATGTTGTCACCCTCAAATGTGACAAAGACGTCCGAATCGCACTTTAGAGACGGGATACGGTTTTCCATCATGAAGCCCTGGGGGGGAAATCAACCACAGGTCATGTTTCAGTGGGAGAAAGCCAGTCAAAATACAGTCTGATGTTATGAGACGCGTTTATGGACGCTGTTTAATGGAAAATTACTCTAAACTTGATGTTTTATGTAATAAATGGAGCAAAGTACAGTGTTAATGATGCATTTTTATGAAGAAAAGTTATCTGAAATCCTCTATTAAATATTCATTTTATTTTAGAATCACGGAGATATACTTTTGCAGTTATAATAATTTATAACAATTATAATAATTATTTTTCAATAAAATAAGATAATTATAGTGCCTTCCAGCATGATAATAAATGAAAGTGAGAATTTGTATCATATATATATATATATATATATTATTTTTTTTTAGCTGGTTTTCAATGTATTTTTTGTACAGCAGGATAATAAATGGAGGCAAGAAATTATTTGTATATACAGTATTTTATAGTGAGACATGGTGGCTCAGTGGTTAGCAGTCACCTCACAGCTGGATGGTTGCTGGTTCGAGTCCCAGCTGGGTCAGTTGGCATTTCTGTGTGGAGTTTGCATGTTCTCCCCGTGTTGGTGTGGGTTTTCTCTGGTTGCTCCCCCACAGTCCAAACACATGCTCTATAGGTGACTTGAATAAGCTAAATACACATACACATACACATACACTTTAGGCCATAGTGCATGTGTGTGAATGCTAGAATGTATGGGTGTTTCCCAGTGTTGGGTTGCGGCTGGAAGGACATCCTCTGCGTAAACCATATGCTGGATAAGTTGGCGGTTTATTCTGCTGTGGCGACCCCAGATTAATAAAGGGACTAAGCCGAAAAGAAAATGAATAAATTAATGAATTTTTATTTTATATATTGCATATACAGTATTTTATTTTATTTTTAATTGTTTTTAAATGTATTTTTTGTAGAGCATGATAATAAATATAAGTGATAAAATATTTGCATATATAGTATTTTATTTTATTTTTAATTGTTTTTAAATGTAATTTTTGTACAGCATGATAATAAATGGAAGCGAGAACATATTTTTTTCTATATAATATATATATATATATATATATTTAGTTTTTTAGCTGTTTATAAATGTATTTTTGTACAGCATGATAATAAAAGGAAATAATAAAATATTTGTATATATTTATAAAATTTTTTAGCTATTGTAAATTTTAATTTATTTTTGCACAGCATCACAATAAATTGAAGTGAGAAAAAAAAATATATATATATATATTGTATTAGATTTTTAGCTGTTTTAAATGTAATTTATGTTTTCCTAAAGCATGGCAGTAAATGAAAGTGAGAACATATTTACATATTTAAATATATATATCAATATCATTAGATTTTTTTTGTTGGTTTTAAATGTATTTTTGTACAACATGATAATAATGAAAATGAAAATTTTTCAAATATATTTAATCCGTCGTTTTTTTAGCTGTTTTTAAATGTATTTTTTTCTACATGATGATAATAAGTAATAAAATATTTATATATATATATATATATATATATATATATCTTTTGATATCTTTAGCTGTTTTAAATGTAATTTAGGTTTTTGTACAGCATGACAATAGATGAAAGTGAGAACATATTTATATATACATTTATATTGTTTTAAATGTTTTTAAATGTAATTCATTTTTTGTACAGCATGACAAATGGACGCATAAAAATATTTTTATATATTTAATTAGATTTTTTTGTTGTTTTAAAATGTATTTTTTATAGCATGATGATAAACGAAAGTGAGAAATTTTTATACACTTTAAAACCTTTTTAGCTGCTTTTAAATGCAATTTGTTTTTGTCCAACATAATGAGTTAGTGAGAAACTTATATGAAGTTATTTAAACAATATATATATATATATATATATATATATATATATATATATATATATATATATATATATTAGATTTGTCCAACATAATGAGTTAAAGTGAGAAACTTATATGAAGTTATATAAACTATATATATATATATATATATATATATATATATATATATATATATATATATATATATATATATATATATATATATATATATATATATATATATATATTAGATTTTTAGCTGCTTTTAAAATTTAATTATTTAGCAAGGTTACAAAGAGAAGTGAGAAATTATTATTAATATTATTTATATATTTTATTAGAGTTTTAGCTGTTTTTAAATGACATTTTTTCTATAGCATAATAATAAATGGAAGTGAAAAAATATTTTTTGTTTATTTAGTTAGATTTTTACCAGTTTTTAAATGTATTTTTTGGTATTTTTGCATGATGAAAAAAATTGACATGATAAAATATTTTTATATACTACGATTTTTAGCAGTTGTAAACTGTAAACTATATTTCATTAGATTTTTACCTGTTTTAAATGTAATTTTATAATTATTTTTATACAACATGATAATAAATGAAAGAGAAAATTTACATATTTAAATAAATAATTGATTTTTAAAGGTTGTTACTTTACTATTTTCATTGGTAAAATACAGATCAAAAAGAGACAGTATATATCTAAAATGTAATTAAAAAGAATAACCTTGTTGTTTATCTAAATGTTGTATAAAACAAATATTACGTTAGCAAAATCATGCTAATATTCAATGAAAAATCCATTTAGCTTACACAACATTGCTTTGACTAAACTGTAAAAATGTTTGTATCAGTTATTTACATAAGCTAATTCTACCTAATTTACCTACTTAAGATTTAGCAATTAAGTTTTACCATAGTAAAATATTTTCCTTATGATGCATTTGTTTATGCCATATATTAGTGTGACATGTTTTAAAAAGCCATCTCAAAGTCTACACAAGTGCCGTTTTCTTTCCTACCGTGTGATTTGTGTTGCGTGAGAAGAAAAGGATTTAATGTCAGACGTGTGAAAACAAAGATATACACTGAGCTATTTATTACTGCACACATCAGTCTTGTGGTTTCATGCTTTTTAAACATTTACCAGCAATAGCTACAATCAACACAAGCATGAAACTGTGTGTTGAGGATGTCATTTAATGTCTCAAACAACAGTCAAGGAATACACAAAATACTGCATGTAGTAATGCAAAATGCAGATTAAAACATGTTAGGGTTTAGTATATAAAGTATGGCGTACACTAAAAAAAAATATTACAGTTAAAATCAAAAATTTTACACCCCATTTAAAATGTTTTCTTTTTTAAATATTTCCCAAATGATGTTTAACAGAGGAAGGAAATTTTCACAGTATGTCTGATAATATTTTTTCTTCTGGAGAAAGTCTTAATTGTTTTATTTCGGCTAGAATAAAAGCAGTTTTTAATTTTTTAAAAGCCATTTTAAGGTCAATATTATTAGCCCCTTTAAGCTATATTTTTTCAATAGTCTACAGAACAAACCACTATTATATAATGACTTGCTTAATTACTCTAACCTGCCCAGTTAACTAATTAGTTAAGCCTTTAAATGTCACTTTAAGCTGTACAGAAGTGTCTTGAAAAATATCTAGTCTAATATTATTTACTGTCATCATGGCAAAGATAAAATAAATCAGTTTTTAGAAATGAGTTATTAAAACTATTATGTTTAGAAATGTGTTGAAGAAATCTTCTCTCCATAAAACAGAAATCATGGAAAAAAATAAGCAGGGGGAATAATTCAGGGGGGCTAATAATTCAGCTGTATACTTCACGTTTTAAGTTGAATCAATTAAACTTTATAAGTCATTTTAACTTAAATGTTTAACTTAACATAAGTACCTTGTTAACTTTCTAAATTAAGTTAAAGTAACAAATACATACAGTTTAAAATTATTAGCCCTCCTGTGATTTTTTATTTTTTTTTCTAATATTTCCCAAGTTATGTTTAACAGGAATTTTTCACAGTATTTCCTATAATATTTTTTCTTCTGAAGAAAGTCTTATTTGTTTTATTTCGGCTAGAATAAAAGCAGTTTTTAATATTTCAAAACCATTTTAAGGTCAATATTATTAGCCCTCTTAAGCTATATTTGTTTTTGATTGTCTACAGAACAAACCATTGAATACAATGACTTGCCTAATTACCCTAATTAACCCAGTTAAGTCCTCAAATTCTTTAAATTTCACATATACTCAAAAAATAACCCATTGGATGAACTCAATTTAATTGAGGGAAAGATTTCCATCCAATAAATTTCTTAAGCACCTATTTACACAATTAAATGCAATTAAGTTGGTCCAATAAATGTTTAAATACATTTGTATTTTTATTTAACTTAAACTCAAAGGTCTGATAATATCATGTATGTCTATTACTGTATGAGTTGTACATTTCAAAGTCTTTTAGTTTTATTTGTAGTTATCCGAAATGAATTAAAAGAGACATTTTTAAAGGTGCAGTAGGTGATTGTCTTCAGAAACATGTTTTGTTGTGCTGATTGAAAGTCTCTTCACATTTCAATAGTAATAATTAAAGTAAATGATCTAAATGTGTTTATATGTATTTTTATATTCTGGGTGAGGCTTAAAACTAAAAAATGTTCTTCCAATTAAATGTTGTCTGGTCTACAATTCCTATAATTCTAATAAGTAGCCCAAGCTGTCTGTCAACAAATGTAGATTTGAACACTTGCACATCCATTTTCATGCAGACAGATTTGCAGTTTGCACATGCATTCACATGCACACCAGACAGTGACAGCGGTAAAATCAAATGCTAAATCAAAACTTATTATAATCCTGAATCAATAGTTTTGCACGCTGGAGGAAGGACGACACCATGGCTGAAGTATTTCTTTTAGACAGATAATGTTATGTTGTTGTTATAAATGGGTTATATGCACAGAAGTGTCGTTCAGCCACTGAAATCTCCCAGTGAAAGATTAATGTGACTATTTTCAGTTTCATAAGGTCCTTTTACAGCATCCATAATGTAAATTTATATTTAGTTTAACAACAAAACATCATTTAATAGCACTATTCCACCTAGCCTGCTTTACTGAGCTGAAGTTGCTTTTATATTCACATTGGTTCATTTTTGAGCAATGATAGCCTCCCTATATTGTTTACCGCTACTCTGAATATTTGCTCTGAAATAGCATGTAAGTATGGCTTAGTAGTAAGTGTAGTTCCTGCACACCGCTAGCAAAGCACTAAGCATACAGTAGTGGCTTTAGGACAAAGCGAGTGAGAGAGTGAGACCAGCAATCCTTGCGTGCATGAAATATTGCACATTATGACAAGTTTTGCTTGCTACACAACTGAAAACGTACTAGATATAATACAGTTTTTCATTGGGAATTGTAGTATTATAACGTACTATAAAGTTTTCTAACTGGTGAATGACATGATTAAGTGGGTCTATGTCATCTTTAATGTGCGGTTTCGTGATTTCAGGAGGCGTGGCTTTGGACGGCAGGGAAGGGATTGTGTTTTTAAAGATATTATGCTAACCAGTTAACATTTTGGCAGATCACCTACTGCACCTTCAAGCATATTTCATGAGTTACATATACGGTTAATTAAGACTCATCTCAGAACTCATTTTAAGACAGTTATTGCTCACTGAGCAAAAATATGATCACATCACCCCAATTTTTTCCTCCTTACACTGGCTGCCTGTTAAGTTTCGTATTGAATTTAAAATATTGCTTCTTACATATAAAGCTTTAAATAATCTAGCTCCTGTTTATCTAACCAATCTTCTGTCTCGCTACAATCCAACTCGCTCTTTAAGATCTCAAAACTCAGGGCTTCTGGTAGTACCTAGAATAGCAAAGTCGAGTAAAGGAGGTCGAGCCTTCTCATTTATAGCTCCTAAACTATAGAATAGCCTTCCTGATAATGTCCGAGGCTCAGACACACTCTCGCAGTTCAAAACTAGATTAAAGACCTATCTGTTTAGTAAAGCATACACTCAGTGCACCACTTAGCTGTGTGATACATAAATGTGCCCAACGCAAGTTTATGCATCTTGTTTATATACACTATGAACAGCAGCTACGCTAATTATTCTCTGTATTCTCCATTTCCACCTGGGGATACTCATTCTGAGGCCCTCAGACTATGCAGCAATTCGATCCAAGACCAGCGATTAGATGATCCCAAGGTTTCCATAATCCTGGACCAGGCCACATCCTGAACAGCTGCTCTGGTGGTCATAGAGGAGTGGAGAACATAAGACTGATTCCTGTGACGCTCCAGGGACAGACGAGTCTCCGCTGAGGTCCAGCATTCTCCAGCCTCTGGCGCCTAGACTGCAGCTCTGCACAAGACGTTTGGCCAGAGGAGAAATGGTCGTGCCCAACTGAGCCTGGTTTCTCTCAAGGTTTTTTAATTCTTCACTTTCGCCAATTAGTGAAGTTTTTCCCTCTCCGCTGTCGCCTCTGGCTTGCATGGTTCGGGATCTGTAGAGCTGCACATCGATGGATTTGCTCTTCAGTGTTTGGACTCTCAGTAGTGATTATTAAACCACACTGAACTGAGCTCAACTGAACTGAACTTAAACACTGAAAACTGAACTACACCGTTTCAATTTACTAGGATCTTGTATGTGAAGCTGCTTTGACACAATCTACATTGTAAAAGCGCAACAAACAGCATTTTTGCTAATTAAGCTGCCAACACCCAAAACATGGGTGCTTCTGCAAGGTGCAATCTCAAAACTCAAAAGCATTACATGAAAATCTTATCAATCTGCAAACTAAAGTGAAGATTACTTTCTATTACTTTAAACACCTAAGGTTACTTTTATTGTTGTAATTTTTGTCAAAACATGCTGGGAACTGCAAATGCCCTAACCAGGTAGTTGGACCAACACAATTCCTTCATGTTGTCTCAACACAAAACACTTAAGTTAACTTAATGGTTTACAAATTTAAGTGGACTGAACATAAAACAAATAAACTGGCCAAAGAAATGACATGAATTGTGTTGTTTCAGCTCATTTTAAACAGGTAGTTTGAACAAGCTGTACTAGTATCAATACTAGCATCTTGAAAATATCTAGTAATATATACTGTAATCATGGTGAAGACAAAAGAAATCAGTTATTAGCATTGAATTATTAAAACTATCATATTTAGAAATGTGTTTAAAAATATGTTCTCTCCGTTAAACAGAAATCAGGCAAACATATCAAAGAATTCAAGTTTAACAAGAGGGCTAATAAGTCTGACTTCAATGTGACAGTTACGTCATATTTGTAAGTGGGTAGTAGGCCCAGAGGAGACAGTCCGCAAAATGTCAGTGCAAGTTATTTTTTGACAGCTCAGGATGTTTGTATTTGACACCATTAAATCTAGGCACAACAGGACATGGGTGTCTCACTCACCATGCCGCCTGTGCACTCACGACAGTCCTGCAAACACGCAACATTGGCCCATGTGCTGTAGGCTTTGAGTCCGGCCACCAGCGCCTGCAGAGCGCGGTTACTCTGGAGGTCTTCACCCTTACATAAAGCATCGTCCATCAAGTCTGCTGCGTATCTGCAACCAAAACAGAGGAATGCACATGTGAATTTAAAGTCTGCATGAATCGGAAGCTGTGACTGTTTTTTTTTTCTTCGTATTGTAATGCAGTTTCTAGAGAAAAGGAATATTAAATTAGAAAAACAGTGGGCGTGGATTTTTTTTTCTACTGCGAGCTGATTGGATGTAAAGTAGGCATTTCTTTCAGAAAATCAGTAAAGGAGATTCGGGAGAGTTATTATAGCCTAACAGACACCTATTAAAGTCTAAAAGAGACCTATTATGCAAAAATCACTTTTTATAAGGGGTTTAAACACAAGCAACAGTCGGTGAATGAAGTCAGCTTCAAATGGTAAAAATTTCATATTTCATTTTTTTATAATCACACTTGATAAAAAGAGTCTGAAGAAACACTTAAGGTCTTATCATACACCCGGTGCAGAAAGGCACAAGATATGTTTGGCGCGATTTGTTGCTATTTTCAGACCAGTGCAACTGTAATTTTCACGTTTTGCGCCATGTTGTTCAAATAGCAAATTCATTTGTGCTGCTTTGTGGACATTGAGGAGCACTTTAAGGAGCATTGTTGGTGCGTTGCTATTTTGAGAAACTGAAATAGACAGCACCATTGACCAAATAAAAGCTGCTCTAAAGTCCAGCGCAGAGAGCATTTGTTATATACCTATGCAGGTCCAAATGCGTACTCATTGCTTAATACACATAGGATGTACAGCAATACACAATGATTATTAAAAAATGATTATTTTTTTTACATAAAAACAAAAACCACTGGCTCCATGCCACCATCTCAGCAAAGGCCTCTAGATCAGTGTTTCCCAACCCTGTTCCTGGAGGCACACCAACAGAACATATTTTGGATGTCTCCCTTATCTCACCCATTCACTTCAGGTTTTGGAGTCTCTTCTAATCTTCTGGTGAGTTGATTCAGGTGTGTTGGATTAGGGAGAGCGTGAAAATGTGTACTGTTGGTGTGCCTTCAGGAACAGGGTTGGGAAACACTGCTCTAGATTACTCTTATTTTACCAAAATAAATGCCTTAATTTTGAATGATTTCATTAGGACAGTAAGGTCTGACTTTGCTTAGACAAAAGTCTTGTCACTGAACAGAAATAATGTCCAGTATAGAATATAAAGTCATGCTGCAGTTGAAACAGAATGAATATTGTGTCTGACTCCATCATGAGCTTGGAGGACTGCATCCATACATCTCTGCAATGACTCAAATCACTGATTAATAAAGTCATCTGGAATGGCAAAGAAAGCGTTCTTGCAGGACTCCCAGAGCTCATCAAGATTCTTTGGATTCATCTTCAATGCCTCCTCCTTCATCTTACACCAGATATGCTCAATAATGTTCATGTCTGGTGACTTGGCAGGCCAATCCTGGAGCAGCTTGACCTTTCAGGAACTTTGATGTGGAGGCTGAAGTATGAGGAGCAGCGCTATCCTGCTGAAGAATTTGCCCTCTCCTGTGGTTTGTAATGTAATGGGCAGCACAAATGTCTTGATACCTCAGGCTGTTGATGTTGCCATCCACTCTGCAGATCTCTCGCACGCCTCCATACTGAATGCAACCCCAAACCATGATTTTTCCTTCACCAAACTTGACTGATTTCTATTTTGTTGCTCTTACAACTGGGATTAACGACAAGACTTTTGTCAGGTAGTGTATTAAGCTTTTAAAACAGATTTGTTGTGCACCTCTGATCATCTGAAGTAATCCAGTTGACCTTTCATATAAAAACCTGCTTCATTTCTGAATGAATCAGTCCTTTGACTTAATGAATTGTTTATTAGACATTAGAAATGAATCACCAACTGCTGGGAGTTAACGTTTCTTATTTAAAAGACTACCTCATTATACTAAATAATTTCAAATTTTCACTTAGGCACTTGTATAAATGTATTCCTTCAGAAATAATGTTGGTAACCCAAACTGTTTTCCAGCTGCAATAAATGATCAGTAGATATGTCTAAATACCAATTCCAACCCAGGCTCATTCTGAAAACATACCCTATATACATTTCTGGAGAGCGCCAAATAAGTCCCAGGATTCGCATCTGCTGTTTTCACGTAAATCCACTAAACAACCTATAGTGTTTTCAAAAGCACTGATTGACCCACCCACCCACTTTCCTAAACCCAACCGACAGTTTTAAAAAGCAATCCAGAAAAAGAAAAGCCCTTGTCTAATTTTTACCACATTTCAGATTTTACCACATTCTCACCCTGTTATTTACTTGTTTAATCTTTTGCCTTCTGCTTTTGTTTTACCAGCTTTCTGGAATCGTTCTTTGCTGGACCCGAACCCCGTTGTCCATGTCAACTTCTTTCTGTGTCATAAGTACGCCGACGTACATGGCGAGCCACTGGACAAACTGAAAACCACGGAGAAGCCGTCTATACGGAGGTAAGCGGTCAGCTGGTAAGCGTGAAAAGGCCCCATAGCGTTCGTTTTAAAGACGTAATGCATTCATACGTTCCTCTGGATACATAATTTGTAATCTCCAGAAATGTATATTGGGCTACTTTTTCAGAATAAGCCTATGTTGACCAATTCAGATTCATCTTCTTGGAGGGAAAAAAACATGTCTGTTGTAGCCCATAAGTTTGTGTAACCAAAATATTTCTTTCTAAAGCTACTTTTTATAAATTGTCGATAGCATTTAATACAATTGTCGTTTCTGGTAATTCCTCTACCAAGCTGAATATGCAATTTATTTACAATTAAATATATTAATTTATCCCTACATTGTGTAATTTATTACAGAAGTTCAGGGTTAAATAATTATACTCTAAATAATTATGAACATCTCTCTCAGTGTTCCACTTGACCTTAAGGTCGGGGTAATTGTAACCCGTAATTGATTGTTCTGAAACATCTGATTTATTTAACTATACACTTCTGGATCATGTCATTATGGCACAATTAGATTCTCATTTGTCACTGAACAAACTTAAAAACCTTTGCTATCTGGGTTTAGATCAGGACACCGTACCGAGACTGCCCTGATTTCAGTAATGAATGACCTCCTTGTCTGTGCTGACTCTGGAAACTACTACTTTTGTTTAGTCGGTCCTGAGTGCAGCATTTGACTGCGTGTGTTTTTTAATTTAACTTGATAGACTGAAGAGTTGACTCTCTGGCATTGTGAATGAATAGTTCAGATCCTGTTAATACTAATCTGTTTGTTGTTCTGCAAAATGATAAATCTAGTATTGTATATGGCGTACCACAGGGGTTTGTTTTGGGTCCTATATCTTTTAGTATGTACATGTTTCCTCTGCATCAGATAATTGATGATACTTAAATTTACAGATATTGACTATATGGAGGATATCTTATTTAAATTGTGGCTGTGATATTTGATGATCTTAGGACACTATGAGTGGTTCAGATACAGCAATACTAATCTGTTTGTTCTGCGAAATCATCAATCTAATATTGGACATGGCGTACCACAAGGGTCTGTTTTGGGTCCTATCTCTTAGTATTTACATGTTTCCTCTAGGTCAGATTATTTATGACACTAATTTACAGATATTGACTATTTGGATGATATTAATTTAAAATTATGGCTGTGATATTTGACACAATATTCCAATATTAACCTGTTTGTTGTTCTGCAAAAAGAGAAATCTAATATTGGACATGGTGTACCACAGGGGTCTGTTTTGGGTCCTATATCTTTTAGTATATACAACTCAAATTTATTTGCCTTTATTGACTATTTGAAGCATATAAATTTAAATTGTGGCTGTGATATTTTATGATCTTTAGTCACCATGCTTGAGTGGTTTAGGTACAGCAATACTAATCTGTTGTTCTGCGAAATGATTCATCTAATATTGGACATGGTGTACCACAAGGGTCTGTTTTGGGTCCTATATCTTTTACCATTTACATGTTTGAGTCAGATTGTTCATGACACCCAAATGTACAAATAGTGACTAAATGGAGGATATAAAATTTAAATTTTGGTTGTGATATTTGATGATCATTATACACTGTGCCCGAATGGTTTAGATCCTGCAATATTAATTTGTTTGTTGTTCTGCAAAATGATTAATCTAATATTGGACATGGCGTACCACAGGGGTCTGTTTTGGGTCCTATATCTTTTAGTATGTACAACTCAAATTTATTTGCAGATACTGACTATTTGGAGGATATAAATTTAAATTGTGGCTGTGATATTTGATGTTCTTAGTCACTATGTTTTAGTGGTTTAGGTACAGCAATACTAATCTGTTTGTTGTTCTGCGAAAGGATTCATCTAATATTGGACATGGCATACCACAAGGGTCTGTTTTGGGTCCTATATCTTTTATCATTTACATGTTTCAGTCAGATTGTTCATGACACCCAAATGTACAAATAGTGACTATTTGGAGGATATAAAATGAAAATTTTGGCTGCGATATTTGATGATCATTATACACAGTGCTCATATGGTTTAGATCCTGCAATACTAACCTGTTTGTTGTTCTGCAAAATGATTAATCTAATATTGGACATGGTGTACCACAAGGGTCTGTTTTGGGTCCTATATCTTTTATGTTTGGGTCAGATTGTTGATGACACTCAAATTTACAGATATTGACTATTTGGACGATATTAAATTTAAATTATGGCTGTAATATTTGATGATCATTAGACACAGTGCTTGAATGGTTCAGATCTTGCAATATTAATCTGTTTGTTGTTCTGCAAAATTATTAATCTAATATTGTACATGGCGTACCACAGGGGTCTGTTTTGGGTCCTAATATATTTAGTATATACAACTCAAATTTATTTGCAGATATTGACTATTTGAAGCATATAAATTTAAATTGTGGCTGTGATATTTTATGTTCTTTAGTCACTATGCTTGAGTGGTTTAGGTACAGCAATACTAATCTGTTTGTAGTTCTGCGAAATGATAAATCTAATATTGGACATGGCGTACCACAAGGCTCGGTTTTGGGTCCTATATCCTTTACCATTTACTTGTTTGAGTCAGATTGTTCATGACACCCAAATGTACAAATAGTGACTATATGGAGGATATAAAATGAAAATTTTGGATGTGATATTTGATGATCATTATACACAGTGCTCGAATGGTTTAGATCTTGCAATATTAATCGGTTTGTTGTTCTGCAAAATGATTAATCTAATATTGGACATGGTGTACCACAAGGGTTTGTTTTGGGTCCTATATCTTTTACCATTTACATGTTTGGGTCAGATTGTTGATGACACTCAAATTTACAGATATTGACTATTTGGAGGATATTAAATTAAAATTATGGCTGTGATATTTGATGATCATTAGACACAGTGCTTGAATGGTTCAGATCTTACAATAATAATCTGTTTGTTGTTCTGCAAAATGATTATTCTAACATTGGACAGGGTGTACCACCAGGGTCTGTTTTGGGTCCTATATCTTTTAGTATTTATTTGATTCCTCTGGGTCACATTTTTAATGACACTTAAATTGACAGGTATTGACTATATGGAGGATATCTAATTTAAATTGTGGCGTTGACATTTGATGATCTTTACACATTATATGCTTGAGTGGTTTAGATACAGTAATACTAATCTGTTTGTTCTGCGAAATCATTAATCTAATATTGGGCATTGCATAGGGCTGGGTGATATATCAAGTTCTGGTGACATATCGATATGATTCCCTAACGCGGTATTATATAATATCTTTCATATCGATATGGTTTGAGGTCACATGTGCACATTCTGCGCGAAACGGACCACTCCAAGATAGCACGCGAGCTCCACTTGATGGATGAATGATTCACTCCATGATTCATACAAAAGATTTGTTCAAAATGAACTGTGATATTAGATGATCATTATACACAGTGCTCGAAAGGTTTAGATCCTGCAATATTAATCGGTTTGTTTTTCTGCAAAATGATTAATCTAATATTGGACATGGCGTACCACAAGGGTCTGTTTTGGGTCCTATATCTTTTACCATTTACATGTTTGGGTCAGATTGTTGATGACACTTAAATTTCTCCACTTGCACAAATGTGCACATGTACAAATGAATGATTCGCTCCATGAGTCATACAAAAGATTTGTTCAAAATGAACGAATCATTCAAGAATGACCGATCACTGATGCGACATTGAACATGCAGTGCTGGTGTTGTACTGAAATCTGACTCCCCGGACAAATCTGACTCCCCCTCGCGTGCACGCACGTCACACAGCGCCTGCAGCTGTCACAGAGGTTCATCAGAAACCTTTTATCTATCATTTCTTCCGCAATTGACAGCAAGAACGAATGTAGAAGCCTTGTCAAATTGACAAGCAGCACCTGAATGTGTTCAAAAGATTTATACCGCATTTCGAAAGTGAAACCACCTCATATTCACTGATTAAAAGTGTTATAATATAAGTGTATAAGTATTTACTACACGACGGCCTCTTCTTTACATTTACATTATAACACATTTAACTCTGCGTTCTGGTCTGTTATAATGACTGTTTACATTTATATGCTTAACCAGCATTTCATCACAGCACTCTGAAACAATTTCATTACTTCTCATATCTATAGTCTATTCGTTTTCATCTCCTTATTTAATATTTAATAAAACAAGTTTAGTCAAAAGAAAACAAAAGAAAAAGTGTAGGATTTTTTACATAAAGTGAAAGACTTCTCTTTGGATATCTTGGATATGTGCACTGCTTAATAATTGTGCACAATACACACATGTAAACGTGTAACTAAAACATATACAGCTGATTTAATTGTTATTTATAAATCATACAACTGTGCTATACAGGATTACTTATGACAACACTGTAATTGTGACATAAAATACTGTGTTTCATATTTACATTCGATGTGGTTCTTTTCTGTCCTCCATACTTTTTGTTGTGTTACTATTTAAGTGTGTTCCTTTTTTGCTCTGACACTGTAGCTGTTTTTTATAGTTCTGTTTACTTGGTTATTTGCACAATAGCACAGTATAGCTGTGTATAGTGTTAAGCAGGAAAAAACCCTGTGCTGTATTTATATATCAAAGATGTTTTTTATAATTTGAAATGTTGTGCAACACAGTTTTAAGCAGGAGAAAAAAACTGTACAGTATTTTATTTATCAAAGATTTTGCGCAGCTGTTTATTTGTAAACAGGGAGGGAAACCCCTGTGTTTGAATTATATTTTGCTCAAAAAATGTTTAAAAAAGTTTTAATAAAGGCTTTAACTCTGAAGTAACCATTTATGGGAAAATATCGCATATATATTGTATAGCATCATTCCTCCTAAAAATACAGAGATATGATTTTTTTTGCCCATATCGCTCATGCCTAGCATGGCATACAACAGGGGTCTGTTTTGGGTCATATATCCTTTAGTATTCACATGTTTCCTATGGGTCAGATTATTGATGACACTTAAATTAATGTACAGATATTGACTATTTGGAGGATCTTAAATTAAGATTTTGACTGTGATATTTGATGATTATTAGACACAGTGCTCGAATGGTTTAGATCCTGCATATATTAATCGGTTTGTTGTTCAGCAAAAAGATAAATCTACTATTGGACATGGTGGATCTTTTTTGTATTCTAAACCCTTTAGGATTTACATGTTTCCTATGGATCAGATTATTGATGACACTCAAATTAATTTACAGATATTGACTGTTTAAAGGATATTAAATTAAAAATATGGCTGTGATATTTAATGATCCTTAGACACTCTGCTCGATTGGTTTAGATCCTGCTGTACATTCAAAATGTACAGATATTGACTATTTGGAGGATATTAAATTAAAATTTTGAATGCAAAATTTGATGATCATTAGACATTGGAGCCCATTTTAATGACATTTTATAATACTTAAAATACATTCAACGTTTCCCATATTTAACACCCTATCGGACTGAATATTGTTTAGAACTATAAATATTTACACATATTGACCATACATTTCAGCATAAAATATTTTTTCATAAGCCTAAAAGTGTATGTGAACGAATTAGTTTATTTTCGAACATCTCTTAGAATAGTTAATGTGTAATCTGGACTTTTAAGTCTTTCCAAATTGCTAGGAAAATGCATAATCGCATGTTTACATCTGACATCTTTATACTTAATGAATGAAGCTACACTTTCTGCCATTAAAATATTATCAACAATCTGCTAAATGCTGTTCAGAGGTGGCATGGATGTATTTACACAACAACCGGATGTTTAAATGGCTTTTAATATTGTGATAAAGAGTAACAGAAGGCATTTAAAAATGTTTTTGTTGTTGTGTGTTCGGTTAAATCAGCACGTTCAAGCTACACAGACAAAATATCAAACTATAATGGTAATCTAGTATGAGTTATGTAATCTAGTAATAATTTGCAATCTTATTATAAATACTAAAGCTGTCTACACGGCGAAATCGATCATATATGTTTTGCGTCTTCATTTGCATTTCAGATTTTAGATAAAGCTCTGACATTTTCAGCAGTAACTAATCTAAACGCATACAACTGTGTTCATAAACAGATATGTAAGATTGGTTATGCTTGACGGAGACATATTATGCAAAAATCACTTCCATAAAGGGTTTAAACACAGTTGTGTGGCAGCAGTGTGTGTATATAAGCAGTCTCTAATGCAGGGGTGGCCAAACTGTTTCTTATAAAGGGCCAAAAACCAAACTTGATTGAGGGCTGTGGGTTGGAGATGAATATACTAAACCGTATTACATTAAATTTGCCATGGGTAATTTCCTAATTTATTTGCTAATATTTAAAATAACAATTAAATGTTGCTTTAAAACAATATTTAATGATACAGTATCATTCTTTAACATTTTCTAATGATCTTATTATAGTAAAAACATAAACAATCCCATTTATAACACTAGTCGAGCTGCTTGCGTCTTTGCCTTGATTTGTTCGCTGATGTCTTGTGCATTTTCCTCTATCTAACAGTTAACTTTATCAAATGAAATGAGTGTAGTTAACTCACAATTGACTGAAAGTTAAGTTCTACTCATTTGAAAAGAGTTTTGAACACAGTCTTGAAGGTAATGAGTTAATTAAATGCCTCATTACTTCAGCTTAAATGGACTAAGTTCACAGTACTCATATTGATTCATTTCTTAACTCAAATGATTTGTTGCAATTGGTTTCCTCAAACAGTTTGAGTTGCCTTAACATATTGGGTTTTACAATACTCAGATGGTTTGAGTTCTCTTCATTTATTGGGTTTTACTGTGCTCAAAGTGCTTCATTTACACCAATGGTTCTCAAACTTTTAAACCCGCAACCCCCATTGTAAGATCGTCAAGAACTCATGACCCCCCACTACCAAAGCATATACAAACAATAAAAATAGCTTTTTTTAAGCTGTTCACAATATTTAAACTATATTTACTATAGATTACAGGGCTCGAAATTAACATTTTTGCTTGGTAACACTGGTGCTCCTAACTTTAAAAATGTAGGCGCACCAGCCAAAATTTAGTGGCTCCCACCAATTATCGCACTGTTACTACAAGTTTTATAAACAGATTTATTGCATTTGAAATCAACAATAATCAAAACTAACAAGCAAAAAAAATATATGCATTTGTGAGGAAAATATGTCTCAATGAAATCCCGTTATCACAAGAAAATACATTTTTATAACATAATTGAGTGACCAAAAGATATCACGGACGGATATCCCAAAAGATATCCCACAGACTTTACAGTGAATGCTAGTTATTTTCATAGCAGACTTGAAGCCAATGGAAGTCTTGTCCACTCTTCAATAAGTATAGCTGGTGGATTAACATTCACCACAAGATCAGTAATCAGATGTGCCAATATTTGTAGCTTTAGGTGTTTCTAAGACAAAATCTGTCAGTGTTGTTTTCATTCTCTCGTCTTCCGCGCTTTACATTTTCGCGGTTGTAGCTCCTGTCATCTGAAGACAGGAGGCGTTGACTGAGTGATTGACAGCTGATTTTAACCAATCATTCGTGTTCAGTTCTTAGAGCAGTGGGCCAATAAGAAGAGAGCGAAGGCGAGGCAAGCGTTGAAGGCTTTGTTTACTGCGGCAAGTTGACATGACAACAGTTTTAAACTGTTCCTGAGCGCTGCGTTCCAAGTACAAAGATGCATTCTGCCCGAATGTGTCCTAAATACTTTATGAATCAGTAATATCTTTTCAAAAATCTGAAAATATTAGCTTTCACTTGTAATACTGAAAAATATTTATTATAATCACTGAAAATTACACAATTTTTAAATCACCCTCGCGACCCCTTGAAATTATTCTGCGACCCCTGCAGGGGTCCCGACCCCCAGTTTGAGAACCACTGATTTACTCAAATGGATTAAGTTCACAGCACTCATTAGGATTAGTTTTTGAACTTAAATGGTTTGTTGCAATCAGTTTCCTCAAATGGTTTGAGTTACCTTAACTTTTAGGCTTTTACAGCGCATTTTAAAAGTCTGATTCATTTACAACATTTCATTTTAGTTGGCTTTTTTGTAGCTCCTCAATTAAACAAAGAAACAAAAGGTTAGGTTAAATTGGAAATAACAATCTCTGTCAAAGGCATTCTCTCCAATCAACTCCCTATCATTCTCCCTTTTCAGATAGGATGGTGGGCTAAACCAAAGGTCACCATGGGCCAACTTTGGCCCGGAGGCCCTACTTTGGGCATCTCTGCTCTAATGGTAAAAATGTATTAACTAGAATGAATAAGTTAATTTCATTTCATTTTTTTTATAATCACACTTGATAAAAACAGTCTGCAGAAACACTTTGATTGACATTCTCCCTTTATACGTGTCATCAGAGGGGGAAAGCCCCGCCCATTAGTGACCATCTCTCCCTTATTAGCATAGGACGTTAGTCTTGTTTTTGAATCTGCCACTATGCGGACACACAGGCATTTGTAGCTTCGTCTCTTTTGAAAAGAGCACAATCTCATTTAAATTTAAAGCGATGGTCACTAAAACGACACATTTGTAAGATATTTTGAGCTGAAACACTCTAGGGACATCAGAGACTTCTTTTACATCTAGTAAAAAGGGGCATAATAGGTCTTCTTTAAAGCTGCACAACTGCAGTCTATGCAATTGCACAAATCAAATCTTTTTTTCTCATTTCACTTCAATTGCAAATTTGCAACAACAAAAATAAATAATTGACTTCAGTTTTTGCCCCTATGTTGAATTTGTGTGGTCATTTTTCAGCCAAACACCCAATAATTTCCACTCCTGACACACATATGTACTATTATTTTTGTGATTTACCAAAACAGACAACTGTTGACTTGTTCAGTCATGTGTCAGTAATTCGGCATCTCTCTCTCTCTCTGTAGTTTCACTGTACAGATTTGTGGCCATCGTTTTCTTTAATTTCCAATAGTCTGCAGATGTGTCAGATAAATAATAGTGAAATGTGTAGTGGTTTCTCTCAGAAGGAGGCATCTGAGAGCTCCTCTCTTCCTTTGATTCTTCTCCTGTGGTATTTCTCAGAATGTGAAACTGACCTGAATTACATAAACACAGAGACCTCCAGTGGAGGACTGTCAAACTGCTCTGTGAGACACACTTCAGAACAGTTCAGCCAAAATTGAAAATTCTGTTAACATTAACTCACTTGTTTCAAACCTTTCTTTCTTCTGTTCAACACAAAAGAA
>NC_079447.1:5349295-5391795 GCF_903798145.1 Danio aesculapii | reverse complement strand
AGTTCGTAAATAATTCGTAGTAAAATAGTATGGTGAGCACTTTGACAAAATTGTAGGAAATATTTTTGGTGCATCAAAAAAGTGTGGTCATGATCACCATCCGACAAGCTGATCCAGCAAAGATTAGTACTTAAAATGTCACTAAAGTACATAATTGAATAGAAAATGAGGTGAATAACTGCAAAAAAGATCCAGTTTTTCAAAAAAAAAGTATCACCGCTTTTAATAGACTGGCTATGGGCCTGTGTTTGGATATAACTCAGTTTTTTACCACACTATCTCAGAAATAAAGGTACAAACTCAGTAACTGATTTACCTTTTCAAAAGTATTTTTTCCTAACAGATCCTTCAAGTTACATATTGATACCTAAAACAAGTACAGCCACCGCAAAACCAGGCCTTATAACAAAAAAATGTTTGCTGTTGTTACAAAATCTAAATGTTAGTTAGTTGTGCAGGGGGATTTTTCTGCCATTTGCAATAAAAAAAATAAATCTAAGCTATTTTTGCAAATTTTCATTTTTAAATCAAAGCAACTTAAATCCAAGTCAATCATATCTTAGTGATCAATAAAACTGTCAATGAAACATATGAGGCATAACAGTTCGGTTCAATTATTTACTGTAAATAATATGCTGTGCCAAACAGACAAACAAATTACATTATATAACAGCAAAAGAAAAACTCCAATAAAACCAGGTGTTACTAAAATACACTAATAAATTATATTACAGGGAAATATTTAGGAATAAGAATTATATTGTATATATATTTACAACTCTTCATGAATAAATTACACTACATAATGTAGTATCATTAGTAACTATCATGAACTAATGGTAATTACCATAGTATACTTTAGCCTTTACTACAGTAAACTATATATATATAGACCTCCTCTCCCTCAGTCATCTTTCCATCAAACAAATTTCTCGTGTTGGCCTAATTGGTTGGCGACGTCACCGACCAGAGCGAGAGGTGGCAGTAATGCACCAAAAAGTTTGTTGTCGACCACCGAAAAACAGGTAGAAGAAGAAATCGCCATTCTCGCCATCATATGGATTTACTTTCATCAGCTAGACACCGGCCTCACAGCTCTGTGAATGTCAGTGCCGTCACTTATTGATCCGCGATTGGTACTGTAGATGTAGCTTGACTAAAAAAATAGCTTTGCTACTAAAAAAGCAATTTGATTTAGAAAGTATCGACGCTACCGACACGCTACTGAGAAATGTAGTTATAGCAGAATAGTACCCCTTTAATAAATGGCCTTAGCAGAAGGCATCCTGCATTTCAAAAACAGGCAAAGCAACGGATTAATATCATTCAACATATCCCAGATTTAAGGCTTGGAAGTATTCAAGGCTTGACATTAACTTTGATCACCAGCCACTGTGGCTAGTAGATTTCCAACATTAATTACTAGCCACTCAGCATTTTCAATAGCCACAATTTTGTTGTTGGGAAAATATATTTTATATGCATAAATTGGACTTTGACATGCTAAAATGACTTGATTTAGATTGTTATGTCCACATGCCTCCTCATTCATTTAACTTTTTGTGTGTCCTGTATGAGCTTGCTCAATGAGCATGAGCAAACGGGTCATGGTTTCATAATGTCATATTACAATTAGTTTTTATTTCACATCACTTTTTTTTCCAGAGCTCAAAATGAAGGATTTACCTAATTTATCTCTGACCACACCAAACATTATTATTATTGTTCATATATTATATATTATTATAATAAATTATCATTATTTCTTAACCACAAATTTTAAATGTGTCAAAACAAGCTATATATATATATGTATTATTATTATTATTATTATTATTATTATTATTATTTATTTATTTTTTTTCTACTGGAGCGGTGCCCCAGTAGAGCTTTATCTCTAGCAACGCCCCTGATGTAACCCATTTGTAATCTTTAACATTTTAATAAGTAACTGTAATTTAATTAATTTAATCAGTAACTGTAACAAATTACTCCTACATTTATATTGTAATTAAATTACGTAACGCTGTTACATGTAACTAGTTACTCCCCAACACTGAACATATGAATGTGCCTTAATGTAGAAGAAGCCTACTTGAGCAATAAACTGATTTTGTTGCGCTTCAAAATACAACATTTGAATATGTTTGTAAAAAAACGCCACATTGTACAATGCAATGATGTTATGTAGTTTCAAAATACAACATATTAACGTTTTGATGTAGAAAAAGCCAATGTGGGTGTCTTCCCTGCTGAAAAATCCAGCTTAAACCAGCCTAGGCTGGTTGGCTGGTTTTAGCTGGTGGACCAGCCTGGTTTTAGAGGGGTTTTGGCCATTTCCAGGCTGGTTTCCAGCCATTTCCAGCCTGGTCTTAGCTGGTCAGGCTGGAAAAGGACCAGCTAAATCCAACTAAAACCAGCTTGACCAGCCTGGTTTAAGCTGGACATAGCTGGTTTTGGCTGGTCAAGCTGGTTTTAGCTGGTCATTGTCCACTCTTACCAGCTTACCAGGCTGCAAATGTCTGGAAACCAGCCTGTAAATGGCCAAAACCCCTCTAAAACCAGGCTGGTCAACCAGCTAAAACCAGCCAACAAGCCTAGGCTGGTTTAAGCAGTTTTTTTCAGTAGGGTTAAAGAGCAAAAATACAACATATGGGCTCTTATATTGCTGTTGTGTCATCACTCATATTGCAAGTCATATCTCTCCGGCCCCTCATTTGGGATGCTTTTCATGAACTGGCCCCCATGGCAAACTAATTGAATAGCCCTGCCTTAAGGTACAAAAGTGAACCTTACACGTACAAAATTGTACCCCAAAGACACTGATGTGCAACTGTAAAGTACAAAAGGTTCCTCTTCAGTGACAGATTTTGTACCTTTATTTTTTGAGAGTGAACCAAAATGGGGTCAAAGCAAAGATTTCAATGTCGTAACACACCTACACGGCGACAGCAGACACACACACCGAGGCAAATAAACCAATAATAAGCTTCCAGTTAACCCACTTCTCTAACCACTGACTGTGGTGGACGGCTGGTCTTCTGCCTCGACGTGTTTGTGAATTTCTGCAGTACTGAAGTTTAGCTTTTGTACACCTGTTACCCTTGAAGTACCACAAACTGTATCTTTACATCTAACAAACGCAGGTGGCTTCACCACACAGCAGGCGCCATAGGAGTGTAAGTGTCTGAGTGTGTGTGCACGTATGTGTGGTTTTAAAGGTGAGAAGCCCACACAGAAGTCCTATTGTAACTTGCATCATATAAAGTTAAGTGCATTCTGCTGTAGAGGCATCTTCAAGTTGAGCAGGCGCCTTTTGAAAGCATGTTAAAAAACATGTTTGGTTATGGACGCTAATGTAGATACACTCTACATGTAGAAAAGTCAAGCTACGTTTATTTATAGGACGGCTACACATGATAATAATAAACAAAAAGCAGTATTAACAGAATAGTTGACCAAAAAATGAAATGGTGGTTTTAATCATCTTCTATCCAACACAAGATAATATATTATGAAGAATGTTGGAAAAAAGCAGCCATTAACATTCATAGTAAGAAAAACATACTATGGACGTCAATGGCCAATGTTTTTTTAGCTTTCTGTGTCCAGCAGAAGAATGAAACTCAAACAGATTTAGAACAAGTGGAGGATGAGTAAGGCCCAGTCCCAATTCTACCCTTTAGCACTTCCCGTTATCCATACCCCTCGTTTTGCACTTTCACATGAAAGGGTAGGGGTGTCCCAATTCTCTTTAGCTTGAAGGCGTAGGGCTAAGGGGAAAGGGTAATACCCCTTCGAACAGAGATTTTTCAGAACCACACTCAAAACCAAGGGGTAAGAAAATTTCCCAGAATACACCAGCCACAACGGCTGCAAAGCTGCACCCGAAAGTAAGGAGATCCTCAAATTAGTATTTTTTGTCATTATTACAAATTTTTACAACAAACAAGCACATGTTTTAATATATTCATAACTGCGTTCGTGTTTTACCATCATGCTTTTTTAAAAACCCGCTAAAATAAAAACCGCTGAATTTCACGATCTATAATCCATAATCATAACTCCTGTATAGCAGTCCCACAACATTCTGACACTCGATGACACTCGAATACCCTGTCAGAAAAGTCTAGTGGCAGGGAATGAGCTTTTTACAGTGTCTGCTATAATGTTAGTGTTGTTTTCGAGTGTTTACACAGATGAACATGGCCCCTGTGTAAATGCGCAGTATATTTACAATCTTATTGTGACATTAGATCGTCATGATAACATAATATATGCCTTCAGTGATTTCCTGAAGATAAACACCAAAGAAGAAGGCAGCTGGAATAACTACAGCAGTCGCGATTGTCTGATCTCATATGAAGCTAGAGATCGTGATGACGTGTGCAGGTGCTGTAGTGCTGTCCTATTTCTTAGGGGTAAATTTTGAAGCCCTTCCTCTTCACACTCGGTTTCAAGGGCCAAGGGAAAGGGGTAGGGGTAGAAAGACAGAATTGGGATTTGGCTAAAATGATGACAGAATTTACATTTTGGGTTGAACTTTCCTTTTAATAAAGCAAAATGATTCATTTAAGAGCATGATTATCAATTATTAAGCTCAGTTTAGTAGTTTAGTTCAATTACAATATGTATGCCAATAAATTTTACCTATAATTTTACCAATAAAAACCTGCTCTGAGCTGGAACTGACCTTCTGAATTATGTCGGTTGCTCTACCAAGGAGGCTAAAGACCATGGGCCCTATCTGTCGCTAGAGAACCTTTAGAGATCAAAGGCGTGAGGTTTACCTGCACAGCACTTCACCTGCTGGCCTATGCTACACCAAAGTCCCTTTAAGACAATTCATTTCACTCGGTGGCCATCTTTGAAATGCCTCTCGGGCAGTATGCTCAGGAATTCTGTCTGAATGGGGAAACATCAAATTCTCCAAAACTGCTTGCCAAGCTTACGATTGAATTTCATATTAGGAATAACCAATAAAATTAAACAACAACTGTGTCTTTAGTTTCATTTCTAAATGTCCAAATCACACAAAATCTGCAGAAACTCACATCTGGTCCAAGCCCCTCCCCCAGAGTCTATAGCGATCAATGATGATGTACTAGAAGGTAGGCTTTTTTTTACCATATAGTGATCGATGATTGGCTCCTGTACTAGTAGGTGGGGCTTTATTCACCATATTGACAGTTTCACTTTTCCCCATTTAAAAAGATACGAGTAACCTGTCTTGTGTATTCTAGAGTCTTTGGCTACACTCACCCACCTGAACCTCACTCCCAACCGGGTCATGGCACCAATGTAACCCCCGCCGGTCCCACACCACCCAACCCACTCCGAGCTGGGATCGAATTGGCGATTCTTTATATGAGAGTCGGTTGCTCTAAAACGGAGGCTAAAGACCATGGCCCCTAGTGTCTGTCGGTAGAGCACCTTTTGAGATCAGAGGAGTGAGGTTTACCTGCACAGCACTCCTCTAGCTGGCCTCTGCTACACTTACCCCCTTAAACCTCACTCCCAACCTGGTCACGGTACCAATGTAAACCCTGCCGGTCCTACACCACCCAACCCACTGCGAGCTGGGATCGAACCAGCGACCTTCTGCATGGGAGTCAGTTGCTCTAACAAGGAGGCAAAAACCATGGCCTCTAGCATCTGCCGCTAGAGGACCTTTTGCCGCTAGAGGCAATTTTCCGGAAAGGTCTGTATGTATGAACAGGCCCTTTTTGGAAATACCAGTAAATTCGTTCCGGCTATTTTCCGTAAAGAGAAGTTGTAACATTAGCGGTAATTTGCTGGAATGCTGCGCTGTGTGAATGCAGAAGGAAGATTGCCGGAAAGAGCGCGTGCACGTCTAGAATGTGCTGACGTGAGACGTCTGATTTAGCCAATCAGAACACTCATGCATTTACGTCCGTGCGGTTTATGGAAATAAAAGCCTTTGAATATTTTCCCAGACACATTTAACTGCTAGAAGTTAGTCAGATAACGTTTATATGTTCATCTTAATGCCAACAGTGTAAATAATTATCGATAAGATGCTTATGATTAGCCATTGTTTGTTTACCTTCAAGATCTGCTTCCTTCAGTTGCTTGATGAGTCGCGTGTGCCTGTGAAGCAGCTCGTGAGCGCCAGCACACACACACATATCATCTACATCTCAACATGCGAAAGTGTTGCTCTATATGTTTTGATCGAAGTTGTTCACTATACTGATCCATCCACAGAGTTTGAAATGTAGTCAAATGTATACAAATACAGGCGCAGCCGTTTAGAGGTCATTTCTGGTTGATGTCAGAATTTACCGGTATTTTGGAATGGATGTGTGAATGGTCTTTTCCGGAAAAATTCCGTAACTTCCTCACCTGTGTGAACAGCGCTTTTTTTTATTTACCGGTAAAGTCGTTCCGTAAATTTTCCAGATATTTACCGGTATCACTGTGTGAAAGGGGGCTACTGTCGCCTCACAGCAAGAAGGTCGTTGGTTCGAGCCCCGGCAGGGTCAGTTGACATTTCTGTGTGGTGTTTGCATATTCTCCCCGTGTTGGATTGGGTTTCCTCCGGGTGCTCCGGTTTCCCCCACAGTCCAAACACATGCGCTATAGGTGAATTGGATGAACTAAATTGGTCGTGAGTGTGAATGAGTGTGTATGGGTGTTTCCCAGTACTGGGTTGCAGCTGGAAGGGCATCCCTGTGTAAAACATATCCTGGATAAGTTGGTGGGTCATTCCGCTGTGGTGACCCCTGATAATTAAAGGGACTAAGCCAAATAAAAAAGAATGAATGAAAAGTCCTGTTTGCTCAAATAATAATAGGAAGTCTGTATGATAGTGTTTTCAGGTCTTTCAGAAAAAGGAAAAAATTCTTGTGAGATTGATAACGGCAGCCAGAAGAGAAAACAAGGTCAAATTTACTGTCCGGTCCCCAAAAAACGCTACATTAGAAACACCTCATATAAGCGGTAATTGATTTTGTCATCTAATGCAAAGAAGATACAATACATACTGAAATACATATAAATGTTTATACGTTTTTAAAAAATTCTAAATATTAAAAACTTTCTAGGATTTAGGATTCTGATGGATATTAAATGCCCCATAACGGTCTTCTGAAAAGGATCCATTTAACTCGAAATACAATTACAGAAATCAAAACATCAAGGTAATTTATTTATATGCTTATTTCACACGGCCGCCATTTTAAAGAACAAAAGCGAGGCTGCGGTGGGAAGAAACCCGTAAGTATAGGATCAGCACTATAAACATTGCAAAAACATGCTGTGTACTACAAACCTCCAGCTGTTGCCGCGCTTTCAAAATGCAGAAATAGTGTAAACATCACTTTAATATCATTGAGTTAAGTTTAGTTTAAACGATTAAAAGCAAATTAGACATTAAACAAAATCACTATCTCTTTAAGAGTGTCCTCCTGGGCTTCAGTTCATGGCACCAGGTAAACACCATGTTCCTTGCTTCAGCCTATGAAACCCAGTGAGTGATAAAACAATGCAGTCCTCTGTAGCACAACCTCATGTTGTCTGGAATGGAGTTGTCCCAGTAGAGTACAGTCCATTTCCTGCTAACATTCAAGCGCCGCTGAGCGCATTCTCAAACAGCTGATTGCCATTGTATTCTCCAGTGCCCAACAGAAATGACTGATTGGACGTGAAGGTCATCAGTTCACCACTCGCAAACACAGATACATGGACAGTGCAGTGTTTTAAAGCCGCGAAGATCAGTCGATTCATCAAGCAGATCGCTCGTCTGCGTTTACACTCGGTAAACATGAAGTGCGGTGAAGTGATGACCTTCACGGCCAAATTTTGTATCGTGACAAGTCTAATATAGCGAAAGAATCAGTTCATTAACTTGAGTTTGATAAATGCCATCTAAAATGTGTGTTTGGGAAAGAAAACATTAGCTAACTAGTGCCATTCCCTTAACTTAGCTGAAAATGAGGTCCAATATCCCTTTTTATTTTCACCTTTCATTCAGAACGGATCTTGGTGAAAGTATAAATTTGTGTCACTTTCACTTCGCTGATGAGATATACAGCCAGGTACTGTATGTACTGTATTGTCACAGCCATATCACCCTGCAGCCCAAGACCGGTTACTGACTAAAGCTAAGCAGGGCTGAGCCTGGTCAGTACCTCGATGGGAGACCACATGGGAAAACTAGGTTGCTGTTGGAAGTAGTGTTAGTGAGGCCGGGGGCTCTCAACATGTGGTCTGTGTAAGTCCTAATGCCCCAGTAAAAGTGAAGGGGACACTATACTGTCAGTGGGTGCCGTCTTTCGGAAGAGACGTTAAACCGAGGTCCTGACTCTCTGTGGTCATTAAAAATCCCATGGCACTTCTCGTAAAGAGCAGGGGTGTAACCCCGGTGTCCTGGCCAATGTCCCTTAATTGGCCCTTACCCATCATGACCTCCCAATCATCCCCATCCACCGAATTGGCTCTATCACTGTCTCTTCCCTCCACCAATAGCTGGTGTGTGGTGAGCACACTGGCACCGTTGTCCTGTGGCATCATCCAAGTGGATGCTGCACACTGGGGGTGGTGTGGAGAGACCCCACTCATGATTGTGATGCGCTTTGGGTGTATGGCCATACACAATAAATGCGCTATAGAAATACACATTACATTACATTACATTACAGGTACACAACATTCCTGTGTGACTCAGACGATACTTCCGGGTTTCTTCCCACCGCAGCGGTAAAATCTAGATACGTGGCCGGCCGAAAGTGCGATATGTACATCAATTACAGTAGCATTTTTTATGACACTGTATAACAATAATTAATATTTTTACAGTACTGTGACGGTTGAGTTTAGGGTTGGGGTGGGGGTAGGCGTTAAAAAATAACATTTTTTGTGTAATTTAATAGATAACATAAATAATACTCGGTACAACTACTGTTTTTACCTTACTGTGATGGTTGGGTTTAGGGTTGGGGTGGGGGTAGGCGTTAATAAAATACAATAAATGGGAAATTTAATAAATAATATAAATAATTCTTGTTCACTTCCGGCCGCAACCGTATCTGACCTAGCAACAACCCACCGCAGCATCGATTTCGCTGTTTAACATGGCGGCCGCATGAAATCAGTCCACAGAGCAGTCACAAGACTGACCGAAGTGCTGTACATATGACAAAGTAAAATAAAAAGACAGAAAATAAAAATAAGACAAGAGAAATGACTGAAAACATTTAAAAGTGTAGCAGTAAAAAAGACTATAAAAATAATATTAAAAAGCCAAGCTAAAAAAGTAAGTTTTTAGGAGTGATTTAAAAATAGAAAGTGATGGAGCCATACTAATCTCAAGGGGCACGGTGTTTCATTACCGAAAGCTCTGTCCCCTTTACGTTTCAGTCTGGACTGAGAAACTAAAAGAAGATTCTGATCACTAGATCAGATAAGAGATCTCATGAGAGTGTAAAAGTGCAACAGCTCTGAGAGATAAGATGGGGCTAGATTATGAAGGGATTTATATACCAGTAAAGCACTTCACAGTCAATTCTGAATTGGACAGGCAGCCAATGGAGGCCCCTTAGAAATGGGGTAATGTGGTAATATTTTCTGCTATTACAAACAAATCTCACAGCAGCATTTTGGACCAACTCGAGAAATTTGAGATTTTGAGATGCCACAGTAAAGTATTGCAATAGTCTAACCATGATGTAATCAGAATCAGAAAGAGCTTTATCGCCAGGTATGTTCACACATACGAGGAATTTGTTTTCGTGACAGAGCTTCTACAGTGCAACAGGATAACAGAGACAGGACAAAAACAGATAATAAATATATATATTTTTTTAAAAATAGAAGTAGTGAGTGCAAATATACAGATTGACAAGTGTATGTACATGTTTATTACTATATACAACATTATATGTGCAGCTGTTATGTGCAAATTGGCATGTAAAGTGTGTTGTTAAATAAGTGTATATGTGTATAAAAGTGTATGGCAAGTAGTGATGTTGGTTCCACAATTATTATCATCAAGTGTTCATGAGATGGATTGCCTGAGGGAAGAAACTGTTTCTGTGTCGGGCTGTTCTGGTGCGCAGTGCTCTGTAGCGTCGACCAGAAGGTAAAAGTTCAAAGAGGCAGTGTGCTGGGTGTGAGGGGTCCAGAGTGATTTTGGCAGCCCTTCTGCTCGCTCTGGATAAGTACAGCTCTTGGGGAGTAGGAAGGGTTGTACCAGTGATTCGCTCAGCAGTCCGAACTATTCGACGTAGTCTTTGCAGGTCGTATTTAGTAGCTGAGCTAAACCAGACAGTTATTGGTGTGCAGATGACTGATTCAATGATGGAGGTGTAGAACTGTTTCAGCAGTTCTACGTGAACATTTGTTAAAAGGTAATGTGTTTCAGGCCCCCAAAACAACATTGAAGTACCATGAATGGAAACAACGCATCAAATGTTTCAGTTTTGAGCAGCAGCTCTATAGAAAACAGCGTTTATCACCTCAAGTCAGTTCAGTGTTGATTCATTTCCAAGTTTGTCAGCTATTATTATTTATTCTGCAGCCAACAGGGCCCAACATTGGTTAATATCAGTTGTTATTGAGATAAAGGTAATTCTATAGACCATTTTGAGGGATGTAAACAAAAACAATGGTCCCAACGCATATCCTGTTTTACATTTGTAATGTCTACCGCTTCCGAGAATCCAAAAAGAGCCACATATTGATGAATAATGTTATGACAGTTGTTTTAACATTAAGTTATAGGGTGAATTGCCTCTTGTTACAGTTATGAAATAGTTTGATAGCAAGCAGGAAATGTTCATGGGCCAATGACATGACCACATTGAGATGGTCTATAACACTGACATGGCAACCATCATGAGGGAGTATGGCTTTAATGTAAAAATCTCTTCTTCAGAAGTAAAGCTCTTTTTCATCAGAACCGCAGTGTCTATTTTGAACCTCACAGCAGGTTGTAGTAGAACATATAGAAGACGGCGGAAGACAAGGTGGAACCACATGATGAAAACACACATTTCCTGAAGCATGTCATCTGAATGAGTGTCCTGCACAACACTATGATGGAGGACTCTGTTTGTCTGTCATTTACTCTGCCACACATCAACTCAAGGTAATATGGAATTAACAACTCGTTTTATGTACATATAGTTGGTACTCTGCATCCTCTATAAAATTTTCAAGTATGCTGTTAGCTGCAATAACCACTTTAACCCTTTTTAGGGCACTTATTGGAACCCTGAAGTGTTACTAGAGATTACTAAAAGACATTTATAAAATTAATTATCTTGTTATCAGTGTAAATTAAGTTACCATATATGGCTTCTTTCCAGATAAAGGAGCAAAGTTAAGTTGTAGATAATATTACAATCCTCTGAATGTTTTTATCACATTTTTGGCAAAACAATTTTACATTTTTAATCTAAATGAGGTTTTTATCTAACGATTTGCTGAAACAAAGTCGTAGGAAAATAAACTCCAAATATTAGAAATCTGAAAATGAGACATGTTCTATTGACAACAATGAATCAATAATGAATCAATCAATCAGCTTGCAAGATTGCACCTATATTGAAAAGCAAAGAAAATTACTTAAAGTAAAAAATCGACACATATTTATTTATTAACATATTTATTAACTAAATAAAAATCCCTAAAACTGAAATAAAACAAAGCTATACAGAAATAGCTCATAAAAAAAGCAAAATATTAATAATTACAATATATGTACACACTCACCGGCCACTTAAGGTACCCCTTACTGGAACCGGGTTGGACCCCCTTTTGCCTTCAGAACTGTCTTAATCCTTGGTGTCAGAGATTCAACAAGGTACTGGAAATATTCCTCTGAGATTTTGCTCCATATTGACATGATAGCATCACGCAGTTGCTGCAGATTTGTCGGCTGCACATCCATGATGTGAATCTCCCGTTCCACCACATACCAAAGTTGCTCTATTGGATTGAGTTCTGGTGACTGTGGAGCCCATTTGATTACAGTGAAATCATTGTCATGTTCAAGAAAGTCAGAGATGATCAGCTTTATGACATGGGGCGTTATCCTGCTGGAAGTAGCCATCAGAAGGTGAGTACACTGTGGTCATAAAGGGATGAACATGGTCAACAACAATACTCCAGGTAGGCTGTGGCATTGACACGGTACTAATGGGCCCAAAGTGTGCCAAGAAAATATCCCCCACACCATTACATCACCACCACCAGCCTGAAGCATTGATACAAGGCAGGATGGATTCATGCTTTCATGTTGTTAACGCCAAATTCTGATCCTACCATCTAAATGCTGCAGCAGAAATCGAGACTCCTCAGACCAACCAACGTTTCTCCAATCTTCTATTGTCCAGTTTTGGTGAGCCTGTGTGAATTGTAGCCTCAGTTTCCTGTTCTTAGCTGACAGGAGTGGCACCCGGTGTGGTCTTCTGCTGCTGTAGCCTATCCGGCTCAAGGTTAGACATGTTGTCATTCAGAAATGCTCTTCTGCAGACCTCGGTTGTAACGAGTGGTTATTTGAGTTACTGTTGCCTTTTCATCAGCTGGAACCAGTCTGGTCATTCTCCTCTGACCTCTGGCATCAACAAGGCATTTGTGCCCACAGAACTGCCGCTCACTGGATATTTCCTCTTTTTGGACCATTCTCTGTAAACCCTAGAGATGGTTGTGCATGAAAATCCCAGTAGATCAGCAGTTTCTGAAACACTCAGACCAGCCCGTCTGGCACCAACAACCATGCCACGTTCAAAGTCACCTTTCGTCCCCATTCTGATGCTCGGTTTGAACTGCAGCAGATCATCTTGACCATGTCTACATGCATAAATGCATTGAGTTGCAGCCATGTGATTGGCTGATTAGAAATTTGCGTTGACGAGCAGTTGGACAGGTGTACCTAACAAAGTGGCCAGTGAGTTTATATGTATCCCAGACAGCTGTCATAATATTTATTATCACTCTAATTCCATGACATACCTAATGTTAGCAAAGATGAATAAATACTGCAATAAATACATATTGTGTTCGTTCATGTCATCTTGCTTTAAGTGTACGACAAGCTATTCATCAAGTCTTATCAACCTAGTTATCCGACAGAAGACTCATCAATGCAGGTGTCTCCATCAGATGCACGAGCACACGAGGGTTGACCAGTCGGTGTCTGTACTTTCACTGCAGTATAGTTTAAGCGGTGTTCAGAAAGCGTGCTGGTTTTGTGGTGCGTGTCGTAATAAAGATGGGAGGTGTGGTGGCTGAGAGCTCGAGCTGTGGTTTCTCTCTCACACCTGGCGAGGCCTTAAGCGCTCAGACGTGTTTTTTGGTAACTTTGTTCCTCCTCTGATATGTGTGGGTGCGCAGAGCTGCTTTGCAAATGGAAAACCTGCAACTATAGAAAGCAAACATTTCCTCTCTTTCTGTTTTTTTTTTTTTCTCTGCGCTCTGGGGATGCCATGTTGATTCGCCCACGCAGACGCTCGCATGCTGGATGATTCTCTTTCTGCGGTGAGGAGAAAACTCCACACGTCACGACGATCGTGCTCATTTCTAGAGTTTGTTATTTATTTTTCTCTCCCCTGCGACCACATAAATAGCTTTTGAAACTCGTCGATGCAGTTTTGATGTCGGTTTTTTGCGTTTGAAGGAGCGCGGCTGTAAGATGCTGATAATAAATAATTACAGGGAATATGTTTGATCTCTTCGCGTCTGAGTTTTAGAATCAACCTATAAGCAATTCAGCGTTATGGATGTAACATTTTCAGTACAAACTTAAAAGTAAAATTCACAGAGGAACTATATGTTAACATTATATTGAAACATCTGTTTATATTTTCCAAAAACTACTAACCACAGAGTTATGGGATCAGAAAAAGATCAATCTGTGAACATATTTTAAGATTTTGAATGAGTTAAATAAACATGCGTTATGGATGCGATCAAAAAAGTCTGCGAGTTTACAGTATTCAACATACTTTGTAGAAATTCTGTGAATTTTTTTTTTTTTTTTTTTAAAGATTTATTTTTGGCCATTTTGCCTTTATTAGATAGGACAGTATTTAGGACAGGAAGCGAAGTTGGAGAGAGAAAGAGGGGGGGTAGGGAAACGTCATCGAGCCGGGATTCGAACTCGCGACGCCCTGATGTGCTACTGCACCATATGTCGACGCGCTAACCACTAGGCTATTGCGCCGACAAATTCTGTGAATTTAACAACACAATCCAAAATAAATGATGCTAATCAACAGGAGAAGAGTTGCTCAAATTAAATGCAAAAATGCAAAACATTAAATGCAAAAATGTCAAATCAAATAAAAAGAATCGTGTTTGTTCTACATGATTCGTTACATTTTATTTGACGTTTTTGCATTTATGAGGGAAAAGCTTGGATATGGATGACACAGCTCTCTGCTATGGATGTGACATGTGAAATTGGCACTTGCATACTTTAGTAAATCAAATATAATAGTTTGAAAACATCGACAGAGACATTTGTGAATTTTTTAAAGTACTGCAGTGTTTCCTCTCGTTTTTTTCTCCAGCTGTGGCGGCAGGCCATTTACACAGATCTTCCAACTCCCTATCAGAATCAGAATCAGAAAGAGCTTTATTGCCAGGTATGTTCACACATACGAGGAATTTGTTTTGGTGACAGAGCTTCTACAGTGCAACAGGATTACAGAGACAGGACAAAAACAGATAATATATATATTTTAAAAATAGAAGTAGTGAGTGCAAATATAGAGATTGACAAGTGTATGTACGTGTTTATTACTATATACAACGTTATATGTGCAGCTGTTATGTGCAAATTGGCATGTAAAGTGTGTTGTTAAATAAGTGTATATGTGTATAAAAGTGTATAGCAAGTAGTGATGTTGGTTCCACAATTATTATCATAATATTGCGTTATTTCAATGACAAGTGTCATGATGCAGTATTACAAGTCAAGATCGCATTTATTGAATACGAGCATGCGAATCTCTTTGCTTGAGCGCTGATTTTCTCTGTTCGTGCACAAAACTTCTTGCACGCCCCCTCAAAGATGCAAAAGCACAAATTTTCTTGTGCGCTCTGAAATATCGCTGCTTCAGTGCGATTTAGCGCATTTATGTAACGATTATGTCTCTAAAATTTATTTGATTTGCTAGGAATGTCGCGCCATTGATGTAGTGGTTAGTGCGTCGACACGTGCACTCCGGTGCTTACGGCGACCCGAGTTCGATTTCGCCTCGCGGTCCTATGCCGATCCTTCCCCTCTCTGCTCCCCATGCTTTCCTGTCATTTCTCTGTTCGTGGTCAAAACTTGCACACCCCCTCAAAGATGCAAAAGCACAAATTTTCTTGTGCGCTCTGAAATATCGCTGCTTCAGTGCGATTTAGCGCATTTATGTAACGATTATGTCTCTAACATTTATTAGATTTGCTAGGAATGTCGGCGCCATTGGTGTAGTGGTTAGTGCGTCGGCACGTGCACTCCGGAGCTCACAGTGACCCGAGTTCGATTCCGCCTCGCAGTTCTATGCCGATCCTTCCCCTCTCTCTGCTTTCCCGTCAGTTCTCTCTACTGTCCTATCCAATAAAGGTGAAAACCTCGAAAAAATAATAATAAAAAAATATTGCTAGGAATATTTATGAATGTCTCCAATAGACCTACAGAGTATCATTGATGCGTCCTGAAGTAAAGTGAAACAGCTGTAAAATCCATCAAGATAAAGTCATTGTATGTTCAGCCTTAGACCTTTATCTATAAAGTATAATTATGGAAACCGTGTTCATCTTAATTGAAAGCTACATCGTGTTTGCTGGCCTCACACATCGCGCAGCTGTCAAGTCAGTTAGTCAGCATGTCACCTTAAAGGGTTAAACAATAACACACAGCTCTACTATTACAGAAAAGTTCACTCTGTTATAATTCACTTACCTTTTAATAGTTTTGGTGCGATTATCACCCGCTATTAAAAAGAAAACAACGACTGAGTGTTTTGAATGGGAAGCTGTAATGTAGCCGTGGTGGGATGAATTTTGGTGTGGCGCCCCGCCATGGAAGATTGAATGTAGCTGAAAGCATGTACTGTGAAATACTTTCTCACGCAAAAAAAGCTGTGGTGAAATGGTTTCACTATTATGGTGAAAACATATTTTTTCATGGCAAGGTTAACATCTGCATGGATCTGCTCTTATAGTACACAACGTAAACAGATTTCATATTTTCCTACCTGTGACTGTAGCGAACAGCAATGATGAGCCCCAACTGTGGAGAAAACACAAATAGGAAAGGACGTTAAAGATGACTTATACACTATTGAGGGTTTTTGAAAATGACCTTCTATACAGTGTTTAAAACAGCTTTAAGTGAATGAAAACTTCCAGCTGAGGTTTAAATCTGAAACTGCACCGTGTTTATAACTATTGATTCTTAATCTAAATAGCCGACTCACAAGTCGACTAAATGAATCGAGTTGGGATCGGATCTTTTGATTGAACGCATCGACGTCAATACGGTACATCACCAAATATGTAGCTCCAGATCCGGTAAAATGTGAACATGGTTTCCCTTACGACACTAGCGGATCTAAAATCTAAATTATGACCTTTTATAATGCAAAATAGGGTCTCTTTAATAATAATGTTCATTCATTCATTTTCCTTCAGCTTAGTCCATGATTTATCAGGGGTCACCACAGCGGAATGCATATAATATACACAGGGGATGCACTTTCAGCCACTACCCAGCACTGGAAAACTCCCATACACACTCACATTCACACACACTCATACACTACGGCCAATTTAGTATTCAATTCACCTATACCGCATGTGTTTGGTGTGTGGGGGAAACCGGAGCACCCGGAGGAAACACATGCCAACACGGATAGAGAACATGCAAACTCCACACAGAAATGCTAAATGGCCTAGCTGGGACTCGAACCAGCGACCTTCTTACTGTGAGGTGACAGTGCTAACCACTGAGCCACCATGCCGCCCATTAATAATAATGTAATATTAATATATAAAAACACAGTTATTCATCCATACATGTTCATTTACTCATACGCGTGTCATTAAACTCTTATTTACAGCACAAAAGAAGGTTATTTTCTTGTTATTTACCAGCTCTTGTCTATATTGGTCAATTCAAGTCCAGTTTGTTTCTATAGCACTTTTCACAATAATTATCGTTCCAAATCAGCTTTGCAAAAGTTATTACACTCTTAAAAATGCTGGGTTGTTTTAAGCTAATGTTGGGTCAACAATGGACAAACTCAACCATTGGGTTAAAAATGTCATTTAAATTTTTATTTTAGAAATGATGGGTTGTTTTAAGCTAATGTTGGGTCAACAATGGACAAACTCAACCATTGGGTTAAAAGTGTCATTTAAATTTTTATTTTAGAAATGCTGGGTTGTTTTAACCTAATGTTGGGTCAACAATAGACAAACTCAACCATTGGGTTAAAAGTATCATTTAAATTTTCATTTTAGAAATGCTGGGTTGTTTTAACCTAATGTTGGGTCAACAATAGACAAACTCAACCATTGGGTTAAAAGTGTCATTTAAATTTTTATTTTAGAAATGCTGGGTTGTTTTAACCTAATGTTGGGTCAACAATGGACAAACTCAACCATTGGGTTAAAAGTGTCATTTAAATTTTTATTTTAGAAATGCTGGGTTGTTTTAAGCTAATGTTGGGTCAATAATAGACAAACTCAACCATTGGGTTAAAAGTGTCATTTAAATTTTTATTTTAGAAATGCTGGGTTGTTTAAAGTGGATTTAATTTTTTTGGAATGTAAGAAAACATTCATTTTATCAAATGTTTTTTCTTTTATTTTTTGAGCAAACAATATTGACTATTGATTTTTTTTTTGCAGATTTGCTGAAGACATTACTAAAATGGATGAATGTAACAGTACACTCTAAAAAATGCAGGTTTGTTTTAGTCTAACTCTGGGTCAAATATGTACAAACCCAACAGTTGGGTTAAAAAATGTCATATTCATTTCTTTTTTTAAGTTAATTCAATATTGTCCTTATTTGATCCCAGAATGTGTTTGTGATTTTGTTCTTCATAATTAAATTAAGACTCATTTGATCAAATATTAGGGGCCGTTTACATAATGCGTCTTTTGTACACACAAATTCATTATTTCCGATGGAAAGTGCAGCTTGCATGCACAAATAGAGAGCGCTCGCATTTTCCAGGCAAACCTAGTTGAAACACCACATCTTTTCAAATCATTTATCAAATCAAAAAATTTTCTGTCCTTGGCCAAAAACTTGCTCTCACATTGTTAGTGCTGTGTACGCATTATCAAAATCTATTTTACGTAGTTATAAAAAACTAATTTAAACAACATAGATTGTTGCGTGTTCTATGATATGCTGTAATAAATTTGAACGTCATTTTTTTCCGTATTATTTACCATGTATATGTAGACATTACATGAAATGTCACGTCATCACGTCATAAAACATTAGGTCATGAAAATGTACTTGAAATTTCTACAAAAGTCCTGGAATTTTAGTAGTAAAAATGTGTGTGAACCCTGATATTAAAATATACATATTATTTTGTAATACAATTTTCATAGTAGTCGTAAAACATTACTTTGCTAAAGCATTCCACATGTAAACTTTTGTTTTAGGCTAAATTCTAATTAAATTGATCCAATTTTCCCATACTATAGAATTTTCTGTCTACTTTACAAATATTGACAAAAGTATGAAAAAAAATACTATTCATATTCCTCAAAACATTGGGGGTGCTCTTGTTTGGTCACTATTGAAAACTGGATGTCACCTGGTGGTCATGTTTGGTACTGCGGCCAAACAAAATCTTACTGAAAGCTCATCTTTTGAGATATCAACTTCAGATTTGGAATTTCAAATTTCAGATATTAAGCTTTGATTTTGTAAATTTTAGGCTAAATCAGATTTTGTAAAATACATATTTTATGTAATCAAATATATATATTATTATTATGTGCAAAAGGCACATAACCTTTGTTTTGCTTAACTTTTTGAGCTTTTTTTCATTTTAGCTACAATCTGACATCTGTCTTCTTTAAAATGCGACTAAGCTTAAATCTGTGCACCAAAACTTTAAAGATTGGCATTCATTTAAGCTGAACATGTCATTTTCATATCTAAGTTTTAAAAGTGAGGGCGACATTTAAGGAATACAAGTACACACATATTAATTTTCACCCACACTGCATATTTATGTAGGATGATGTACAGTACACATCAAAGCAAATCTCCGCTGCATGATTGCTTGAATTGCAAAATGAAATTTACAGTACATTATCTGACAGACATTAAGATTTTATGATATTATAAAGCTCAGCATTATGATTTTCTCCCGTGCTGCTTTGTGAAAAACACCATACAAATACATTTGACAACACTTAAAGGAAGATGAGTGTGGTCTGACCACAGATCCACCCACTTTCACTGGATGGAAAAAGCTTCACTTTTATGTTTTACGCATGATAGAATGTTAGAACAATATATGAGAGAGTAATCTTATTTTTTGAATCAGTAATTAATATTACTGTCATACTGTATTATTATATGACCTAATATAGTCTGATCTCACATCTGATCCATGAGAATGTTAGTATGCTTTTGTTAAATAACACAAAGATTAATTGTAATTGTTAACTGAAATACAGCTAAAATAAAAAACACAAATACTAGATAAACAACGTGATAATATGTAATATACACTAAAGTGTTACAAAGACTAAAACTGAAATAAAAAAATATTAAATTAATAAAATTACATATAATAAAACACAAATACTAGATATAAAACTTAATAAAAAATAAACTGATGGGCTAAAATGGCCAAAACTGGCATAAAAATTGACATAAAATAGAAATATTAAGACAAAAACGAACAAAGAAAACAACAAAATTACTAAATACATAATTACTAAAAACTATTTATTGAAATTCAACAGAACAATAGTAGCTGAAATAAAAAGCAAATACTAGATGAACAATGTAATAATATAAACTGAAGTGCTAAAATGACTAAAACTGAAATTATAATGTACATAAAATATAAATATTAAACTAAAAACTAAAATGATGAAACCGAACGGAAATATTAAAACAAAAATGAATTTAAATGACAAGAACACACAACAACGTAGCTAAATACACAACTTACAGTACATTGAAATTCAACAGAAAAATAGTATGTTTATGTTAAATAACACAAATACTAACTGTATCTGTAAACTAAAATAAAGCTAAAATATAAAGCACAAATACTAGATGAACAATGTGATAAAATATAATATAAACTGAAGTGCTAAAATGACTAAAACTAGAATTAAAATGTAAATAAATAAAAAAATTTAAAAAAATTCTAAAACAAAAACTGACATATAATAAAAATGACATATAATACAAACACAATAAGTGCTAAAATGACTAAAACTGACATAAAAATGTACGTAAAATAGAAATATAAAATAACAAAAATGAACAAAAACAGAATTTACTAAATAGATAATAACTGAAAAAATATATTATATAAATGGAAAAATTACTAAAACTTACATTTAAAATAGAATTATTAAAACAAAACTTTGACATATTTGACAAACTTTGACTTAACATATATTAAAACCCCCAAATATGAGATGTAAAAATTAATAATGCCTAATATAAGCTGAAGTGTTAAAATGACAAAACAAATCTACATAAAATCTAAATATTAAAACTAAAATGAATATAAATGACTGAAGCACATAACAAAAATAATAAATACATAATTACTATTAACATATTTATATTGAAATTAAACTGAAAAATATAAACTAATGTCAATGTGTACTTTAATGGTATTTAAATCCTGTGGTATGTTTGAAAAATAATTGTATGTCTCCCTCTTGTGGTACAGCTGAATTGTGATTGTGTTTCCATATTAATATAACTGATATGTGTATATATATATATATATATATATATATATATATATATATATATATATATATATATAGATAGATAGATAGATAGATAGATAGATAGATAGATAGATAGATAGATAGATAGATAGATAGATAGATAGATAGATAGATAGATAGATAGATAGATAGATAGATATTTATTTATTTAAAGATATTACTCTTCAGCTTAATGTGCAATTTAAAGGCTTAACTAGGTTAATTAGGCGAGTCATTGTATAACAGTGGGATGTTTTGTAGACAATCGAAAACAAATATTGCTTAAGGGGGCTAATAAAATTGACCTTAATATGGCTTTTAAGGTCAATATTGTTGAAAAAAATAAATAAAAACTGCTTTTATTCTAGCCGAAATAAAAAATAAGACTTTCTCCAGAAGAAAAAATATTATAGTAAATACTGTGAAAAATCCCTTGCTCTGTTAAACACCATTTGGAAAATGTTTGAAAAAGAAACAAAGTTCACAGGAGTGTGAATAATTTTGACTTCATCTGTATGTATGTATGTACTGTACCTTCATAGCAGCCATGGCTTGTACGGTGAGGCCGAGACGAGTCGGTGTCAGCGCCGCCAGCATTGCATTAAATCGATTACCTCTAAGAGCAGGAGACGAGTACAAACCATCCGCTGACACTGAGCCAAACCTGACAGTGACACAAAAGACAATAATCAGATGCATAAATACAATTGAGATCAAAATTATTAAATGAATTATTTTCTTTTTCAATTATTTCCCAAATTATGTTTAACACCGCAATGAATTTTTCACCGTATTTACAATAATATTTTTTCTCATTATTTGTTTTATTTTAGCTAGAATAAAATCAGTTTTTAATTTTTTTAAATCCATTTTAAGGTCAATATTATCAGCCCCTTTAAGCTATATATATATTTTTTGTCTACAGAACAAACCACTGTTATACAACTTGCCTAATTAAATGTCAATTTAAGCTGAATACTAGTATCCTGAAAAATATTGAGTCAAATATTATGTGCTGTCATCATGGCAAAGATAAAAGAAATCAGTTATTAGAAATGAATTATTAAAACTATAATGTTTAGAAATGTGTTGAAAAAAATCTTCTCTCCGTTAAACAGAAATCGGGGTAAGAAATACACAGGTGGGCTAATAATTCTGACTTCAACTATAACTCTTTATGTTTTAATATTGACAAATACCAAGGCAGTCTTTTGATGATGAGCTTTTTAAATACATAATAATAAATAAAAAATAAACCTTAAAATAAGCATTTAAATAAGAAATGAAAAAAAAGGTATGTAAGTATATATCTATATTTACACTACCAGTCAAATGTTTGAGGTCAGTAGTATTTTTAAATGTTTAAAAATAAGCTTCTCCTGCTCACCAACGCTGCATTTATTTAATCAAAAATACAGTACACGTTGTAAAATAGTGAAATGTTATTGCGCTATAAAATAACTCTTCAAAAGTAGTTTATAATTTAATTATTCATTCATTCATTTTCTTTTTGGCTTAGTCCCTTTATTAATCCCGGGTCGCCACAGCAGAATGAACCGCCAACTTATCCAGCACGTTTTACGCAGCGGATGCCCTTCCAGCTACAACCCATCTCTGGGAAACATCCAAACACACTCATTCACACTCATACATTACGGACAATTTAGCTAACCCAATTCACCTGTACCGCATGTCTTTGGACTGAGGGAAACCGGAGCACCCGGAGGAAACCCACACGAACGCAGGGAGAACATGCAACATGCCAACTGACCCAGCTGAGGATAAACCAGCGACCTTCTTGCTGTGAGGCGACAGCACTACCTACTGCGCCACAGCGTCACCATTTAATCATTTATTCCAGTGATTTTAAAGATGAATTTTCAGCTTCATTACTCCAGTCTTCAGAGTTACATGATCCTTCAGAAATCACTCTAATAATAATTATTATTATTGTTGTTGTTGTTATTAATATTATTCATATTATTATTATTATTATTATTAATGGTAATAGTAATAAAAGCAATAATGACTGGATTAATAATTTAAGTTGAAACTACATACAATAAGAATGCAGGTATTTAAAATTTTAGTGAGTATTTAACAATTTCACCTTTTTTAAATGTAATAAATGGCGCTTTGATGAACAGAATAATTTTCTTTAAAAAAAAAAAACATTAAAAAACTGACCACAAACTTTTGACTGGTAGTGTGTGTCTTAAATTTTAATATTTATCACTGAGTGTGTGTATATATTTACATTATAATATATTATACATATACTATGTGTAATTAAATTGATACGTCTTATTTAAATCATTTATAATATATAATTATTAATAATAATACTACTACTAGTAGTAAAAATAATAATGACAATAATCATCATAAAGAATATGGTGAATTTGGTGATGATAATGATGACAATAATAATTTTAAAAATTATTATTATTACGATTATAATTTTGTTTCCATAACTTTCCAGTCATTCGAAATAAATAGATATAAATAAATACATAAATATTTTATAACAAAAAAAGTAGCGAATAGTAAATATTTTTTCATGCATATATATAATAATAATAATGCTAACATTATATTGAAACATCTGTTTATATTTTCCAAAAAAACTAACCACAGAGTTCAGAAAATCTGAAAAATTTCAGATATAATATTTATATCAGGGAAAAAAACATGTGTTATGGATGTGACAAAAAAAGTCTGTGAGTTTACAGTATACAACATACTTTGTAGAAATTCTGTGAATTAAACTGCACTAACCTAAAGAAATGATGCTAATCAACAGGAGAAGAGTCGGCTCTTTATAGAACAAACATGATTGATTTTGTTTTATTTTACATTTTTGCATTTATGAGGGAAAAGCTTCATTATAGATGTGACATCTCTCTGTTATGGATGTGACAGATGTGAAATTGCCACTTGTGTGACTTTGGTAAATCAAATTTAATAGTTTGAAAACATTGGCAGGTTTCTTCTCTATTTTAATGAAAATTTAGTTTTTATCATGGCGAGGTTGACATTTTCATGGAATTGCTATATATATATATATATATATATATATATATATATATATATATATATATATATATATATAGTTGAAGTCAGAACTTTCAGCCCTCCTAAATTATTAGCCCACTGTGTATTTTTCCCCAATTTCTGTTTAACAGAGATTTTTTTTCAACACATTTCTATAAATAGTTTTAATAACACATCTCTAATAACTGATTTATTTTATCTTTGCCATGATGAAAGTGAATCACATTTGACTAGATATTTTTCAAGACACTTCTATACAGCTTAAAGTGACATTTAAAGGCTTAACTAGGTTAATTAGGTTAACTAGGCAGATTAGGCTAATTAGGCAAGTTAACTCACTTTCCCAGCAGATTTTCCCTTGGTATCCGAACATTATCAAATATCAAAATGCCATTGTCAACTCCATGCAGACCTGTGTAAAACACACATACAGATCAGAAAAGTCAAAGGTTATCCAGTAAGGCTATATTGCAAAATAATGTTACTGTATTACAGTACCTTCCTTGTGCTTCATATCAGAGACAGTCACTCCAGGCCACATGATTCCATTCTCATCACGGATTGGTACAACAAAGCAATGAGGACCTGAGAGAGACAACTTATCAATAAAATGTATAATGCGAGGCATCATTCATAAAATATAAATTAAACAAACATTAATTAATGCAGGAACCAACAAACAGAGCATTTAAGTAATCTAATCTAGAGGTCATAAAAGCATGAACTAGCTCTTCTGCATGTGAGATAAATAGCATGTTTCTTAGCTTAGCGATATTTCTGAGATGAAAGAAGGCTGTTTTTGTAACATTGGAGATATGGTTTTTAACGCTTAAGTTGCTGTCGAATATAACACACAAATCTTTTACAGTGTAGAACAAGTTACCTGTCCAAGTCTAATATTTATCGAAAAGGGATTGTTCAGATGTGGCCACTTACTGGCAGTTTTATGGTTATAACTATTTATCACAGGTTCACTGGAAACTGCCTTTTCAAGGTAAAAACTAAATGCTACAGGCCATGACTGTTACACACTAATGTATTTACAGGGACATATTATTGACAATTAAAATATTATTTTCATTCAGTTGCATCATGTCAATCTCCATATGGTCAACTTTTTAGTTTATTTTGTAACACACATTGTACAGTGTCATACTTGTGATGCAGAGTGCTCGATTTCGAGTCCAGCGAAGCACACTGCCACAAAAGACAAAAAACTATGTGCAATCAAGCTAAAACTTGGTGGTTGTAGTGCACTTTTACCAGTGCTTACGTTTGATAAAACACTATTGTTTGGGTTTAATAAGAATTTAGGTCAGTTGTTTTTGCTGGTCTAGGTTAGGAGTTCCCAACCCATGGGTCACGGTCCAGTATCGGGTTAGGAAAAATTTACTAACCAGCCTCAATAACTCAAAATCCCACAAAATGCTATCCCACTTTATTGTTAATTTCCCAACACAGGCTCATTGGGATATGTGCCCTGGGCTACATTTTTGAAAATTATGAAATATGTGTGCAGGGCTACGTTTGGCTGAATTTTGTGTGTAAAATGAACAGTATGGGGTGGCATGATGCCATCGACAGCTTATCTTCCTTTTTGTGCTAATGTTGATCACTTACTTCCATATGGACGGCTTTTCTAGTGCAAAAGGTTTGCTCAGTAGCTCTCCTTGTACAGCGTCAGACACAGAGCGGATTAAATTTGCAGTGGACCAGAAATCAGTTCAAACAAAACCAAAAAAAAGCAATGTGAAATCGGTGTAAAAGCATGCGGGTAAGATGCATTTTCTTTTTCTGTACACTTGGCTGGGTTTAGGGAAGGGGCGGATGGGTCAGTCGATAGAAAGCTTATATAGTTTATGCTTTCACAAGCTGACCGGTTTCTCTCATAGATGCACAAAAAGAACATTGAGATTAGCAGAAATGTACACAGTGGCCTCTGGTGGATTCACGAGAAATGGCACGTATAAGAAAACGTGCCCTATAGTAACGTATTTGAGAAATGTTCACAGTGGCTTCTAGTGGATTTATGAAAACAAAAACTGCAAGCAGATGTAGCTTCGGGCACATATTTTTGTGATTCACAAGAATGTAGCTCTGAGCACATATCTCCAATGAGCCTCGGTTGGAGTTTAACTTTGATTCTGGGTTTATACAAAATGCATGTTTTTCAATGACACAAATTTTCCTCTCAACTTTAATTATTTGTTACAATTATAATATACAATTTAATTATACTTTCACAATAGAATCAATTGAGGTGAATTCCATGTGATCGTTCACACTGCCTAGCAGAAATTTAGTTTGCATTGACTCTGCATTTAATCTACTTGCGTGAATAGGTCATTTCGCTTTTGATGTGAACTCATCATACCTGTTTTATTAAAGATGCAATAGATGCAATTTCACAATTGATGACACCTTAACAACCTCCACAACACCTTTTAAGCATTGTAATTCCAGAAAATATAACTGAATAAAAGGTTGAAAAGGCTTGTTATAATGATGTAAATTCAGTATGAACAGTCTTAGTCGAAAAGTCTTCATCAGTCTTACCCTGAGATTCTCCATTAATGATGAGCTGAGCAAATACAGCAGCAAAGTTTCCTTTCATTGCGTTCCCGATGTACATTTTGTGAGCGTCTTCGGAAGGTGTGTGAATAATAAACTCCTGCAAAACAATGATCAGAATCATTCAAACATTTCAACTCAGTGTCTGTTTTACAGTAATCCACGTATGTGTGGATTCAAGCAGTTTAAGTACATTTTTGACTTCTAAGGGAAAAAATTAAATATGTTATGAAATATGAAAATTAAATATATGAACATTTAACATTTGTAAAACTTCCCTATTTCCCTTATTGGAGTTTATATAAAAATATATTTGTGTCATTCAGTTTAGGGCACTTTTTTACATGGATATTAGAATGTGTCCTATTTAATTAAAAAATGGAGCAAAATATAATGACTTGTTTATACAGTAATGATTATAATTAATTAATTTAATGAATATAAATCTTTTCAGGGGCAGCACGGTGGTGCAGTGGGTAGCAGAATCGCCTCACAGTTGGCATTTCTGTGTGGAGTTTGCATGTTCTTTCCGTGTTGGTGTGGGTTTCCTCTGGGTGCTCCGGTTTCCCCCATGAGTCCAAAAACGTGTGGTATAGGTGAATTGGGTAAGCTAATTTGTCCCTAATGTATGTGTGTGAATGAGTGTGTATGGATGTTTCCCAGCAGCACAGTCATTCATTCATTCATTTTCCTTCGGCTTAAGCTGGATTTATACTTTCGCCTGCGCGCGCATCTCACAAAACAGACGAGGTTTTTATACTTGACGAGTTCACCATTGTAATATCCTTTAAAACAACAAGGAGCGGTCAAAAGAAACCCACCGTAAAGTCAGACGGATAAACCGAGAAGCAGGAAGTTTCCGGATCTATGTCATATCATTAAAATCATTCAGTATTTTTAAACTAATTATTTGTATCAATTATTTAAAGATTTTTATAACCATTCAAGATTTTTATTATTTTTTTTAAGATTTATTTTTGGCCTTTATTAGATAGGACAGTATTTAGACAGGAAGCGAAGTTAGAGAGAGAGAGAGGGGGGTCCTCAAGCCTAGATTCGAACTTGGGATGCCCTGACATGCTACTGCACCAAATGTTGGCACGCTAATCACTAGGCTATTGCACCGACACCATTCAAGATTTTTTTTTGTCAAACTTAGACGCATCCCTTGCTTGTGTTCATATCTCAGACAGTTTTACCTATGAAAGTTTATTAAGATATTAATGACAGCAGAACATGTGTTGCTCTACAAATATATTTTTTATTAAGGCAAGAATAAAAGCAAAAAAGTACACTTACTATAAAATACTGATGTTTTTTAGATTTAGCCTGCTCCACAATTCACACATTACTGTCTGGCTAGTTTCTGTCCTCTTCTTATGCTAAAAAAAGAATAATGGTCCGACATTCCTGACCATTATGACCAATAAATCCAAGAAAAACAGGCCATCAGTATATTGTAAACCAATTCAAATATTCCTCTCCAGTTATCAAAGAAATAATTTGTTCCTTAATTTTAGTTTTGTAACTATTAAATTTTTTAAATTTAAAATTGCAATATATACATCAGTGTAAAACCTGTGAATGGTGGAAAAACATATTCTCTAATTGTTTATTAAAACCACACGGGTCTCCATTTTCGCCATGGCCTATCTTTTTGGATTTAACGAACTTATCCCTGTAGTTTTTCAAAACTTTTTAACAAAAACTTTCCTCCTTTCCCACGGCTGTTGCAATTTCTAACCAAGAATTATTGACTATCTGGTTATCTCTATGATCACGGATCATAAAGATGTACGTACAGACGTACCTGTTTCAGACAAAATCTCTTCAAAGTGTTTCATATTCAACTCAAATCAAACGTAGCGTGCTGTTCGCTTGAGTCTCAAAAAAAATCATCCGCTCCGCCAGCCGAAATCATGTCATGCGCACCTAAAGCGAACCTCCGCAAACTCCGCGATGACGTTACATTCACCGCGCACACACTGAAAAAAATTTATTTGGGCTGAATTTAAACAAACAAATTAAGTTGAACATTATTAAATTTAATTTGTTTGTTTAAATTCAACACAAATAAATTGTTTGCAACAGTTTTGCATGCAACACTTTTTTCAGTGCACTCAAGCAAACTAGCGGATGTGTCGAGTATAAACCAGGCTTTCCTCTCTGATTCATCAGAGGTCGCCACAGCGGAATGAACCACCAACTTTGGACTGTGGGAGAAACCGAAGCACCCAGAGGAAACCCATGCCAACATAGGGAGAACATGCAAACTCCACACAGAAATGTCAACTGGCACAGCTGGGACTCGAACTGGCGACCTTCTTGCTGTGAGGTGACAATGCTAACCACTGAGCCACCATGCCGCCCTAAGCATCACGCATGCCCCAAAATTACTCATTATCTTTTTAAATCTTTATATTCTCATTGCAAAAAAAAATTAAGGCAACAAACTTCAGGACATTTTCGAGTTTACTCAACTTTCAACACAATTACTGCACATGACTCTATTTGAGTTGAGTAAACTCAAAAATGTCCTAAAGTTTGTTGCCTTAATTTTAAGTTGAGTCAACTTTGTTTTGTACAGTGCTGCCACTATGCTTCAAAGCGCTATGATTTACCCATTTTCAGTATGAAAATGTAAACAATTTTGTATGATCACTTTTCATATAATGTAATATGTAGAGGTCAGAATTAGTATGTTGTGTAATTTTTTTTCGAGGTTTTCACCTTCATTGGATAGGACAGAAGAGAGTATTGACAAAAAAGCATGGGGAGCAGAGAGAGAGGAAGGATCGGCATAGGGCCACGAAGCGGAATCGAACTCGGGTCGCCGTGAGCACCGGAGCGCATGTGTCAACGCACTAACCACTACACCAATGGCGCCGACAATGTTGTGTAATTTTTTTAATTCATTCATTCATTCATTTTCTTTTCCCTTAGTCCCTTTATTAATCCGGGGTCGCCACAACGGAATCAACCACCAACTTTTCCAGCACGTTTTACGCAGCGGATGTCCTTCCGGCCGCAACCCATCACTGGAAAACATCCATACACACTCACTCACACTCATACACTATGGACAATTTAGCCTACCCAATTCACCTGTACCGCTTGTCTTTGGACTGTGGGGGAAACCGGAACACCCGGAAGAAACCCACGCGAACATGAAAACTCCACACAGAAATGCCAACTGACCAAGCCGAGGCTCGAACCAGCGGCCTTCTTGCTGTGAGGCGACAGCACTACCTACTGCGCCACCGTAACACAATTTTGTGTTAAACTACATTCTTATCAAATTTACATAAACGAAATTAAACCAATGTTCCAAAATGAAATGTTTGCTACACATTTTAATTTATTTCTGTTGGCATCTACTTTACTAACAAAAGCAGCAACCATATTTGTACTTTTATGATTGTAGTTCTCTGTAACCCTGATTGCAATCTACTTTTATGATTGTAGTTCACTGTAACCCCGATTGCAATCACAGCTGATCTATCGTCAAACATATAGTAAGTAGACTTTGGATGTACCTGCGTGGCCTGATCATATCGGGCCTCGGTGATAATGCCTCGAACGTTGCTACCATGACCCCTCTCAGTCATAGCAAACATCCCCGTGAACTGTAACTCCTGCAATTAAACGCAGCCAAACAGATGTTGCATTGGCACTTAATCAATATCTGCACTGTAAGAAATGCTGGGTTCCACATAATCCATTTGTGCTGGGACAACATAAAGGAATTAAGTTAACTTATTAGTTTTTTTTACAAATTTAGGTGGATTGAACATAAAACAATTGGTTGTCCCTCCAATAAACTCAATAATTCCATTGTTTCAGCTCATTTTGAATTAGTTTGAACAAGCTGCAAGCATTACTTTTTGAGTGTGCAGCCATCTCTGCACTAAATAAACAACACATGTGCAAACTCAAAAAAATGTGCCTGAAGAGAGCAGGACTTTGACAGGCAAACATGTGCAGTGTATAAAGTCTGCAGTGCACAGAATTTATCCATGACTTACTGAAACAGGGAGATAAAACTTGATCTTCTGTTCTGGACTGCCCAGATTATTGACAGCACCTCCGTACAGTCCGCACACAACACCGAGCTGAGGGAGACACACAGCAAGTCAGTAATGCTTCACCGTCATGTGGAATAAATGCAAATGTGTGGCATCATGCATGCTAACAATGCAAATGAGTCTGAGAAACAGCTCAAAATCTAAACAACAGCAGGAAATACTGTTAGAAACGCTGTTGCTTTTAATGAGAAGCAAACTTTGCAAACCTTGACCCCTGTGTTCATGTCGGCAGCGCAGACGACTTCGGTGATGCTCATACTTTTGTTTATAAAGCCTTTTTGCTTCTCCTTTAGCTAAACAAAAGACATAAGTCGCTTTAAAATGTGTATTCAAGACTTACCACAGTACTGCATACTTGTGTTTTTATGAACACCGTATTGTATGTAAACACATTTTTACAGTATGTAATGCTAAAATGACATTATTTGGTTTACTTGCATGACGTATTGTGCTATCCTTTAAAATGATCATGCTAGTTCAGTGCATTTACTTGATCTTAAGATTTTGATCTTAAAAATCTACAGTATTAGTACAGTAAATGCTGAGATTAGCGTTAACTAAAATAATAAATGCAACTGAACCTTTTTTCAGTACTATATGTGTACTTAACATGTACTTACCAAAGAAAACACTAGATTATATATGTTAACTACATAGGTTTGAGGGTAGTATAGAGGAAGTAGCTAGCTATTACAATGATTAGTACATAATATGTACATGATTATGATTATAAATGCTGCTAACTTGCATAGTTAACTAATGTTAATAAATAAAACCTTATGTATCATGTTAAAACCCAAATGTAGAACATCTATAAGTAACTAACAAAGTTTAGCCTTGGCGTACGATGCAAAATGAACTTTAGTGCTAAACTAATAAACAACTGTTCTACTATTGTTACCATATGCCATCATAACTTTACCATTGTAAAGCCATAGTAAATTTTTAATGTGTAATGGAGACATGTAGAGGACATTATCTGTCTTGTGTACCTGGTTTTTAAAATGTTCTTTCATTACTGGCATTAACTAAATTAAATGCAATTGAAAGTTTTTTCAGTACTATATGTGTACTTAACATGTACCTACCAAAGAAAACGCTTGATTATATATGGCAACTACGTAGATTTAAGTGTGAAGTAGCAAGTTTTTGCTATAATAAGTACATAATATGTACATGAGAGACCATAAATGATGTAGGAATATTGTTTATTGTTAAAGTAGTTCATGCTAACTTGTGTAATTAGCCAATTGTAACAAATAACACTGTTTATGTATCATGTTAAAATCAAAATGAATAACTAACATAGTTTAGCCTTAGCGTACAATGCAAAATTAACTTTACTGCTATGCTAATAAACAACAGTACTACTATTTTTACCATATGCCATCATAACTTTACCATAGTAAAGCCATAGTAGTTTTTGAATGTGTAATGGAGACATGTAGAGGACATTATTTTTAAGATGTTGTTTCATGTCTGGCATTAACTAAATTATTAAATACAATTTGTACAGTACTATATGTGTATTTAACATGTACTGACCAAAGAAAACACCAGATTATATATAGTAACTACATAGGTTTAAGGGTAGTATAAGGGAAGTGGCTAGTTATTACTATAATAAGTACATAATATGTACATGAGAGACCATAAATGATGTAGGAATATTGTTTATTGTTAAAGTAGTCCATGCTAGCTTGCGTAATTAGCCAATGGTAACAAATAAAACAGTATATGTATCATGTTAAAATTAAAATGAGTACCTAACAAAGTTTAGCCTTGGCGTACGATGCACAATTAACTTTAGTGCTATGGTGATAAATAAAAGTACTACTATTTTTCACTATATAGCACCATAACTTTACCATAGTAAATCCATAGTATTTTTGGATGTGTAATGGAGACATGTAGAGGACATTATCTGTCTTGTGTCCCTGGTTTTTAAGATGTTTGTTCATGAATTGGCATTAACTAAATTAAAAGCAATCGAACCTTACAGTACTATATGTGTACTTAACATGTACTTACCAAAGAAAACACTAGATTGTATAGGGTAACTACATAGATTTGAGGGTAGTATAAGGGAAGTAGCTAGTTATTACTATAAGTACATAATTAGACACCATAAATGATGTAGGAATATTGTTTATTGTTATAGTAGTTCATGCTAACTTGCGTAATTAACCAATAGTAACAAATACAACTGTGTATGTGTCATGTTAAAACCAAAATGAATAACTAACAAAGTTAAGCCTTGACGTAGGTGCAAAATTAACTTTAGTGCTATGATAATAAACAACAGTACTACTATTTGTACCATATGCCATCATAACTTTACCATGGTAAAGCTATAGTAGTTTTTGAATGTGTAATAAAGACATGTTTATTGTTATAGTAGTTCATGCTAACTTGCGTAATTAACCGATGGTAACAAATAAAACCTTAAATGCATCATGTTAAAACCAAAATGTAGTAACTAGCAAAGTTTAGCCTTCTACCTTAGAGCTATGCTAATAAATAAAAACACTAACGTTACGGTTTTTACCATATGGCACCATAACTTTACCATATTAAATCTATAGTAGTTTTTGAATGTGAAAGGGAGACATGAAGAGGACATTATCTGTATCGTGTACCTGGTTTTTAAGATGTTCCTTCATGACTGGCAGTCTCAAAATGTGAGAGAGTCTGTCTGCAGTCAGATCTCTGTTCTGATCCAGAGTTCGTTCATAACTGCACGAGAAGAACACAACGAGCTCTTGTTAACTGAAATAAATGCATTCAAAGCTATTATAAACCTTCTCCAGAAAGTGAAAACCTCCATCTGGACTCTGGGAAAGCGAGTGAGTGTATATTTCATTCAAGTTCACTCATTAAAGGAAACGGTTTACCCACCAGCTGGACTGAAACAGTTCACTCTTTGAAATCGCGTCGCGAAAAGCATGTTTAATCTCACAGAATTCCCCATCTAGATATCTGGCGAGGCTGCTGGATGGCATTTGGTCCATGGATGATAAAAACATGGCTTGAGTTCCTGGTGATTTCACGGTAACTAACTGTTATAGATTTCACTTCCGCGTATGGCTGATGTCACCGCGTTGCGCGGCAACACCGGCCAATGCACTTCAATTGAAGAAGGACTAATATAAAATATTAAATGGATAACTCGCAGAAAGGCGACGCGGTGGCGCAGTAGGTTAATCTAAAACATTGGTTTTGCTAAAAGCATCGAGTCTCTAAGTGGTTCAGACTGAAGTAATTGCTAATGTTTAATGTTCAGGGTTAGAGGTTCATTAGCAGCAAATTATCATATGAACATGACATTACAGGATAAAAAAACATTATAAATATGTTAAATAATTTAAAATATGGGCGACACGGTGGCTCGGTGGTTAGCACAGCAAGAAGAGTGCTGATTCGAGTCCCGGCTGGGTCAGTTGGCGTTTCTGTGTGGAGTTTGCATGTTCTCCCTGCATTTGCGTGGGTGCTCCGGTTTCCCCCACAGTCTAAAGACATGTGGTACAGGTGAATTGGGACGGCTAAATAGTCTGTAGTGTATGAGTGTGAGTGCGTGTGTATGGATGTTTCCCAGAGATGGGTTGCGGCTGGAAGGGCATCCACTGCATAAAACATGTGCTGGATAAGTTGGTGGTTCATTCCGCTGTGGCGACCCCAGGTTAATAAAGGGACTAAGCCGAAAAGAAAATGAATGAATAACTCGCAGAAAGAAACTACTAATGTATCCAATGGTAAAAATAAATATAGCCATTTTCAATGATTAAAAATTAATTTTCATGACAGTAAAATATATGAGGCAGATGATGAGTAGCCAGGTTTACATTTTTTATTTTCCTTAGTACATTACAAACATAAGGAGCATAAAACCAGTCATAAAGGTTTTATTATTTTTATCATTATTATTATTACTATCATTCATTCATTTTCCTTCAGCCCTTTATTCATCAGGGGTCACCACAGCGGAATGAACCACAAACTTATTTAGCACATGTTTTACACAGCGTATGCCCTTCAAGCTGCAACCAAGCGCTGGAAACACCCATACACACTCATTCACACATTTACACTACAGACAATTTAGCATACCCAATTCACCTATACCACATGTTTTTGGACTTGAGGGGGAAACCGGAGCACCTAGAGGAAAACCAAGCCAACACGGGCAGAACATGCAAACTTCACACAGAAATGATAACTGACCCAGCCGGGGCTCGAACCAGCGTCCTTCTTGCTGTGAGGCTATTGTACTAACCACTTAGCCACTGTGCTGCATATTATTATTATTTTTATTATTATTATTATTGATGTATACATAATTTGAAAGCTGAATAAACTTTTCATTGATGTATGGTTTGTTATATAATAAATATAGGACAATAAATATGACAATATTTGGATGAGATACATTTATTCATTCATTCATTTTCTTTTCGGCTTAGTCCCTTTATTAACCTGGGGTCGCCACAGCGGAATGAACCACCAACTTATCCAGCATATGTTTTACGCAGAGGATGCCCTTCCAGCTGCAACTCATCTCTGGAAAACATCCATACACACTCATTCACACTCATACACTACAGACTATTTAGCCTACCAATTCACCTGTACTGCATGTCTTTGGACTGTGGGGGAAACCAGAGCACCCGGAAGAAACCCACGTGAACGCAGGGAGAACATGCAAACTTCACACAGAAACGCCAACTGACCCAGCCGAGACACAAACCAGTGACCTTCTTGCTTTGAGGCGACAGTGGATGAGATACAATTAGTTAAAAATCTGGATTCTTTGGGTTCAAAAATGTAAACATTGAGAAAGGGGTTTTTAAATTTGTGCAGATTAAGTTGTTAGCAATGCATATTACTAATCAAATGATATTTGTTTTGATATTTTTATAGTGAGAAATTTGCTAAACGTCTTCATGGAAGACAGTCTTTACTTAATATTCATTTGAAAGATATTTGGCATAAAAATTCATTTTGAGAGGCGACACTGTGGCTCAGTGATTAGCACTGTCGCCTCACAGCAAGAAGGTGGCTGGTTTGAGTCCCAGCTAGGTTAGTTGCCATTTCTGTGAGGAGTTTTTCATGTTCTCCCCATGTTGGCGTGGGTTTCCTCCAGGTGCTATCATTTGCTATCAGAAGTGGCTTATTTGAAAGGCAAAGGCCTCTAGATTACGCTTATTGGACCAAAATAAAACATGATCATGCCTTGATTTTGAAGAGTTCCAGAGTTCATCAAGATTCTTTGGATTCATCTTCAATGCCTCCTCCATCATCTTACCCCAGACATCAATAATGTTCATTTATGGTGACTGGGCTGGCCAATCCTGGAGCACTGCTATCCTGCTGAAGAGTTTGCCCTCTCCTGTGATATTGATATTGCCCTCCTCCTCCATATTGAATGTAACCCTAAACCATGATTTTTCCTTCATCAAACTTGACTGATTTCTCTGTAAATCTTGGGTCCATGCGGATTGCGATAGGTCTTCTGCAGTATTTGTGATGATTATGATGCAGTTCAACAGGTGATTCATCTGAAAAATCAACCTTCTGCCACTTTTCCACATGATCAACTAGAAGTCAAGTTATTATTTGTTGCTCTTACAACTGGAATCGATGACAAGTCAGGTAGTGAATTTTGAAAACATCATTTTGGGTCATTATTAAAGAGTAAATGTGATTGTGCAGTGTTATAAATTGTAATAAACCATGATTGTCAACGTGCTGTGCTAAAATCTTTTTTCCAGTTGAATAAAAAAGTTGATATAATTATTGTAATAAATAAAACAAAGATTATTACATTGTTTTTCAAGAAAATACTATCTAGTTTTTCCAATTTGATAATTTTTAATTCAATGTATTATTTGCAATTTTATTTGTAATAATTTGTGTAATTTTAAAAAGTATTCAAAGTATTTTATTATTTATTGCGTCCAGCCCGACTGGATTTTATTATGTCCTACCAAGGTTAGATTACTCCTCTCATGCTTATCAATGGCACAGCCAGGCGCCGGAGCAGACACAAATAAACTATTGGCTGCTTAACACAGGTCACCGTGGCCTTAGAAAAAAATCATACCTACTTACTGCATATGGTTTCTTCAGAGGTGATGACTTTCTAATGAATCATAATCTTTTGATATCTGTGGTACAGTTCACAGACTGATACTCATCCACATAGAGACTGTCTGTCTGACCGACTGTTCATTCTATCTATCTATCTATCTATCTATCTATCTATCTATCTATCTATCTATCTATCTATCTATCTATCTATCTATCTATCTATCTATCTATCTATCTATCTATCTATCTATCGCTTTAACTGTCTATCTATCGCTTTAATTGTCTATCTATCTATCTATCTATCTATCTATCTATCTATCTATCTATCTATCTATCTATCTATCTATCTATCTATCTATCTATCTATCTATCTATCTATCGCTTTAATTGTCTATCTATCGCTTTAATTATCTATCTATCTATCTATCTATCTATCTATCTATCTATCTATCTATCTATCTATCTATCTATCTATCTATCTATCTATCGCATTAATTGTCTATCTATCGCTTTAATTGTCTATCTATCGCTTTAATTGTCTATCTATCTATCTATCTATCTATCTATCTATCTATCTATCTATCTATCTATCTATCTATCTATCTATCTATCTATCTATCTATCTATCGCTTTAATTGTCTATCTGTCTGTAATCTGTCTGTCTGTCTGTCTGTCTGTCTGTCTGTTTGTCTGTCGAATATACAGATTGTACTCTGTGCATAAAAATCTTCTATGTGAAGTCCCTATAAGATGTCTGTCTACCTTTTGGCTGAGTTTGTACGGGCCACGCGCAGCGCGTTCATTGTTATTTCTGATAGGACACGAGACACGCAGACAAACGGTTCATCCCTGAGCTCTTCTCTCCAGACCTGATGATATCCTACAGTGATAGAACAGCCAGCAAGTACACAGCCAGCCTGCCGCTCTCTCTCTCTCTCAGACAGTCAGACTAACAACACAAACTCAATCATTTTACCAACTAATAAAAATGTAACCAAAAAAAGGACTAATCGCTGAAACGCGTCGTCTCAACTTCAAGCGCGCGCTCGATCTCTAGTTCAGTCAGAAACGCGGCGAAAGTAAAGTGGATTTTAGCAGTTTAATATAAGTGAAAACACCAGGAGACAATGTGGAGCTCTGTCCTGCTTCTTATTTTCCCTCTGCTGATGTCTTTCTGCGGTGGAGTGTGTTTCGAGTGTCCGGAGATCTGCAGATGTTCCCAGAAGAGCATCACCTGTAACAGCGCGACGGAGAGCCAGAAGAGTCTCAGCAGACTGTAAGAACACCTGAACATCGCCTTATTATCATACAAATACACATTACACTCATATTTTAATAGGCAGCACAATCTTTTACTGCAATTGTGTAAATGAGATCGTTTGCTTTTGTTTCTACTTAGCATTTCAGTATCTTTGTTTATTGAGGAAATTGCCACATTAAAGGGATAGTTCATCCAACATTGAAAATTATGTCATCATTTACTCACTCTTTAGGCTACTTGATCCAAACCTGTATGGGTTTATTTATTATGGTGTAAAATATATCGAAGAAAGCTGAAAACCTGTAACCATTAACTTCTATAGTATTTGTTTTTTGTACGAAATAATGAGTACACTTTCATTTTTGGATGAACTATCCCTTTAAATATCAACACGTCATGTTTACTGTCATAAAACGCTGGATTTGTTTAGATTTTATACAATTTATTAGCCAAAAAGTATTTATATATGTATACACACGATATTAAGATATTCACATCACCTTGCTTCACATCTAACTACCCTCATGAAATAGTAATTTATAGTTTTGGGCCAAATTATTACAGCATTTTGTTATTGAATCCTACAAAATACTCTTAACTATATTGAACTGATGAACTGTTATAAATACTGCAGTAGACATTATTTTACTACAGTAAAATGTGGTATATTATGGTATAATGCACACTATAAAACAATAGTATTGGGTCTTCTGTTTATATTTCTGTAGTTGTTGTTGTTTTACCATAGTAACTATAGAGTTACTGATTAATTCAATACTTTACTATAGTATGTTTCAAGGGCGATATAATATTTACTATAAATTAAATTGCAATATGCACATTTGTATTCATCAGACTGTGTGCTTTTGTTTGTACTTTGCATTTCAGCATTATTGTTTAATGAATAATTTGTCACATGAAATATGAAAACCTCATATTTATATCAGATTTGTTTTCCTTTTATACAATTTATCAGCCAAAACCACTCACATTTATATGTTTACGTTAGATAGTTAGCAAAGGTCATATTCACATCATCTATTTAACTACACACTTGAAAATATACAATAGTAATTTATAGTAAATACCAATGTAGTTTTAACCCATACTATGGTAAAGTGTATCATACTCTATATATTATAGTATTTACAACTCTTTGTTAATGAATGCTACAGAATACTGTAGCATAGACTATAGAGAACTGATGAATGAATAAGTACTGTAGTGTGTAAATGTAGTGCTAATGTAGTTTAGATTTTACTACTGTAAAATAAGGTGTATGCTTACATAAGATATTAATCTGGTGATATTTACATCATCTATCTAAATATCCACAAGAACGATAGTAATTTATATTAAAAGTCATAGTAGTTTTGAGTTATGCTATGATAAAGTGCATTATAGTATGGTAAAGTGTATTATACTGTATATATTATAGTATTTGCAACTCTTTGTTAATGAATGCTACATAGTGAACTGATGAACGAATAAGTACTGTAGTGTACTACAGTAAAATGTGGTGTATTGTAGTATAATATAGCCTATAGCTGTTGAAAACTTAGGTATTGGGTCATTTGTTTACATTTTTGCAGTTTTTGTTTTACCACAGTAACTATAGAATTACTACAACATGTTAACTTATTAAGTATTTTACTATAGTACGGTTCAAAAACACTATACAATAGAGGGTTTTTTTCATGTTGGTAGTCACATACACTGGATTTGTTTTCAATTTGGTTGACCATTGATGTGAATTCAGAGATATTACCTTATTTACTCATCTATCTACAAATTAAAGTCATGTTTTACTATAGTAAATAGATGTAGAGTTTCATTTTGAGCTGTTTCATCTGTTTTAATGTTTCATAAATGTACAGTAGTAGATATTAAGACATTGTTTTGGCTTGTGAATATACCAGAAATTACATGTTTATTGTTTTATAGCCTAAATGTTTCATGATTTCTTTACTTGAAAGTGCATTTAAGGGTGTTTTATTAATATTTAATACACTAAAACTGTGACATTTAATGTGTCAAATGTCCCATTTAATTTCACTTCATTTGCCAACGGTGGTGGCTTTTCAGTTGTATTCATTAACATCATTAATTAATACTATTATTTTCATAAAGTAAGTGTTTACGACCATTAGAGAGACTTTGTGAAATGAATGATTTGTGGGCAGTGATTCACAGTGATATTAAAAAAGCCTCTTGACTATCGTGCACATGATCTCATAAACCACACACACCCAAATCTCTGGAGTTTTGAGTCAGCGCAATTATTTTCGTAATAATGCTTATTATAGTACAGAATGTTAAATATGAGACACAGACAAATAAAGGGAGGCATGATAGTTTAAAGTGTGATCTAGAGAGCCATTAACGCTGAGCACTGTTGTGTGTCCGAGTGCTATTGATTTTCATCTGCATGTACAATTTTTTTTTACAAGTCTAACATGTAAAAACAATAACACACACCACAGAGACTGTAAATAGGATTTATCTGTGGCTCATAATCAAACGTCCCAAACATATTAGTAGACTAAACACACATGATATGACCCATACAGTTATCTCATAGTACTGTAAATAATTTCTTATCTATATTTGTGATTGAATAGCATCAAAATATTCTTAGAATATTTGCAACGCTGGTGTCATAAAATCAGTCTGCTGCATCTGATGCTATTGCTGTGTCTTTAATATAAGGTAATCACCCCTCACTCTCAGAAATAAAGGAATCTGTCACCTTTTCAAAAGAGATTTTTGTTGCTAACAGGTGGCTAAAGATACATATCAATACCCAAAAAAGTGCAAATGTGTACCTCATAGTAACTTAAAAGTACAAAGGTGAATTTTAAAGGCACAAAAGTGTATCCTAAAGGTACTAATGTCCACCTGTATTGTACAAAAGACAATATACCTTTTTGTACCTTTATTTCTGAGTGTGCAGGGGTGAAAAAATCAGAAGGCTGATGGCTTATTATTTACATGTTGCTTTTTTAATGTAACTATTAAATACTATTTTTATCTTATACAGTAGGTTGTGGACGAAATAAGGTAATTCTAATAGTTTTATAAATAGCAATCACCTCATTGTCTCGCGACCCACCGGAGGGTCCTGACCCCCACCACATTATACTACCTTAAAGGGCACCTATGGTAAAAAATCTACTTTTCAAGCTGTTTGGACAGACATATGTGCATGTATGGTGTATAGACTGTCATATTGGGGTGATAATAACACACCCAGTGCTTTTTTTTTCAATTTAACATCAAAAAACGGTGGACAAATTGGAGCAATTTTCAAACCGACCGCAACTTTATGTAGGAGTGCGGTCCCCCCGCCCACCAATATTGATTGACAGGCGCGTCATCATATCCTCAGTTTGTTTATTCACGTCCGCCATTTTCAGCGTGAGTCGAAGCGATATCATTAAAGGAACATCCTAGCTCTGTTTTTAGATGCAAGGCTCATTGGGCTCAACACAAGATCAATATTCTCCACATTATCGCTCTAATCAGAATTATTGGTTGTATCTTTTGGTAGGTTTGCAAACATGTGTACTTCTCATTGAGTCTACCTTATACTTCAGCCGTTTGCATTTCTCGCGATCCCAGAAGCTCCCTGTGATCTTAACTAGCATGCGTTTTAGAATTCTAAACATAGGTTTCTATCAGGGTACACTCAAGTCGACGGCTGGGCGCCGCAGGCCGCTGCAGAAATCTATGTTTAGAATTTAAAAATGCGTGGCACGACGATTCGGGACACTTCATGTTTCTGCCGCGCCACAGAGAGTGTCTGGTGTGCCATGTCGCGGCTTCGAGCGGCGCATCCGGTGCCTCAGTCAAAGTTAATTCAGTGTGCGTGGTTATTAGTTTCTGTGTACAAGCTCGGCACTTGAAACTAGCACACAGTTGGCTGTAAAACTGTACAAAGACACAAATGATTTTGTACTCTCTGCTTGGTCTGTGTCCGAGTCGTACATGTACGACTGAATGCTGATCCTCTCCTGCTCCTTTCAATCTGCCTGTCTGTGTTGCAAACGCAGAGCGGGTGAGCTCATGGCCCCGCCCCCTTGTTACGTTGGGCTGGAAGCCGAAACTAGTCTACATGTGAAGCAACACACCCCTAAATCAGTGAACTGTGGACACGCCCCCAACATGACACTTTTTAACACATTATAATAAAAAAATCTGAATTGTGTTTTAAACTGAACCTAAACTGGCACACTCAGAAGAACCATAATATTAATATTAAATCATAAAAAAGAGGTAAACTATGTGCCCTTTAAGACTAACATACTGATACTATTAACACCTAAACAAAAATTTCATTTTAATTTCACAGGGACTTCAGAGAACATTCAGAAGTAACATTCTTAGAATATTTGCAATGAAATGTTCTGGTGAAATTCTCATAACCAAGAAAACAACAACAACAATGTATTACTCCACTGGAGTTTTTATTGTATTAGAGCTTA
>NC_079447.1:5299295-5344295 GCF_903798145.1 Danio aesculapii | reverse complement strand
CGCATGACTCGGGGTGGAGTCGCCATTCTCCCGGGGAAGGAGCTGCCGTGAGAGCCTGTTGGCCGCACGGTTGAGCCCATCCGGGGTGTGAATAGCAAGCAGCGACTTCAGCCGCGTATGACTCCAGAGGAGCAGACGGCGAGCGAGCTGAGACATGCAACGGGAGCGTATACCCCCCATCCGGATGGAATACGCTACCGCGGCCATGCTGTCCGTCCTGACCAGCACGTGTTGCCCCCTCAGCACCGGTAAAAAGCGGCGCAGAGCGAGAAACACTGCCAACAGCTCTAGGCAGTTGATATGCCAATGCAGCTGGGTTCCCCTCCACAGGTCCGCAGCAGCATGCCCGCTACACACGGCCCCCCCACCCCATACTGGAGGCATCTGCCGAAACGACAGCCTGCCTGGACGCCTGACCTAGGGGCACACTGGCCCGTAGGAAGGAGGGGTCCTTTCCAGGGGGTGCGGGTGCGGTGACACAGCGCAGTGACAGTCACTCGGTGTGGGCCCGCGTGCCATGCGCGTCTGGGGACCCGATCGTTAAGCCAATGCTGTAGTGGTCTCATATGGAGCAATCCGAGCGGCGTGGCCGCGGCTACGGATGCCATATGCCCCAGGAGCCTCTGAAATAATTTCAGGGGGACCACTTTTTTTTTCCTGTCAAACTCTCTCAGACAGTTCAGCATTACCTCGGCGCGCTCTCGTGAGAGGCGCGCCTCCATAGTGATCGAGTCCAGCTCCAACCCGAGAAAGGAGATGCTCTGCACGGGGGCGAGCTTGCTCTTTTCTCGGTTGACCTGAAACCCCAACGGGCGGAGATGCCGGAGCACCTTGTCTCTGTGCATAATCAATTGCTCCCGAGAGTGGGCTAAAAATCAGCCAGTCATCGAAATAATTGAGCGTGCGGATGCCGGCGAGCCGAAGGGGCGCGAGGGCACCCCCCGCGAGCTTGGTGAAAACTCGCGGAGACAGAGAGAGCCCGAAGGGGAGGACCGTGTATTGCCACGCTCGACCTTCAAACGCAAACCGCAGAAACTGCCGGTGGCGTGGAAGTGTGGAGATATGAAAATACGCGTCCTTCAGATCTATTGCTGCAAACCAATCCTGAGGACGAACGCATCGCGTGATGCGCATCTGCGTAAGCATTCCGAAGCGCAGCCTGTGAAGGCAGCGGTTCAAAATGTGCAGATATAGGATTAGCCATAGCCCACCGCTTTTTTTTTTTTTTTTTTTTTGGGGCACGATGAAGTGCGGGCTGTAAAACCCGCGCTCCATCTCGGCTGGAGGGCCGGCTCGATTGCATCCTTCGCCAGGAGGACAGCAATCTCCTCTCGCAAGACAGGGGCGGACGCAGGACTGACCCTGGTCGCCCGTGAACCTGGGAGGCCGTTTAGCGAACTGAATCGCATAGCCGAGTCTGGTCGTATGGATGAGCCATTGCGATGGGCTGGCCCGCGCTAACCAGGCAGGCAGAGCCCCCGCAAATGGTCCCACCCGCACGATCGCTGACGTGCCAGCGGCGGGGCAGCGTGGAGTGAGTGGGCTCATCCGGGGAGCGCTGGGGTCCCACAGGAGAGCAGGAGAGGAGATGTTCTCGTCTCGCACTCAAACTCCAGGAGAGGGGCTGGGAGTGGAGAGAAAGGAGACCGTTCTCTCGTGCTCCATGAGCCATTGGCGAAATGCACCGATCCTGCGAGCTGGAAGGCATAGCGTCCCAGACTGGCAGTGTTCGGGCTGTCACATCCGGAGGAGGGGAAAAGTGCTCTTTCACTGAGGATTTTGATGGCGTTTTTTTTTTTTTTTTTTACGCCTTTAAATAACGTGCCCCGCCCTCCAGCGGGGAAAGAGCAAATTCCCTCCTCCCCAGATGGCCCGCCTCAGGGACGCTTCGCGGTCCGTTTTACCGAACTTAGCGGCGCCCTGGGCGGGGGACGCTGGTTGCCGGCGCGATGCTCGGCGCAGCCGCGTGGCCGGAGGCGCAGGCGGGGGCGGCGAAGCAAAGCTGCGGGCGGGCGTCCTCGGCGAAAAAGCAGTGGATGTGGATGGCTCGGCGGGGGGGAGCGGTCATACAATCCCGCCGATAGAGACCTCGCCCATCGCCTCCGACTGCTCTATCACCGGCGTGAATTCCTGGGCGAATTCACCGCCAGTGTCGCCGAACAGGCCAGCCTGGGATATGGGTGAGTTAAGAAAGCGAACTTTGTCAACGTCACGCACATCACCAGGTTTAGCCTGAGGTGGCATTCCTGGATCACGGATGTGATCATCGTCCTTCCCAGGGCACACACAGCCGACTTTTTTTTTTTTTTTTTTGTAAGAGCATAGTCGGTTGCGGTGCGGAGCGCATGCTCAGTCCTGGGTCAGAACCATCCTCGCGCAGCCGGGCCAGCGCCTGCGCTTGGTAGCGCTGGTAGGTGGCCATAGCGTGCATGGTGAGGGGGAAGGCGCACGCAGCACACTGCGTGAGCCTACTGTGCCCATCCAGGAAGAAGGGGATGGGGAGGCTTAGAAGGTCTCGCCTTCATCCTCCACATCACACCCCTCTAATCGGTCCGGCCGCGGAGCTGGGGGATAAACCATCTCCAGAGCCACGGCCGAAGCAGCCTGGGGAAGCACAGCCGCAAAGTCTGCTTCTGGATTCGACGCCGCGCTCAAAGTCCCGGAGGGAGCGAGCGGGTTCGAATCCTCGTCAGACCTTGACAGCCCAACCTCCAAGGATGGTGAGGATGGAAGCGCACGCAGATCGGGCAGAAAAAAGTGCCCTCAGGACAGCGTGAGCTTACTGTGCACTTCCGGGAAGAAGGGGACGGGAGGCTTTGAAGGTCTTGCCTCCTTATATCCTCCACATACACCCATCTAGTCGGTCCGGCCGCGGGGCTGGGGGATAAACCATCACCAGACCCACGGCCGAAGCAGCCCGAGAAAGCACGGCCATCACGTCTGCTTTTTAGATGCTAACGCCGCGCTCTCCTCCCCGGAGGGAGGGAGCGAGCGGGCTCGCATCCTCATCAGACAATGACAGCCCATCCTCCGATGCAGCGATGGACATCTGACCCCCGGTGTCATCAGGTGAGAGAACGACCATCCAAGGACGGAGCGCTTCTCTTCACCTGAAGCTTGGATGGAGCGCGTGGAGGAGCGAGAGGTCCACGGCCCGGGGGCGGCGGATTTACTCTCACTGAAACCCTCAGATCTGCCCGAGTGCCAACCGCAGTGCGGGGGACAACTGGGGTGGGTGGCTCTTTTGCAAGAGCGAGCCGCGATCTTAACTGCGCAACAGACATGACATCAGTGATGGCATGCACTGCCCGCGAGCACCGCATTAACATGCTGGACCCCCAGACATGAAACGCTGTGCTCGTGCCCATCATCCGGGGATAGGAAACCACCGCATCCAGAAACGCACGGTCGGAGTGACGTCTTGAAAAAGACGCGCTGCACGACCGTGTTGCTCTTTTAGGAAAGCTTTTTTCCTATATACAAACCGCTCTTGGAGGACCGGACCCAAAGGACGCCAGGCAAGGGAGAAATACCCAGCTCGACCATCTGCCACTGCGTATACGCGCTCTGGACCGGGAGAAGCTGCTTCTCGATCTCTCTCTGTAGACACAGGTTGGAGATACCCTCAAAGACTCTCTCAGAAGCTTCGTGAAAGGCTCTGAAAGCGAAAGGATGTCGAGCATGGCACTGGCTGCGTCTTTATAGCATGACTGATTGTCATTGACGCCAGCTGTGCACGCTGACGCTGCCAACTCATTGGCATTTCATTGGCCCGTTTTTATACTCTTTCAGATGATTGGATTCTGACGAAATCCCCATAGTGGAAGTTTCCACATAGCATTGGAGTTCCCCATCCGAAGGGGAACTGTTATTATATGTGGCACATTTTATCATTATTTTTAGTAAAACACTGTGGTGGAAACCGGAGCATCTGGAGGAAACCCACGCCAACATTGGGAGAACATGCAAACTCCACACAGAAATGCCAACTGACCCCAGCCGAGGCTCGAATCAGCGACCTTCTTGCAAAGCGACAGTGCTAACCACTGAGCCACCATTATTATTATTAATATTATCATTATCATTAGTAGTAGTAGTAACAATAATAATAATAAATAGGACTAAATAATTCATCCTGTAACTATAATTATTATTTTAAGGTACATTTTTATCATATTTGTAGTAATACAATTAATGGTTTTGTAATTAATGGGAAACATTTGTTTGTTTCTTGATATAAGCTGAGTACATTTACAAAACATTTGCAAAAATCGAATAAATTATAAAAAATACACTTGTAATAATAATAATAACTTGTTATTTTTTATTAATAAATATTTTTGTTTTGATTATAGTATTAGTAATATTAAACAAAAGTAAATGGTCTAAACAGTAAGTATACTGATTATACTGATACTGAAGCAATAACTATATTAAAGCTGTTAGATTATTCAAAACAATTCTGACACAGTAAGTAAAGGCCTTTACTATAACCTGCCAAAATAAAAGCTTGGCTCAACTTGACTGAAGTCAATTAAAAAACAGTATAAGAATAATACATTTATTAAACTTGTTAATTCATTTAATAACTGTATTATCATTTTGCAGCAAGCTATAAGCTGTTTGTTAATAATAAATAATATATTGACTATATAATCAATACATACCAAACATACTGACTATATAAACAAAAATATAAAACAAATATACATGAATAATTAATATTAAAATATGAAATGAACAAATGGAATTTAAATTAGCATGTTTTGACCTAAATAAATAATTAGGGCTTCCTGCTTTCATTTGTATATAGTATTTTTGCATTTTTATATATTTTTTCTCTCTTCATTTGTACTAAAATTATTTAAATTTATTATATATTTATATTGCTTTTGTAGTGTTTTTGCTATTTGTATGCACCCAGAGTCTGAGAGTAACGTAATTTCAATTCTCTCTATGCCATATGTGTCATGGATTGGTCAGGCTCTCACGACCCCCACTCACGAAGATCACCATCACCTGACTTCTAATGAGCACACAGCTGCATCACATTCACGAGCACCAGATAAAAGCACAGCACTCCAGTCGCTCATTGTCCGGGCTCGTCTCGACGAAAGCGGACAACTGAGCGACCACTCAGCGTAGTCATCCTCAGCTAAACAAACGATTTACTTACCTGTTCTCTTTGTATTCCTCCTAGTCTTCCTGGTCCTCCCGAATCGTCCTGTCTTCCAGTCCTTCCAAGTCTGTGTCATCCTCTGTCAGCTGTATCTGGTGTGTGCTGTCCATCCTCGTGTATTCCTGTTACCCAGCCACGGAGGAAAAGACCCCAACATCATTCCTGATCCTCCTGGCTATCCTTCATGTGCTCCTTGTTGTCATTCAATAAACACCCTAACGTTTCCTTACCTCTGTCTCCTGTCCGCTTCATAACAGAAGCCCGGACCCATAACGACGACAACATGAGCACCCTCGATCACTTTCAAGAGCTGGTGGACCAGTTGAAGCGGATTCTACAGCCACCAGCTCCACTTTCCAACGCACCACCAGCACCGAGCACTTCCGCCTCCACAGTTTCTTCTTCGGCCCTTCCTTCCAGTCCCATGGCCCGACCAGCGCCCTACTCAGGCGGAGCGGGGGAGTGCAATGGTTTTCTGTTACAATGTTCCCTCATATTCGAAATGCAACCTTCTCTATATCCCACAGATAAGTCAAAGATCGCCTACATCGTATCACTACTCTCTGGACCTGCACTTAAATGGGCTGAGACGATCTGGAACCAAGCCGGGCCGGTCATGAATTCCATCACTACCTTCACGGAGTATTTCAAAGAGGTGTTTGGACGTTCTGATGGGGAAGTAGCCGCTGGAGAGCAGCTGTATCATCTAAAGCAAGGTACTCTATCTACACAGGAATATGCTCTCCGGTTTCGCACTCTAGCAGCTGCAAGTGGATGGAATGAGAGATCGTTGTTGACCACGTACCGGCTCGGCTTGGAACCCACTCTCCGAATCCAGCTGGCCACATTAGATGATACAATGGGTCTGGAGAGATTCATCCAACATTCTCTCCGATGTTCCGATCGTCTCCGTTCCTATCAACAGGACACCATCACCCCCTCGTCTGCACTCCTCCAATCGCCTGAGTCAACAGCCTCTCCAGAACCAGAACCCATGATAATAGAGGCTGGAAGACTGACATCAGCGGAACGACAGAGGAGGCTGACCCGGGGTCTGTGTCTATACTGCGGTGTCAGTGGACACACCCGTATGGAGTGTCCCCTTCGTCCCATTCGGACTTCAGTGAGTGTATTCAGTACGAATATTGAACAATGTAAACCACTTACTACCACCGTACAAATAACTACTGCCTCTATTTCTCTCCTTGTCACAGCCCTCATCGACTCCGGGTCAGCAGGGAACTTCATCTCCCAATCCCTCTGTCGTCAACTCCACCTCCGTACTGAGGCGTCCTCGCATATATACCAGATACAACCGATAACCCAGTGCACTCGATCTTCGACCCGTATCCATCGACAATGCGAAGACATCCTTCTTCAAGTGGGGCTGTTACATCAAGAGAGGATTCAATTTCTGGTTCTGGAGGGTGCAAATATGGACATCATTCTAGGGCGCCCGTGGCTGGTGAAGCACGATCCCATCATCTCTTGGGGCACAGGAGAGATAAAGAAATGGGGATCTGGATGTACACCTACCTGTTTCCAAATCTCCCTCTTCAAGGTCGGAACCCCATTTCTTTGTTTGCAACATCGGTCGAGAGCCCTCCTGAGAAGCAGTCTATCCACATTCCTAAGGAGTACAGCTCCTTTCATGATGTCTTCTGCCCCAAGAGAGCTTCCCAGCTACCGCCGCATCGGCCATGGGACTGCGCGATCGACCTAGTTCCAGATGCCCAGTTGCCAAGAGGTAGGATCTACCCGCTCTCGCTTCCAGAGAATCAGGCAATGGAAGATTACATAAGGGAGGCTCTGAGTCAGGGGTACATACGTCACTCAAAATCACCAGCCGCCTCAAGCTTCTTCTTTGTGGCCAAGAAGGACGGAGGGCTGCGTCCATGCATCGACTACAGGGTCCTAAATAACGGTACAGTAAAATACCGATATCCCCTTCCTCTGGTACCAGCCGCTTTGGAACAGCTCCGAGAAGCTAAAGTCTTCACTAAATTGGACCTCCGCAGCGCGTATAATCTGATAAGAATACGTGAGGGGGACCAATGGAAGACAGCATTCGTGACCCCTACTGGCCACTATGAATATGAGGTCATGCCTTACGGTCTGGTCAACGCCCCCTCCGTATTCCAAAACTTCATTCATGAAGTCCTCCGGGAGTTTCTTCACCACTTTGTAATAGTGTACATAGATGACATCCTCATTTACTCCCGGAGTGAGGCCGAACATCGCCAACACGTTGCGGAGGTCCTACACACATTGAGAGAACATCACCTCTACCTCAAAGCGGAGAAATGCTCATTCCACCAGAAGTCGATTCATTTCTTGGGATACATCATTGATCAAACCGGTATACGTATGGATGGGAAGAAAATTGAGGCTGTTCTATCCTGGTCAGAACCCACTTCCATTAAGGAGCTCCAGAGGTTTCTTGGGTTTGCTAACTTTTATAGACGGTTTATCAAGGACTACAGCAGGATTACATCACCTCTCACTAATCTCCTCAAGGGTAAACCCAAAGGACTGGAGTGGACCAAAGAAGCAGCCGCAGCCTTCCGCCTTCTTAAGAAGGAGTTCACAAGGGCCCCACTCCTGACTCATCCTGACCCAAATCTTCCTTTCGTGGTGGAAGTGGACGCATCCACCACCGGCGTCGGGGCAGTATTATCTCAACATCATGATACAACCGCCCCGACTGCATCCCTGTGCCTATTTCTCTCGGAAGTTGAGCCCGGCGGAGCAGAATTACAGCATAGGAGACAGGGAGCTGCTAGCAATCAAGCTAGCCTTGGAGGAGTGGCGTCACTGGTTGGAGGGAGCCAAACATCCGTTCCAGGTGATCACAGATCACAAAAACCTCCAATATATCAAAGAGGCCAAGAGACTATGTCCACGTCAAGCCAGATGGTCACTTTTCTTCTCACGTTTTGATTTCTCCATTTCCTATCGTCCAGGACCCAAGAATCTAAGAGCAGACGCTCTCTCTCGTTTACACGAGCATCACGATCATGAAGAACTCCCAACGAAGATTCTTCCCGAACACATCTCCATTTGTCCGATCACCTGGAACGCTCCTCCAGTCGTTGCCACTCCGGAAGCCCCTGCTCCGCCGGGATGCCCTCCTCATCGGCAGTTCATACCACCTGAACACCGGGTAGATCTGATCCACTCCTTACATACCTCGCTAGGCACTGGACATCCAGGGATCAACAATACTCTCTCGCTAGTATCCCAACGATTCTGGTGGCCAAACATGGCAAGGGATGTGAGGCAATATGTTCAGGGCTGTAAGGACTGTGCCCAATCCAAGAGCCCACGTCATCTACCCGCTGGAAAGCTCCATCCCTTGCCGATTCCGAACCGTCCCTGGTCACACCTAGGAGTGGACTTTATCACTGATCTCCCTTCGTCAGAAGGTAATACCTGTATTCTAGTCATAGTAGATAGATTCTCAAAGTTTGTCAAACTAATCCCTCTGAAAGGTCTTCCCACAGCCTTTGAAACAGCCGACAATATCTTTAATCAAGTCTTCAGGTCATTTGGTATTCCAGAAGATATTGTGTCGGACAGAGGTCCACAGTTCATCTCACGTCTATGGAAAGCCTTCTTCAAGCTCCTAGGTGTGGCCGTCAGCCTCTCTTCTGGATATCATCCCCAAACCAACGGGCAGACAGAGAGGAAGATTCAGGAGGTGGGACGGTTCCTGAGGACCTTCTGCAGTGGTCACCAGAGCTCCTGGAGCCAGTATTTGGGCTGGGCAGAATATGCCCAAAATTCACTGCGGCAACCCTCCACCGGACTCACGCCATTCCAGTGCGTCCTGGGCTTCCAACCACCGCTCTTTCCCTGGGATGGCGAACCATCTGATGTCCCCGCAGTGGATCACTGGTTCCGGGAGAGCGAGAGAGTCTGGGACGAGGCTCATCAACATCTGCAGAGGGCAGTCCGTCGAAGCAAGGTAACCGCCGATAGAAGAAGGTCTGAAGAACCCAGATACACACCCGGACAAAAGGTGTGGCTATCCACCCGGGACATACGCATGCGACTGCCCTCTCGCAAGTTAAGTCCCCGATTTGTTGGTCCCTTCACCATCGTGGAACAGGTTAACCCCGTCACCTACAAACTACAATTACCCTCTCACTACCGTATTCACCCTACATTCCACGTATCACTCCTGAAACCCTATCACGATCCTGTTCTTCCCTCCACAGAGCCTGACCACGAAGAGGAACCCCCTCCTCCACTGCTCCTAGAAGAAGGAGCCGTCTACGCAGTGAAGGAGATCTTGCGTTCCCGACGTCGTGGTGGCCAGTTGGAGTACCTGGTGGACTGGGAAGGGTACGGCCCCGAAGAAAGGACATGGGTTCCCAGAGCTGATATTCTCGATCCTAGTCTCATGGTGGAGTTTCATGAGAGCCACCCTGAGTTCCCAGCGCCTAGAGGCAGAGGGAGACCACCACGGCGTCGGAGGTGTCGGCCCTCAGGAGCGGGCCCTGGGGAGGGGGGTACTGTCATGGATTGGTCAGGCTCTCACGACCCCCACTCACGAAGATCACCATCACCTGACTTCTAATGAGCACACAGCTGCATCACATTCACGAGCACCAGATAAAAGCACAGCACTCCAGTCGCTCATTGTCCGGGCTCGTCTCGACGAAAGCGGACAACTGAGCGACCACTCAGCGTAGTCATCCTCAGCTAAACAAACGATTTACTTACCTGTTCTCTTTGTATTCCTCCTAGTCTTCCTGGTCCTCCCGAATCGTCCTGTCTTCCAGTCCTTCCAAGTCTGTGTCATCCTCTGTCAGCTGTATCTGGTGTGTGCTGTCCATCCTCGTGTATTCCTGTTACCCAGCCACGGAGGAAAAGACCCCAACATCATTCCTGATCCTCCTGGCTATCCTTCATGTGCTCCTTGTTGTCATTCAATAAACACCCTAACGTTTCCTTACCTCTGTCTCCTGTCCGCTTCATAACAATATGACTTTGAACTTAATAATTTTGAATGTTATTTGATGGTAATGGAAACCTGTTAGACAAAAACACTTTAATAAGGGGTTTAAACACAGTTATGTGGCAACCGTGTGTGAATATAAGCAGATCCTAATGGTAAAAATTAATTAATTCTGTTTTTATAATCACACTTTGATTAAAAGTCTGCAGAAACACTTTGATTGACATTCTCCCCTTGTACGTGTCATCAGAGGGAGAAAGCCCCGCCCATTAGTGATCATCTCACCCTCATTAGCATAGGACAATAGTCTTGTTTTTGAATCTGCCACTATGCTGACACACAGGCATTTGTAGCTCCGCCCTCTTTTATAAAGTGCACAATCTCATTTGAATTTAAAGTGACAGTCACCAAAACAGGCCAATTAGGATCAAAGACTAAAAGGGTCAGTTTCAGAGAGTTATAAAACATTATATGTGTGGTATTTTGAGCTGAACCTGCACATGCACACTCTAGGGACATCAGAGACTTATTTTACATCTTGTAAAATTTAACACTTGAATGGCATTTTGGGCTTTTATATGCATGCATGCATAGTCAAAACACAGTTTTTTGGGTCACATATGAACCAACCCAATTGCTTGCTTGCACAGCTTTCACCTTATTTAGGGCAAGTGAGCTCAGCGCAGCCTCCACTCCATCAGAGAAACTTTACGAGCGCTAACAAGAGCCGGGCGCTTTCTCCAAACGCACATCATTAGAGCTGCACTGTACCAGATGAATCAAGCACGCTTCACATTTACAATCTCCAAGAGCACGGTGACCCTCTCGCAAAAAAAAAACAAACCCAAGCCATAATTATCCACGTGCAAAAGCTTCCAAACACCGCCCAGAAATTTGAGAAATAATGGCATATAATTACTTGCAATTTGCATTATTTTTAGCAGTGCTTTTTGGAAAATTTGATTGTCCTTTAAAAAATGAAGTGTGCTATTTAGTAAATATTTACAGCGCAAAGCATTAAAAAGTACACACCTTTTTTTAAATTAATATTTTTATGCAGTCCCCAGTGAATATGGACAATATACTGTTGAAGTCAGAATTATTAACCTCCCTGAATTATTAGCCCCCCTGTTTATTTTTTCCCCAATTTCTGTTTAACGAAGAGAGGATCTTTCCAACACATTTCTAAACATAATAGTTTTAATAACTCATCTCTAATAACTGATTTATTTTATCTTTGCCATGATAACAGTAAATAATATTTGACTAGATATTTTTTAAGCCACTTCTATACAGCTTAAAGTGACATTTAAAGGCTTAACTAGGTTAATTAGGGTAACTAGGGAGATTAGGGTAATTAGCCAAGTTATTGTATAATGATGGTTTATTCTTTAGACTATCGAAAAAATATAGCTTAAAGGGGCTAATAATATTGACCTTAAAATGGTTTAAAAAAATGAATAACTGCTTTTATTCTAGCCAAAATAAAACTTTCTCCAGAAGACAAAATATTATCAGATATACTGTGAAAATGTCCTTGCTCTGTTAAACATCATTTGAAAAATATTTTAAAAAGAAAAAAAAAAAATCAAAGGGGGGCTAATAATTTTAACGTCAACTGTAATTTTTTCATTCATTCATTTTCTTTTCAGCTTAATCCCTTTATTAATCTGGTGTCGCCACAACGGAATGAACCGCCAACTTATACAGCACATGTTTTACACAGCTGATGCCCTTCCAGCTGCAACTTATCTCTGGGAAACATCCATACACACTCATACACAACGCAGGGGGAACATGCAAACTCCACACAGAAACGCCAACTGACCCAGCCGAGGCTCGAACCAGTGACCTTCTTGCTGTGAGGCGACAGCACTACCTACTACGCCACCGCGTCGCCCAACTGTAATTTAGTCCAATAATTAAAGAAAACTGTTTTATTAAAGAGTACAATTCTTTAAAATACGAGTGTGGTCACAAATCATCTGTAGGAATAGAAAGATCATACATTTCAATTGCAAATAAAAAAATTTAAACATTACAAAGTACAAAGTTTCATTCAAGTAAATGGTTTTTTTTTTAGTACTCTTGATTTTTTCTTCTTTATTAAACATTAATTGAGATGTATTTATTAATTATTATTATTATTATAATATTGACTGTTAAATTTGATATTTACAGTTCACAGCATTGAGTTGTTTGAAAATGAATATGCATGTCTCAGTGAGTATTGACAATAAATAGTATTTTTATTAAATAAATAAAAACAAAGCTGTTTTTAAACAAAGCTGATTTATTAAAGAGTTATATTTATTAAAATAAGAAGTGAATCTGCTGTGACTCTCGTTTAAAGTACTTTGGTTTTTACTTTGTTTGGTACTGTTATCTGCAATGTAGTATTTTTTATTGAAACCAGCAGTTTCAATCAAGTCAAAACTATAATTTGAGGTATTTATTGTTGTTTAACTGTAACAAATTACATACATTTTTTTTATTTAGATTACTGTGATTTAACTTTTATTTAGATTTAAGTGATTACTTGTCATTTGAATTTAATTTAATGATAGTTACCTATAATGTACTTGCCTTAAATACTGTAAATAAATTCAACAGTTCTGGATTAAGCACTTCAGAGAAGCAGAGTAACAAAATGCTATTATATTTTACAGAATTATTATATTATTCAGCTAAAGAGGGTTACGTTTGTCAAGTCGATTAAACATGCGAATTGAGTCAGAGCTTAATGACAATATACTTGGGTATGTATGAAATATGGTGTCATTAGTAAGAATGTTTTTTTATATATAATATTTATTATTTTAATATTCATTCATTTTCTTTTCGGCTTAGTCCATTTATTAATCTGGGGTCGCCACAGCGGAATGAACCGCCAACTTATCCAGCATTTGTTTTATGCAGCGGATGCCCTTCCAGCTGCAACCCATCACTGGGAAACACATACACACTAATTCACACACACATACACCACAGACAGTTTAGCCTACCCAATTCACCCAACACAATCTCACGGCAATTCGTAACTTTTTGATTTAGTGGCTAATTCGTACAAATTCGTACAATTTAGTACGATTTGCTTATTCCCCAATTACGGTTGGGTTTAGGGGAGGGGTTAGGTGCCACGCCTCCTTTATAAAATCGTACAATTGAACTCGTATGAATTCGTACGATTTAGCCACTGAACTGACAAAACATAAAATACTTACGTTTTCTCGTGAGATCAGGCTGATTCACCTGTACTGCATGTCTTTGGACTGTGGGGGAAACCGTAGCACCCAGACGAAACCCACGCGAACGCAGGGAGAACATGCAAACTCCACACAGAAACACCAACTGACCCAGCCAAAGCTCGAACCAGTGACCTTCTTGCTGTGAGGCGACAGCACTACCTACTGCGCCATTGCATCGCCACTATTTTAATATTTTATTATTTATTCTTTAAGTGTTATATTTTAAATAAAGCTACAAGGTCCTGCTTGGCTCAAATGCAGAAAAAAAGTAATTTATTAAAGAATTAAAAATTAAAAACATTACATTTTTTCAAAGTAGTACTTTTACTTAAAATCAGCAGTTTCCACCAGGTCAAAGCTATAATTTGAGAGTGATTAATAAATGTAGTTTGTTCAAAGCAAAATTTTACTTTGATCCAAAGGTAGAAATGATAAGTAAATAAATAAATATAAACAGTTTAGTCTCTTCATTCATTCGTTCATTCATTCATTCGTTAATTTTCCTTCGACTTAGTCTCTTTATTCATCACAGCCGAATGAACCGCTAACTTATCGAGTATGACCTACACTGAAAAAAATGTCTGCAAAACTGTTGCAAACAATTTATTTGTGTTGAATTTAAACAAACAAATTAAATTTAGTAAGGTTCAACTTAATTTGTTTGTTTAAATTTAGCCCAAACAAATTGTTTACAACCACCTAACTTAAAAAAATTTCGTAAATACAAGGAATCGTCTTTGAATAATTTTTTCAGTGTAGCCGGGACTCAAACCAGCGACCTTCTTGCTGTGAGGCGACAGTGCTAACCACTGAGCCACCGCGTCGCTACCCTAAAGTATTTATTTAAACGAGAAATCTGAAATGTACTCATTTATTCAGGGAACTGAATCATTAATAATATCTGGCAGGCAGAGCAACAATTCTTTCTCAGTGATATCAGCTATTATTATAAATAATTTTACAAGGTTTTTAAGTGCTAAGGGAATGGAGGTCAGCTGTCTGTTCCCTGGAAAGTTAGTCCTTGCTGGACAAGCTTTTATCTGTTCTGTCTCCGTAGTGACATTAAACTTTCCTTGAGGCTTATCAAACTTTTTTATAAGCTTAATAAGATACACATCTGCTCAACTGCCTTATATTTAATACTAATTTCCCACGGAATAAGAAAGATTAGGAGTTTATTCCCTTTTTATCCTAAATGTGTGAAGTATTTCTATGCTTTGTAAAGAAATGTGAGGGCGACACAGTGGTTAGTACTGTCCCCTCACAGCAAGAAGGTCGCCGGTTCGAATCCCGGCTGGACCCGTTGTCATTTCTGTGTGGTGTTTGCATGTTCTCCACCTGTTGGCGTGGGCTTCCTCCGGGTGCTCCAGTTTCCCCCGCAGTCCAAACACATGCGCTATAGGTGAATTGATGAACTAAATAGTCTATAGTGTGTGTGAATTAGTGTGTATGGGTGTTTCCCAGTACTGGGTTGCAGCTGGAAGGGCATGCACTGCATAAAACATATGCTGGAATAGTTGGCGGTTCATTCCGCTGTGGTGACCTCTGAAATGAGAGCTAGGGTGTGTGAGGTTGCTAGGATCTTGCTATATGATTGCTACCATTGGTGTTCATGTTATTGGATTGTTCTGAGTAGTTGCCAAGTGGTTGATTGCATAAATTGTTATGTTGCTGCTGGGCTGTTGCTGTGTGGTAATGTGAATGTACTGAAATGTTGTGAATTGCAATGTGGTTGCTAAGTTTTTCTGCTGAAATGTTGCGTTGTTGTCAGTGATGGGTGTAATTAGTTGCAAAGAAACTAGTTACTTTACTCAGATTACTTTTTAGCGAGGGATTTACTTGAAGATTACTTGAAGATGACTTTTCATTAATGCAATTTAATGACAGTTATCTATAATATATAGAATAAAGAAGCGGGAAGGACAGAGACTCATCTGCTCAATTGGGAACACCTGGTTTCCCCTCTATAAAACGCCAGCAGTGTTTGCTTGTGGGAGGCCGTGCTTTTGCTTTTGTTTATTTTGTTTTGATTCTTTCTAGCTTTGGTTAATATTTGATTTTTGCTAGGCTCAGCTGAGCACTTTATTCTTTAATGTTTAAATAAATATTGTTGGTACCAAACCATTCTGTGTATGTCCTCCCTTTAATTTGTCATGGCTTTTGAGCTGGGTCGTGACAATATTCAGTTATTACTGCAGTATATATTGCGATATGAATATAGCTTCATAAGATGACTCTTTGAAAAGAATTCCTGATTTTCTCTTGGTTGGAATGATTTGTAAGGGAGTGCATCTGCATAAAATATACAAAATAAAATAAATTAAAGCACTGATGAAAACAACAGAACAAAGATAAAAATTAAATAACACCATTAGCCTACATGTTTAATGTTGTTTGTTAGAAGCAAAGATTTGTTTCAAAATTATTTCTAAATACACTTTTAATTTCCAGCAAATGAATAAATGAACAATAATAATGAAGTGTGGTCAAACAACTGAGCTATATCCAAACACACGTCCTGTTCTTATGCCCCATACGGTGATGCAGACATCTCTAAAACCCGACAGCTGGACAAATCTAAGCTTGTTTTTATTAAAACAAATATAAATATGCATATAATAAATAATACTGCTAATAATAATCATATTATACAAATGCAAATTGCCGTGAATAAGTGAAGTTTTCAAACTAATTTCGAGAGGAGCACGTGATATGATTGACTGCAGCTGGCCACTCATCTGCATTCACTAGTTAGCCAATCAGATTAACCCCAACTCACTATAAGTAGCCTAGCTAGAACTATTCTCTTACCTTTGTTTTCCGAAGAAACCCCCCATCCACCCCTTCTCCTCCTTCCTTTACCACGGGGAGTTCTCGAGAACCACCTGATCTCGTACTCCCCTCATATGCTCTATGGACCAAGCAGGAGCCCTGGGCTCACCTATCTCCGAGCTCAGGGTTCTCTCCCGGGACAGCATGCCAAACCTGCTAACAGTTGTCAAACAATATCTAAGTGTGAACTCTTGAAACTGAAAAAGCTCTCCGAGATGAGGCATGGAGGCAGTGGTTTTTATATTTATGTAGAAAATAATTATTTTTGTAACATTTTAATCCCTTAATTGGTTTCATATGTAAAGATATTTATGTATTGCTGTTCATCCTGTGTGTATTAAGCAATGTGTAAGCGTGTGGACCTGCACAGGCGGATAACTAACACGCTTTAGAGCAGCTTTTAGTTGGTCAATGGCACAGTCTATTTTAGTTCTTTAGAATAGCAACACACCAACAACGCTCCTTAACACACCTCCTTTAAAGACCAGCACACCCATGAGTCCACAAAGTGACGCAAATTGATTTGCTATTTAATCAACGTGGCGCAAAACGTAAAAATTACTGTTGTGCTGGTCTGAAAATAGCAACAAATCGCGCTATACACATCTTGCGTTTTATTGCACAGAGTGTATGAAAGCACCCAAAGTCTTTGTGAGGTTTATTCATAAACTAATTTCGAGAGCATCACGTGCTTATGATTTATCACAGCCGGTCTCGTATTAAGCTAATCAGTATCATCCAATCATATGAGCCATAAGCTACTATAAATAACCACAGTTATCAGTCCACTTTATCTTCGTTTGGAAGAAACCCCCCTTCCTCCCCATTCTCCTCCTTCACTATAGACCGGGCGGCACGGAGGCCCAGTGGATAGCACTGTTAGCCCCACAGCAAGAACACTGCCAGCCCTGGTCCTGCCAGGTCGGTAGGTGTTTCTGTGAGGAGTTCGTATATTCTCCCCGTGTCCGCGTGGGTTTTCCCCGGGTTCTCCGGTTTCCTCCCACCATCCAAAGATATACATCATGCATAACAATCAAGCATTTGTCTAGCCCCCTTTTTTCCTCACATGTTCCCTTAGCTACTGCAGATGGGGAGTTCTGAGATCCACCGAGCTCAGGCTCCCCTCTTGCTCTGCAAATGGGAGGAAGCCCCTGGCTCGAGGATCCCTTGAGCTCGGGGCTCTCTCCCGGGACAGCATGCCAAACAAGCTTGATGAATCATCAGCTAAGTGTGAAATCTTGAAATTGTATTAAATAACTAAACACAAAACACCATCGTTAAAATGAAATGAATGATTGAAAATGACTGAATAAAATGGCAAACTTTATAATTTCATGTGCTCAAATGGTTTAAATTAATTTGAAATCTTACAGTGACAGGTGTTTAAAAACCCATCCAAATAAAAGTCTTTCATATTATTAGATTTGAGTTAAATGTTGTATGGTCTGAACTGTGTTTTCGGGTTAATGGGCTATATACACACAGACTTTTAATTTTCAGCCAGGCAGCCCAAGGGCTTTCGGTGAACTGTCTTATATTATTATAAAATATAATATATTATAAAATTGTCACGTTTAAGATCTGATTTCTTTAAAAATCAGCAATCTTCACTGCCTGATAGATATACGATATGAATTGGGTCTCAGATCGGACAAAAAGCACTGGATTAAACTCCATTTCCCCCTACCCCAGAGATTATTTTACCGCAGTATTTCCAATGGAATTTCTGCGCTAACCTCTTGCTACTGACGGCGCTAGTTATTACAACGGTCTTTCATCTTGTCTTACGCTTGAAAAACTGAATGAACGCTCAAGTCTATTTAACTGAATGTATTTTAATTACATTACAGCATCCATTCTGTAAAAACAACCTTGTGAAATTGAAAATAGTCACATTAAGCTTTCACCGCAAGTTTATCATTGGCTTTAAAACTCTAGCTGTGCTCAGAGCCCATCATAGATCCTGTGATGTGACTATTGCGGATTTGCACATTGCGATTTCGATGCTGAAATGATATATTGTGCAGCCTAATTATTAATGCATCTTGTGATTTCAGAGTTTTGAACTACATCTCAGTGCGGACCATCAGCAGCTGGAGTTTCGACGGCCTGAAAGGAGTAAAAAGAATGTGAGTAGTCATTGTTTTTACAACATTACCGCATATGACCAGATGTTTAGCAAGTCCACTGAAGGGAACGCATCCATCCGTCCATCGTCACTCCTCTCTGAGCCAGCAGGTTTACAGACAAAAAGATTTGCAGAGAAAACTCTTTGATGTTCGCTCCCTTTTTTCGGGACGCACAGAGCTTTCAAATGCCAAGATTTCCCTGCCGCTCGCTCTATTGAAAAGCTCAGGACATCCAAGTTCAGGAGGAACAGTTTGAACGCCCGCACAGAATAGATTATTGTTTGGCGTGAATGAATAGAAAGAGCAGTATTTGAGCCAATGATAGTTTAATATCACACTACAGCAGATCTTGTGAAGAATCCAAAGAGAAGCATCTCCTTCCTGAGGAAAATACTGTCATTTTAGAGTTTTTTTAATGTCTGTGTGTGAATTTTGGATGGATTATTAAAAACTAAAAGTGTCATACTAATCAAAACAGTCATTGAAACACAGAAGCCTTTAGTTTAACCTGCCAAAATAAAAGTTTATGGTTTAACCGGACTGATGTTAATTCAAAATCAGCAAGAATAATAGTAACTTCATTAAACTAATATAAATTAAATTCATTTATTAGCTATAATAACATTTTGTAGTGGCTGTCACGGTGGTGCAGTGGGTGGCAAGATCGCCTTGCAGCAGAAAGGTCGCTGGTTTGAGTCCCAGCTGGGTCAGTTGGCATTTCTGTGTGGAGTTTGCATGTTCTCTCCGTGTTTGCATGGGTTTCCTCCAGGTGCTTTGGTTTCCCCCTCAAGTCACTATAGGTGACGTGCATTATAGGTGAATTGAATAAGCTAAATTGTCCGTAGTGTATGAGTGTGAATGCAAGAATGTATGGTTGTTTTCCAGTACTGGGTTGCAGCTGGAAGGGCATCCGCTGCGAAAACATATGCTGGATAAATTGGCAGTTCATTCCGCTGTGGCGACCCCAGATTAATAAAGGGACTAAGCTGCAAAGAAAATGAATGAATGAACATTTTGTAGCAAAAACTGTACAGGATGAATTATTCACTGCTGTTTACTGTAAATAGCGATGCGGTGGCGCAGTAGGTAGTGCTGTCGCCTCACAGCAAGAAGGTCACTGGTTCAGTTGGCGTTTCTGTGTGGAGTTTGCATGTTCTCCCTGCATTCGCGAGGGTTTCCTCCGGGTGCTCCGGTTTCCCCCACAAGCCCAAAGACATGCAGTACAGGTGAACTGGGTAGGCTAAATTGGCCATAGTGTATGAGTGTGAATGAGTGTGTGTGGATGTTTCCCAGAGATGGGTTGCAGCTGAAAGGGCATCCGCTGCGTAAAAACATATGCTGGATAAGTTAGCGATTCATTCTGCTGTGGCGACCCCAAATTAATAAAGGGACTAAGCCGAAAAGAAAATGAATGAATGAATGTTTACTGTAAATACTAATACAAAAAGCTAATTAATTAATACAGGATCCACCAATTATAAACATTTTTAAATCTAAAATACAAATTTTATAGTATAACTTAATAATGCAATAAAAATGCAATGCAATAGGACATATTTGTGATGTTTATAAGTGATCACAACAGAGTTTAGAGTAAACATAATAATAAATGCATGCTCCTCTGAAATGTAAGTTTTCTCAGAGTTATACTTGTAATTCATTCATTCATTCATTTATTAATTTTCCTTTCGGCTCAGTCCCTTTATTTATCTGGGGTCACCACAGTGGAATGAACTGCCAACTTATCCAGCATGTTTTTTACGCAGCAGATGCCCTTTCAGTTGCAACCCATCACTGAGAAACACCCATACACACTCATTCACACTCATACACTACGGACAATTGAGCTCACCCAATTCACCTGTACCGCATGTCTTTGGACTTGTGGGGGAAACCGGAGCACCCGGAGGTCACCCACACCAACACGGGGAGAACATGCAAACTCCATACAGAAATGCCAGCTGACTCATTCGGGGCTTGAACAAGCGACCTTCTTGCAGTGAGGCGAGAGCGCTACCCACTGCACCACTGCGCCACCATCAGTCCATAATATTGTAGTGATATTAATGTCGCTTCTAAATGTCTTTTTAAACCAGAACAAATTTGCTCAAAACAATGCAAAACAACCAATTTTCACGTATGTGTTTCTCAACAGTGTCTTCTGTATCTTTCAATTATGTCAACCCTTTAATTTTCAATGGATTCTGTCTGGCTGTCAGTTTTTTTATCATTCATCAGCTGGGAAAAATTATTCTGGAAGTGATCACAACGCTATCCTTCCTTTGTTTTGGTGTGAACTATGCTATTCTTTAACACTGTGAAAGATTTGTACAGCTATAATGTTATTGTTATCTGTATAGTTATCATGATTGGTGTTAACGGGCCTTTACCGTTAGTTTGCTATGAGGGAAGGATTTGCAAAAGAAAGTCCCGCCCCCTACTTAACATTGGAAGTACTGCAACATACATTAACATACTGAAATAATAAAAATCTCGACATCTTCCGGTTCACGTAGACTTTTAAGTATAATTAGTTTGTTGCTGTTTTTACTCTTTAGATTGAGTGGCCTATTAAATATGCGCTTTCCAAGTAATGAATGTAAAAAATAAATATGAAGACTTATGAGTTAGGATTTCTTATTTTAAGTAATCTAATAAATTGATGCATCAAAATAAAATAAAAAATAACTGAGGAGCAATGTTGCAAACTTTGTTGAACTCGCTTCTGATCATGCACACAGTTTGACACACATTTCAGCTCTAATCAGGCTGTACATTATACATTGACAATCAGAGCTGTCAACCTTTTCTGTCATGTTAGTTTGTGTATTATATGCTTCAGTGAATGAAATGTATGTATTAATTCAAATTACATCTAATCTAATAATAAAACCTACTTAAATTGTCAGTGCTTTGGGCAATATATAGTGTATTCTCACCCACAGTAACCTCTGATTAGCTATTTTAGAGGTTACTGTAGGCCAAACTATACAAACTATGCATCTAGTTTGACTTTACTTTTAAGCAAATGTAGATATAAACACTTATTTTACAATAAAAGTGTCTTGTGAACACTTATAAAGCCCCTGGCGCTCTTGATCTGCAGTTTCAGGCTGTTGAGTGACTTCTCGCATAGACTGATTATGCATTGGAATGGTACGAACCATTATGGGGTGGTCAAAAGTGTATCAAAACTGTTATATTTTAATTATTAATATGATTTAAGATACAGATCAGAGCAAACTATTTAAAGGGCAGACCCCCCCACCCCATACATCTGTTTTGATTTCCTTCAGAGGGAATCAAGTGTTAATTAGGTTGGTCAATGACCCAAAACCTCCCGGGAATTCACACCTTGCCTCTAATCATAATGTTTTTTTGATCCAGAGAAATCGCCCAGAGCGTCTCAGTGGAAACCATCGAGTCTGAAGCCTTCAATAACCTGCCGAACGTCTCCGAGATGTAAGAAACCAGTCAGGGAAGATTGAAACTGAATATTGAAACTGTTATGCATAATTGACCTGATTTGATTGAGCCTTGATTACTCTGTTTAATTACTGCCTGTAATTACCGCAGACTGGAACAAAATCTTCTCTTGTTTTTTGACAGTACAGTAATGTGTTGATTGTTTGTGATATCTCATGCATGAATTTGTCACAGCTCGATCCAGAACACACGAAGCCTGGTTCACATCCAGCAGCGGGCCTTCAACCAGCTGCCCAAACTAAGATACCTGTGAGTGGCTCCGCTTCATCATTCTTTTGCATCACTAGGGCTGCGCAATATATCAAAAAACATTGTTATCACAATAATTCTCAAGTATTACCTGTATGTACTACAGCTATGTACAATCCAACAGCCATTCAGCCGGACTAAACATCCCATCATGCATTGCACCGATTCAGATTCAAGGCTGGTCTATACTTCTGCGTCGAGTGATCAGTGTGACCTACGGCGCCTGCTTTGCACATAGCTGTGCATTTATACTTCCACATGCTGTTTGTGTTGCTCTGACATCTTCTGTGCCATGTGAAATCTCTAATGTCAGACGGCTGCTTCTCACTTAGGGTTGTTTATGCTAATGAGGGAGAGATCATCACTAATGGGCGGGGCTTTCCCCCTCTGATGACACGTACAAAGGAAGAATGCCAATCAAAGTGTTTCTGCAGACTGTTTTTATCAAGAGTGATTATAAATATAGAACTAATATAGTATAATAGTACAGTATAATTACTTTGTATCATTAGAGGCTGCTTATATTCACACACTGTTGCCACACAACTGTTTAAACCACTTATAAAAGGGATTTTTGCATATTAGGTCCTCTTTAACAGGCAAGAATGTTGTATTAAGTTCTTCTGGTTACTCAAATCACTCAAATCCTGTTGCTTTTCTGATTTAATGCAGGAGCATCTCCAACACTGGCATTAGTGTTTTTCCTGACCTGACCTCCATCTTCTCCCTGGAGGCTCATTTCATACTGTGAGTTTCTTCTTTCATTAATCATATTATGACGAGTAATAACAATGAAGCTGCAATACTGCCGTGGGTTATTTTTCTCAGGCAGAACAGTGTTGTGAAATAGACCGGCTCTTTCAGAGAAGAGGAGCGCAGGTGTTGGATCAGGAGATGTTGTTGTCAACACAGGCTTATTGTTTCAAATGTGTAATGGATTTCGTTTCTTTTCTTCTGTGTTTAGGGATATTTGTGATAACCTGAATCTGCGCTCAGTGCCACCCAATGCTTTCACCGGGATGACAAGTGAATATGCCACAATGTTAGTATCTCAAACTGTGAAATCCTCCATAGACATGATTCATTTTTCTATATTGGCTGAATCTAATTTAAAGTCATATATACAGATGAAGTCGAGATTATTCACCCATTTTTCCCAATTATTGTTTGGGACAAGGAATTTTTCACAATTTTTTCTATAATATTTAGTCTTATTTGTTTTATTTTGACTAGAAGAAAAGCAGTTTTAAATTTTTTACACACTATTTTATGGTCAATATTAAGCAATTTTTATACATTTTAATCAATAATTAATTAAATAAATAAATATTAATCAAATTAATAAATTAAACAATTTTTAATACATTTATTAAATAAATAAAAATAAATAAATTAATTAATTAATCAATACATTTTTATCTTAAGCAATATTTTTTTGATTGTCTGCAGAACAAACCATCATTATATAATGATTAGTCCAACGACCTTAACTTTTAATAATAACCTTAATTACCCTAACTTACCTGATTAACCTAGTTAAGCCTTTAAATGTCACCTTAAGCTGAATACTAGTATCTAGTCAAATATTATGTACTGTTGTCATGACAGAGACAAAATAAGTTAGTTATTAGAAACCAGTTATTAAAAATATTATGTTTTGAAATGTGCTGAAAAAAGCTCTCCATTAAACAAGTTTTATATTCATTCATTTTCTTTTCGGCTTAGTCTCTTTACTAATCCGGGGTCACCACAGCGGAATGAACCGCCAACTTATCCAGCACATGTTTTACACAGCGGATGCCCTTCCAGCCGCAACCCATCTCTGGGAAACATCCATACACACTCACTCACACTCATACACTATGGACAATTCACCTGTACTGCATGTCTTTGGACTGTGGGGGAAACCGGAGCACCCGGAGGAAACCCTCGCGAATGCAGGAAGAACATGCAAACTCCACACAGAAACGCCAACTGACCCAGCCGAGGCTCGAACCAGCGACCTTCTTGCTGTAAGGCGACAGCACTACCTACTGCGACACAGCGTTGCCCCATCAGTTTTATATTATTTTTAATATATTTTTATTTTTATATTTTACATTTTTAATTGTTATATAATATATTTTACGCTTGAAGTGCTGTCAGAAATTTAGCAATCATTATAAAATATATGCATTTTCATATTTGTAAATTACAAACTATTATAAACTGTATTGCAATGAAATCATAATCAAATTATGACTATAACTATATATATATATCATTGGAAAGTTCTGACACTTCTAAATACATATTTTACCATTGTTTATTTGTATTTTGTACAACAATGATTTGTTCTGTAGCCAGAAAAAAATATATAAATGAATAAAAATACAATAAGGGGCTCATATTATTGACCTTAGCAGTTTTGACATTAAGAGAATATTCTTCTTTATTCTAGGGGTAATAAAAGAAATAAGACTTCAGAAAGTACTAGATGATAATGTGAATAAGTCTCTTGCTCATTTAATCATTGCTTAGGAAATATTAAAATTATACATTTTTTTATTTATTTTCCTTCGACCTAGTCTCTGATCCGCACAGCGGAATGAACCATCAACTATTCCAGCAAATTACAAAGCGAATACCCTTCCAGCCGCAACCCAGTACTGGGAAACACCCATACACACTCACCTTCTCACACACACTCATACACTACAGCAAATTTAGTTGACCCAATTCCCCTATAGGGCATGTTTTTGGACTGTGGGGGAACCGGAGCACCCAGTGGAAACCCACGCCAACACGGTGAGAGCATGCAAACTCCACACAGAAATGCCAACTGACCCAGCCGGGACTCAAACCAGCGAACTTCTTGCTGTGAGGCGACAGAGCTAACCACTGAGCCACTGTGCCGCCTTTGATAATAATAATTTTAAATATAATTAAAAATATAATACAATAGAATATATATTTACATGATTTTATTTGTCAAAAGTCTTTTGAATCACTATTCTATTTTCCACATTGCGACTCGAAAGAAATTAAGCATCATTTCGCAGCTGTGCTGATAAATCTTTGTAGATTTCCCTTTAGCGGTGATGATTTAAAGGCACTGTCTCTGTGTCGAGTTGTTTATTAGTCTAGTTCAGTTTTAAAAGCCCCGTGTTGTTACTAACAGCCTGTTTGCATCTCATTGCGACACATTTGTACAAGAATTCTCTTTACAATCAGCCTGAAACATCGTTCCCTTTTGCATTTTGAGTTAAATGAAATGTTCTTTTGGACACACTCCCATGAATCGATCCCTATAAACAAATTAAATCCAAAAGTCCTTATTTAAAAGCAGCATCTTAAATCAAATGTTCAGGGGTTACATAATATGTTTAGAGTAAATTAATTGTTAGTTTTGATAAACGCTATTAATCTAAGCATTGTTTAGTCTGTGTAAATGTACAAGACATCCTTCAATCTCTGTGTCTGTATGCTACGATAATGCAGCCTTTATCAGAAAATCGTCCTGAAGAACTCTTTGTATATTTGGGATGTGTGACATTGACAATATTATCTAAATAAACAATATTTAGATGAGTGTGTTTTGTGCTGGTTCATGACTGTCATGAAAAGAAAAGCTACTCTACTTAAACCAGCAGCATGTGCAAGTCTCTGACTACATGAGTGATTCATTAATTGATTTGTTCAAATGAATCATTCAAAATGACTTAAATATTTAGGGCCGCCACGGTGGCGCAGTGGGTAGCACAGTCACCTCACAGCAAGAAGGTCAATATTTAGATAATATCACCTCACAGCAAGAAGGTCACTGGTTCGAGCCCCGGCTGGACCAGTTGTCATTTCTGTTTAGAGTTTGCGTGTTCTTCCAGTGTTGGTGGAATTCCTCCGGGTGCTTCGGTTTCCACTACAGTCAAAACACATGCATTATAGGTGAATTGAATAAGCTAAATTGTCCGTCGTGTATGTGTGTGAACGAGTGTGTATGGGTGTTTCCTAGTGTTCGATTGCAACTGGAAGGGCATCCGCTGCGTGAAACATATGCTGGATAAGTTGGCGCTTTATTCCACTGTAATGACTCCTGATTAATAAAGGGACTATGGCGAAAAGAAAATGAATGAATGAATGAATGAATGAATGAAATATGTAGAATTTTTGTTGTTGTTGTTGGTAGAACAGATCAAAACAGACAATATTATGTCTAAAATGTAACACTCAGTATTAACTTCTTGTTTGTTTAACTGTTGGATAAAGTCAATATCATACATGATATGTCGTATAACATATTTGTGATCGTATAACATAATTTACCTGCATTATATATTATAAATATATTGCACATGATTTTTTTTGCGATTATATGCTCATTTTATGTGTTCTCATAGGCTTCATTAGACAGTCCACTCTTTTGACTCTTTGGAATTTTTACACTGTGCTCAAAGGATTTATTGATAAAATTGTGCATTTTGGTGCTTATTTATTTATTTGTTTATTAATATGATTATGTAACTTTTTGCGTTTTTAATAAAATTTTAATTTAAAGAACCTGTACTTTGTATAAATAATCAATGTCATGTTGTACATAAAAATGTGTTATATTTGAACACTAATATTCAATTAAGTAGCACTAAATGGCTTAGTATGTGTGTATATATATATATATATATATATATATATATATATATACATAATTCTGACTTCAACTGTATATATGTAGTCCTATATATATATATATATATATATATATATATATATATATATATATATATATATATATATATATATATATACATATATATATATATACATATATATATATATATATACATATATATATATATACATATATATATATATATATATATATATATATATATATACATATATATATATATATATATATATATATATATATATATATATATATATATATATATATATATATATATATATATATATATATATATATATATATATATATATATAAACATACATATACATATATAATTCTGACCTCAACTGTATATATGTAGTCCTATATATATATATATATATATATATATATATATATATATATATATATATATATATATATATATATATATATATATATATAATTCTGGCTTCAACTGTATATATGTAGTCCTATATATATATATATATATATATATATATACATATATATTCCTGACTTCAACTGAATATATGTAGTCCTATATATATATATATATATACATATATAATTCTGACTTCAACTGTATATATATATAAATACATATTTAATTCTCACTTCGTCTGAATATATGTAGTCCTATATATATATATATATATATATATATATATATATATATATATATATATATATATATATATATATATATATATATATATAGGACTACATATATACAGTTGAAGTCAGAATTATATATGTATATGTATGTTATATATGTATGTTATTCTAGCCAAAATAAAAGAATATTATCAGACATTTCCGATAATTTGTTGTTCAATAATTTTACACAGTTTTCATAAACCTTTTATTAATACATTTCCCCCCCCCTGTCTTTTCAGGAATCTCTTTAACAATGGATTTCAAGAAATAGAGAGCCATGCCTTCAATGGAACAAAAATAGACAAACTGTAAGTACATATCCACTAATTACTGTCCAGCTTTGCTTTAATGATTCCATGTTGTACACTTTATTTAGACCAATGGAGTTTGCTTTATATGAAAATACTCTTTTAAGCTTTACTTTAAATTCACCTTCAGTTCAGCGTGTGTGTTGCTTGATGATTCTTTGTAAATAGTGCTGTCAAACAAATAATCCTGATTAATCACATCTAAAATCAAACATTAATATTTAGATAATATAAGTCTATACAGAGTGTATATAATAAATAATTCTTTTATACATTTCCCCTATTTATATGGGGTTTCCACAGCGGAATGAACTGCCAACTATTCCAGTTTTGCGCAGCCGATTCCTCTCCAGCTGCAACCCAGTATTGGGAAACACCCATATACACTCATTCACTCACACATTTACACACAGCAAAATTGTGAATAGTTTTTGATATCAATTGACTACCTTAATGTCAAAACAACTGTCCTGTTATCGATTTTTGACATTTTTGATGCCAATTTTGGATGTCGATTTGATGTCAATTTGACATCAATGTAGCTTACATGCATTGTAGGGATACGAAATCCAGTGAATTTGGAATAGAAGCTTTCAGATAGATAAAAGTTTCTTATAACATAACATTTTTATTGTGTTATTTTGACAGTCAAAATGGCATCAATGTGTGGATGTCAAAAGGACATCAAGGTTTTGACTTGAAATCGATCCATTTTATACATGTTTTTTGGCGTGTTTTTTGATGTCGTTTGGACATCAATGTGCACGCGGGGTTAATAAATACATTTACTAACATTACTTTAATCCAGTTCTAAAGTGTTACTCTCAAGTGTTACAATATAAAGTGACCATAATATTATTAACAATATTTCATGTATCTAATATAGTTGTTAATGTAAATGTAAAAGATCTGCAAGTTCTGGGGAGTATATCTGTTTTGAAATAGATCAAAGGATATATTTTAATAAATTCACATATGTTTGTAAAACATTTGCTTAATCTCCAAAAGCCCCAATGTAGAGTTTGGTTTGTGTTGGTGACATGTTGAGATGAAACTGTTACGGCCGGTTTAGTTTACTCAATTCCCCTGTAGCGCATGTGTTTGGACTGTGGGGGAAACCGGAGCACCCAGAGGAAACCCACGCCAACACGGGGAGAACATGCAAACTCCACACAGAAATGACAACTGACCCGAGATAAATCCAGCTGCAGAACCACAGAACCACACACGTTTCAGGCACACACAATCTAGCACACACGATTTAGGCAAACCATATATGGTAACTAACTAACTCCTTAGCATTATCGCCACCTATTGAATTTCACAAATATGGTTTCCCATTTCAGTCATCATTATTATATCGTAACGATCATTTTAACATCTCTGTAGTTTCTAAACTCAAATTATGTAAATAAAAATAATTGGTTAAACACGTATGACGTTATTCACGTGTCAACATACACAAAAAATACCGTCAGACCGTTTAATTGTAGGATTAAGTGCTAATAAACTAATTTTAGGATCTTAATATTATCATACTTGGTTAAAATCACTTTGTTGTAAAATATAAAAAGCAAACAATAATGTGTCACATTAAAATGAATTGCTATAGTTAATCATTTTAACAATATATAATATAGCTATAAACTGATTATCTTAACTGATTATCTGATTATAAACTACTATATTTTGCTAAACTGTCACAGCTGTTAGTTATATATATATATATATATTTACTAATTATTATTATTTTTTGATTAATTTTTAATAGTTAATTTATTTCTATTGCTAAATTTTGGTTTAAAAACAATATATTGCTTACTATAAATTAAGCCTACTACAGTATTTAATGTGGGAAATCATTAATAAAAAGTTATTAGAAAATTAAGCAAATACACACTATTAAATCGCTTGAGTAAAATATTAATATAGTGTTATACATTTATTACATGTAAAATGTATTATTGCCTGTATTAACTTGCTATTATTTCCTTCATTATGAATGAATCCATTATATAAATTAAACCTGTCCAATTTAGATCTTTCAGCAAGGCCAGCAAACGAGTATCTGCGATATTGACTCTGTCAGACAATAATGACTGATCATCTATGATGACTGATTGAAAACTGTTCAGTTTATTATATTGAATGGCGATCGGAAACAAAGCTCCCCATTCGCCCGTCTCGATCACAATATTTGTAAAATAAAGTAAACACTATTGTTTATCGTGTACAATATTTATTAACCATATATATCAAAATATATCGATGACGATGTCCAAAAAGACATTTATAACATTAACATCCGTCGTAACCATATATGGTTTGCCTAGATTGTGTGTGCCTGAAACGTGTGTGGTTCTGCAGCTGGATATTATTGACTGACCCAGCCGAGACTCGAACCAGTGACCTTCTTGCTGTGAGGCGACAGTGCTTACCACTAAGCCACATGCCACCCGTGTATATAATCATCCAGTAAAAAAATTCCTAAAACAATTTATTAAAACATATATTGTAAAATTTATATTGCTATATATTTAGTAAAACGTATATTGCTTGTATATTAATATGTATATTAGGAATTATCTTCTTCAACTCACTACTGTTTACTCTCATATTATTGTTGTTTTGTCCTATATAATTTTCTTTCCTCCTTTCTCTCTTTAATCCTCTCCTTTGCAAACTGAAAACATATAAACATAAGTACAGTACATTTCACACCCATATCAATCACCCACAACACCTTACATAATTACATGCTTTCTCTGGTTTACTTTTAGACCTGCTCTGTATGTGCAGAATCCTTTTCTCCTCTCTCCACATGTTCTTTCATGTCCTGTCTTACTTTGTCCTTTTCAAATAAATAATAATAATAAAAATAAAAATGATTAAGGGACACTTTCATTTATATTTGAGGTAGTGTTTATTTTTATTTATATATGTGCAAAAATTGAATATAAATCAAATGATTAATTGGGATTTAATTGCTTCCAAAAATTCATATTTAGAAAGTATCTTTGTGTGTACGGTGTATTTTTGTGTATATAAATATATGCATGACTATATTTTATGAAATATTTGTTTATAAAATATATATATATATATATATATTGAAGTTAGTTATATATAGTTAAAGTCAGAATTATTAGTCCATCTGAATTGTTAGCCCCCCTGTTTATTTTTTTCCCCAATTTCTGTTTAACAGAGAGATTTCATTCAGCACATTTCTAAACATAATAGTTTTAATAACTCATTTCTAATAACTAATTTATCTTATCTTTGCCATGATGACAGTAAATAATATTTGACTACATATTTTCAAGATACTAGTATACAGCTTAAAGTGACATTTAAGGCTTAACTAGGTTAATTAGGTTAACTAGGCAGGTTAGGGTAATTAGGCAAGTTATTGTAAAACGATGGTTTGTTCTGTGGACTATCAAAAAATATAAAGCTTAAAGGGGCTAATAATTTTGATCTTAAAATGGGTTTTCAAAAACTAAAAACTGCTTTTATTCTAGCCAAAATAAACCAAATAAGACTTTCTCCAGAAGAAAAAATATTATCAGACATACTGTGAAAATTTCCTTGCTCTGTTAAACATCATTTGGGAAATATTTAAAAAAGAAAAACAATTCAAAGGGGAGCTAATAATTCTGACTTCAACTGTACATATATATATATATATATATATATATATATATATATATATATATATATATATATATATATATACTATATATACTATATAATAAAAAATTATACATACATGCATATGTAAATATTTTTGTATGTGTGTGTAATTGTACATAAATATACACAGCACACATTTATATATTATTTAAATACAAACTTTTATTATATGCAATATGCAATAAGTTAACAGCACTGATAAATATATATGTGAATATTTTTGTATTATTTTCGCATTCTAAGTATGTGTATATTTTATATAAATAAATACAGTGCACACATATATGATGTAAAATAAATACAAGCATTTGTAATGGATGTGATTAAACATGATTAACTGTTCACTATTTGTAATTATCTCAAAGATTTACTCAGAATTTCATAGTTTCTGGGTAAATCCAACAGCATGTTGTTGTCCAGTGTGTAATCTCAGTATCATCTGTGTGTTCTGCAGAGTGTTGAAGAACAGCCGAGATCTGCGTGTGATCCACGAAGACGCTTTTAAAGGAGCTTTAGGCCCGACTGTGCTGTAAGTATTCCTGAAACACTGGAGCCAAAAATACTTACAGTTGAAGTCAGAATTATTAACTAAAATATTAAATATATTTTCTGTTTAACTGAGAGATTTTTTCAACACATTTCTAATCATAATAGTTTTAATAACTCATTTCTAATAACTGATTTATTTTATCTTTGCCATGATGACAGTAAATAATATTTGACTAGATATTTTTCAAGACACTAGTGTTCAGCTTAAAGTGACGTTTAAAGGCTTAACTAGGTTAATTAGGTTAACTTGGCAAGTCATTGTATAACAGTGGTTTGTTCTGTAGACCAGTGGTTCCCAAAGTGGGGGTCGGAACCCCCTAGGGCAGTGTTTCCCAACCCTGTTCTTGGAGGCACACCAACAGTTCATGTTTTGGATGTCTCCCTCATCTGACCCATTAACTTCAGGTTTTGGAGTCTCTTCTAATGTTCTGATGAGTTGTTTCAGGTGTGTTTGATTAGGGAGAGAATGAAAATGTGTACTGTTAGTGTGCTTTAGGAACAGGGTTGGGAAACTCTGCCCTAGGGGGTCGCAGGACAATGAAAGGGGGTCGCTTGGTGATTTCCAAAAATCGATAATCAATTTTAATAAACTATTAAAAGTATGATATTTCATCCATAACCTACAGAAGATTAAAATAGTTACATTAGAAATACAACATGCAAATAATAAGCCATCAGTATTCAACTTTATTTCCATTGGGTTGCGTCTCCTGTTTTGTTTTTTACATTAGATTATCCCCACAGCAAAAGCGTCATTTGCAACAGATTGATTTTACGGCTGCAGCCTAAACTTTCTGACACCTTTATGGCACTTACATACATTAAAAATAAATGGCTGGGTCAGTTGATGTTTATGTGTGGAGCTTGCATGTTCCCCCCCTGTGTTCGTGTGGGTTTCCTCCGGGTGTTCCGGTTTCCCCTACAAGTCCAAAGACATGCGCTATAGGTGAATTGGGTAAGCTAAATTGTCCGTCTGTATGTGTGTGAATGAGAGTGTGTGTGTTTTTCCCAGTGATGGGTTACAGCTGGAAGGGCATCCGCTGCGTAAAACATATGCTGGATAAGTTGGTGGTTCATTCCACTGTGGCGACCCCTGATTAATAAAGGGACTAAGCCGAAAAGAAAATGAATGAACGTGAAGGGCTTTATTTTAAAGCATTGAATATAAATATAAATGTATGTATTCTAGTTCCAAATTAGCAATAATCTATATACAACTGAAAAGTTATATTCCTTGGTTTTTAGGGTGTGACAGACCTTAAAATCTCTTGGTTTCCTGAGCCCTGACTGTCTTCAAAGTAATGCAAATTGTCAGTTTCACAGCAAGCTGTGTCTATTGTCTAACAAATGGTCAAGCCGGTCAACTGGTCGGGCGGGTTCTGTCTCCAGAACCCCATTTGCACACTCTGTTTTCATGCTAAAATGTATCGTGAATAGGTACTTACATGCTGAGGAGATCAGGGCTGGAAAGGCAATGGGGTATATGCCGAAGCATGCTAATAGGACTTTTAATTTGCCAGTAACCTGGGTTAATCATTTCCAGTAAATTCTGTGCCAATGCAAAATCGGCAAGTTTAAGGTCTGTTTTCTTTCAAAATTAGCGATCTCCACTATCGGTGTGATATCCCATATAAAGTGGGCCTCAGATTGTACAAGAAGCACTGCAGTAAATTACATTTCACATCCCCGATTCTGACGGGCGCGTGCGAGCAAACGGCTTTTTGTCTCGTTTTACACTTGAGCAACTTAATGAATGCCAAAGTCTGTTTCACTGATTGTATTTGAATTACATTACAACATCGATGCTGTAAAAGGAATCGTATAAAATGGAAAAAAAACTCACAATAACAGATCACCGGAAGTTTATCAGTATGGGAAACACACTAGCTCGGCAAATACACTATTTACCCTGCCGACAACAACACTTCATTTGCATGCTTTGTTTTAGACTGTCCCCACCTACGTGCATCAATGTCTGTAAAGATGTATTTATACTGAGTGTCTGCTGTACCAGTCCAGAGTTCTTTCGATGACACCACAGCGACACTGAGTTCTTCCTGTTAAAGGAATCTGCTTTGAAGATACCCGAAAGTTCTCCCTGGTTTTTTGGCTCGTCTTGGAATTTCACAACAGTTTTGGTGCCGTGAGCCAGACAGAGAACTTCACAACAGCATTAGGGAAAATCCGAATCCACTTTTGCTATTTTAAGGACAGAAAATTACACTGTACACCGCGGCGCATGGTATAACAGGGTTGTGCTTAATCTCTTAATGAGTAATAGGTGTGTTTTGAGAATAAACCAATCAGTCTCATCTCCCATTCCCTTTAAGGGCCAGTTCCGTCGCACCGTGGCACATTTGCTATTTACATGGTGGACTTTGTAAGAGGAAAAACTGAACATTTCACTAGTGAGAAAACAGTTTAACAGACCATCTGCAAGGGAGGAATTAAGAAAGAGCCTCCTCTATTTGGCCTTTACTTTCACTTTCTCTCTTTCATGGATAAGGAGACGTGTTGGACGCACTCGCTGAATACATCCATTAGTCAACATATTTATTTTTTCGTTTGTTAAGCTCAAGGATTTGTTTCAACACTATTTCTAAATTCAGTTCTAATTTCCAGCAAACGAATAAATGAACAATAATAACGAAGTGTGTTCAAAAATCTGAGTTATATCCAAATACACATGCTGTGCCCCATATGGTCTAAAACCTGACAGGTGGACAAATCTAAGCTTGTTCTTAATAAAACAAATATAAATATGCATATAATAATTAATACTACTAATAATAATAACATTATACAAAAGCACATTGTCGTGAATAAACTGAAAAAGCCCCCAAGATGAAGAAGGCCTCATTAAAAAAATTTATTTTTGTAATATTTTATTCCTTTAATTCTTTGTCATTTGTATATTGCTGTACATCCTGCGTGTTTTAAGCAATGTTTAAGCGAGGCGCTCAACTGACGCACTCTGCACTGGACTTTAGACCTGCTCTCAACTGGTCTATGGAACCAGACCAAAACACCCATGAGTCCACAAAGTGGCTCAAATGGATTTGCTATCTAAACAACATGGCGGAAGATGGGAAAATCAAGGATGATTTCCAAGTAATGATCTCCAAAATGAAACCAAGAATAGACTTGGGCTGTAAATAAGGTGTCAACTATAGTCTCAATAGGTGAGGTAAATATTAAATTAAACAAATGAATAATGACTATAAAAAATTAGATAGTTGTTAGACTGTTGCACTTTATTCTGGGTTGTCAGTATGCTCATGTTTATATGGACCTACTGGTGTGTATGAGCCATTGCATTCAACATTTGTATGTGTGCACCTCTGAAAATAGTGGGGGTCGTGAGTCACTGAGTCACTGGCGTTGTTATTTTCAAGGGCTGAAAAGTTTGGGAACCCCTGCTCTAGACAATTTAAAAAATATATTGCTTAAGAGGGCTAATTATATTGATCTTAAATGATTATTAAAGAACTGCTTTTATTCTAGCCAAAATAAAACAAAGAAGAGTTTCTTGAGAAGAAAAGATATTACAAGAAATACTGTGAAAAATTCCTTGCTCTGGTAAACCTTAGGAAATTACTTTGACTTCAACTGTATGTCTTTTTCCTGGAGTGAGAGCTTTTGGAACTAATCAGATGGCAATGTGAATGACTTAAGCTGTAAAACTCTGCTGTAAAACTTTACCTGCCTTGAGCTGTTAAGAAAACCTGAAGACCTGGCCTGTCTGGTTGAGCTGTGATTTATTATAGTATAAAAGTAATTCTTGAAGAGCAGAACTGAGCTTCTCCCATGCAGGGGTGTGCCAGAATTCACACAGTGCACACTCTGATTGTTTGTCAGTTACTGCTGATGGGAGGAGACATAATTGACCTGCATGTTTATTTTCACTAATGGGGAATTATTACTAAGGGGAGCTATTATTCCCCTTTTTACAAGATATAAAAAAATGTCCCTAAAGTGTGAGTGTGAAGTTTCAGCTCAAATTACCACACAAATAACGTTGTTTAACTCTTGAAACTGACCCTTTTTAGGCTTTGATCCCAATTGTGGCGTTTTGGTGACTGTCGCTTTAAATTGAAATGAGATTGTGCTCTTTTTAAAAGAGGGCGGAGCTACAAATGCCTGTGTGTCAGCATAGTGGCAGATTCACAAACAAGACTAACATCTTATGCTAATGAGGGAGACATGGTCACTAGTGGGTGGGGCTTTCCCCCTCTGATGACACGTACTAAAGGAGAATGTCAATCGAAATGTTTCTACAGTTTTTATCAAGTGTGATTATAAGAAATTTAATAATACATTTTTACCAATTTTCTTTCTTTCTTTCTTTCTTTCTTTCTTTCTTTCTTTCTTTCTTTCTTTCTTTCTTTCTTTCTTACTTTCTTTCTTTCTATCATTATCCAATTCATGTAAAAAAAATGTTGGCCAGTTTGATGTAATGAAAAAATATGAGGAACTGTTTCTGGGTATAATGAACAGAATAAACAACTGACATCCATGTCTTTTATAAATCTGGTTAAAAAATGCTTAGCGCTGTGGATGTCTGATTAGTGTGTATGTTGTTTCCAGTGATGTCTCTTCCACGGCTCTGGAGACGCTGCCCTCACATGGCCTGGAGTCAATGCTGATGCTGACAGCCCGCTCAGCGTTCGCCCTGAAGAAACTCCCTCCACTGAAGAGCCTGAAGAGCCTGAGAGAAGCGCAGCTCACCTTTCCCAGTCACTGCTGCGCTCTGATCAACTGGGACAACAACAGGTCAACACAATCACTTCCTAGTCAGCTCAGCGTGTCATTAGCTGTGTTTCCATCCACCTATTTATATGCACATTTGGAATATTGCAACAAAAAACTGCTTAACCCTTGTGTATTGTTTAAATTGACAACCCATTCGTTATGTCTGTGGCTACTTTTGCCCCATTGACTTTCATTATAATGAAATTTTTTGATTGCTAAGCCTTTGATAGCATATAATCATGTATTTGTTGGTGGTAAAATGTGTTGGTTTTACTATTGATCACCAGTTGGCAGCATTTACCCTTTAGATAGACCTGTGCAAAAAGGTTTCTGGCTTTTATATGGAGTTCTGTGAAGTAAAACAGCAGATTATAGTGTGTGTGCAGAAATACACTTACTATGAGAACTGAGGTGCTTATTTTTTATTTTCTTAAACATATCAAGTTAAGTGTTCAAAGATCTCTCCTGCACAGTCAAGTTTGGTGAAGAAAAAATCGTGGTTTGGGGTTACATTCAGTATGGGGGCGTGCGAGAGATCTGCAGAGTTGATGGCAACATCAACAGCCTGAGGTATCAAGACATTTGTGCTGCCCATTACATTACAAACCACAGGAGAGGGCAAACTCTTCAGCAGGATAGCGCTCCTCCTTATACTTCAGCCTCCACATCAAAGTTCCTGAAAGGTCAAGGTGCTCCAGGATTGGCCAGCCCAGTCACCAGACATCAACATTATTGAGCATGTCAGGGGTACGATAGAGGAGGCATTGAAGATGAATCCAAAGAATCTTGATGAACTCTGGGAGTCCTGCAAGAACGCTTTTTTTGCCATTCCAGATGACTTTATTAATCAGTGATTTGAGTCATTGCAGAGATGTATGGATGCAGTCCTCCAAGCTCATGATGGAGTCAGACACAATATTCATTCTGTTTCCACTGCACCATGACTTAATATTCTATACTGTACATTATTTCTGTTAAGCGACATGACGTGTCTAAACAAAGTCAGACCTTACTGTCCTAATTACATTATTAACAATCAAGGCATGATCATATTTTATTTAGATAAATAAGTGTAAACCAGAGACCTTTGCCTTATAAGCCACTTCTGTTACCAAATGATCAACTAGAAGTCGAGTTATTATTTGTTATTCCTTAAACTTGGATAGGCGACAAGACTATTGTCAGGTAGTGTATAAGGCGGAAACTGCAACTGATGATCAACTGTAAAAATCACTAATTTTACCTCTTCCCAACTGGGAAAACCAGCCACAATCAAGAATGCATGGTAATAGGCTGTCATGTCTTTGCAATCAAAAAATGTCATTATAATGGAAGTCAATGGGGCAAAAACAGCTAGAATGATATTGAACAGAGTGTATTATTAAGGAAAATTCCAAAGCATTTCCCCAAAATATGAATCATCTTGTTTATAAACGGGGTTCTCTATGTACACAAATGGCCGATAATGCAGTGCATCAATGCATTCATTCATTCATTTTCTTTTTGGCTCAGTCCTTTTATTAAAAAAGGGGTAGCCACAGCAGAATGAACTTATCCAGCATATGTTTTACGCAGCGAATGCCCTTCCAGCCGCAACCCAGCACTGGAAAACACCCATACACTCTTGCATTTACACCCACACATTCACCTATAGAGCATTCACCGGAGCACCCAGAGGAAACCCACGCCACATGGGGTGAACATGCAAACTCCACACTTAAATGCCAATTGATACAGCTGGGGCTCAAACCAGCGACCTTCTTGCTGTAAGGCGACAGAGCTACTGCGCCACATGCGCATCAGTGCAGAAAACCATAAAAATAAACAATAAAGTAAATACAAAAACAAGACAACACAATAATTCACCCACACACACAAACTCTCAAAGAGCTGTCTATGCACACAACCATATGCATCTTTGACATTATTAATGTTACAATAGTTATCAACAATATGACAGTAACCTTCTACTGAAATATAAATATAGAACCATCTGCAAACAGAAATCACAAACAAATACTGGTATTCTGTAAATAATGCTGAGGAACATTTCTAAACATATAAAAATAAGTTAAAGATTGAATAGAAACTCAAATTATTCCAATCCTAAGGTGCGTTATATTTAAATGAAAAGATGCCACTTTCTTTATTAGTTTTAGGAACAACAAAAATATTTAATAAATAAAAATAAAGCATGATTTAATACATAAATAAAGTATTTAAAAAGATGGTCTCAGTGGTTAGCACTGTCGCCTCACAGCAAGATGGTCGCTGGGTCAGTTGGCATTTCTGTGGGGAGTTTGCATGTTCTCTGTGTGTTTTGTTTCCTCCGGGTGCTCCTGTTTCTCCCACAGTCCACAGACATGTGCTATAGGTGAATTGAGAAAACTAAATTGGCCGTAGTGTATGTGTGTGTGTGTGTGTTTCCCAGTACTGGGTTGTAAAACATATGCTGGAATAGTTGGCAGTTCATTCTGCTGTGGATAAATAAGGGACTAAGACGAAAGAATGAAGTATTTAAATAACAAAGGCCCACAGTCGGCTTCTCCTTCTGCAGAAAACTGATATTATTTCTGTTTGGTATTTGCCACCCGTTTATTGGGGAAGTGATGATTTTGTTCTCTTGGACTGACTGACTACAAACGCTGCTTTATTCCCAAATGTTTTATGCAATATTCCAGGTTTGCACATAAGTCTAATTTGCATCTTTAAATAGAAGCATAGCTACTGTGAAGAGTGAGACGTCATAAAAACATTACAGTGATGAGGCTGCAAACAGATCCAATGAGAGCACTAGACGTTCATTATAATCCATTGTCCATATTTAAAGCAGAGCACTGTCAGTATAATTGAAAATCATCATAACATTTGAACCTTTTGCTTTTATTACAGGGACGGTTCTGTCAACTCGGCTTTGAGAAACAGATCGTCATACTGTGGGGACAACAGTTCACCAGCTGAGTAAGACTCGAGTCTGTCTGTCTGTCTGTCTGTCCAGTTATCTACATAGGCAGAGTATTGTAAATTATTTTTTATTATAGTAATCTTTGTGACAGTATTGAGTATTTTCTCTCTCTGTTTATTTTTTCAGCCTGTCTGCAATCTCCTCAGACGATCCTCTTGCATCAGACGTGGTTGGATCGTCATCCGTCGAGGATACTTTCGGTAGCATCGACTTCCACTATCCAGAGCTGGATTTATGCCAGCAGCGTCCAGCACTTCAGTGCAGCCCTGAAGCCGACGCTTTCAACCCCTGCGAGGACATCGCTGGATTCAGCTTCCTGCGAGTCGCCATCTGGTTCATCAATATCCTGGCCATCGCCGGAAACCTGATTGTCCTGCTGGTTTTATTCACTAGTCGCTGCAAATTGACCGTTCCCAGATTTCTAATGTGCCATCTAGCCTTCGCCGACCTTTGCATTGGCATCTACCTGCTAATGATCGCAACTGTTGACCTGCGGACACGTGGACACTACAGTCATCATGCAATTGAGTGGCAAACCGGAGCAGGATGCGGCATTGCAGGGTTTCTATCTGTATTCGGTGGCGAATTATCCATCTATACTCTGTCCACCATTACAGTGGAGCGCTGGCACACAATCACTCACGCTCTCCGACTGGAAAGACGTCTGGGATTGAGCCAAGCATCGCTAATTATGACCATCGGATGGCTGCTTTGTTTAGCGATGGCACTCCTTCCCTTAATAGGCGTCAGCAGCTACAGTAAAGTCAGCATGTGTTTGCCGATGGACATCGAAACGCCTTTATCGCAAGCTTACGTTATACTCCTGTTGCTCTTTAACGTTGGTGCATTTCTCGTGATTTGCGGATGCTATGTGTGCATTTACAGCGCAGTACGTAATCCTGAATTCCCAGGACGCGCTGCTGATGCTAAAATCGCAAAGCGAATGGCGGTTCTGATTTTTACGGACTTTCTGTGCATGGCGCCTATTTCGTTTTTTCGCTATTTCGGCAGCCTTTAAAGTGCCTTTGATCACCGTGACCAACTCCAAAATACTGCTCGTGCTTTTCTACCCCATTAATTCATGCGCCAATCCATTCCTCTACGCCATCTTCACCAGAGCCTTCAGGAAAGACGCTTGTATTCTCCTGAGCTCCATGGGCTGCTGTCAAAGCAAAGCTAACTTGTACCGGATGAAGACGTACTGCTCGGAGAACATCAACCGAAGCAAAAGCAGCTCCGGCTCCAATGCGAACTCAAAAGGGCCTCGAGCCGTCATGTGGATGTCAAGCTTTCCTCAGTTAACACCTCGACCGCACATACAGAGAGTCTAGCCTGGTTTACATCACTCCGTGTTAATGTGCATTTTGATCCCTTAAAGGTGCTATAGGTGCATTTTGGACTCCTCTAATGCATGAAAATACCATAATGGGCTGTATTTTAAAGATCTCAGTGCATGGATTAAAATGCATGGTGCACTTAGGATGTGTCTGAATCCACTTTTGCTATTTTAAGAAGGGGAAAAATTGTTGTTGAACCAAGCGCATGGTCTAAAATGGTTGTCCTTATTCTCCTATTAAGTTATGGATGGTTTTGAAGTATCGCATGAGAAACGAGTCCCAAATTGCGAGTAAAAATCCTTTAAAAGATGCTATAGGTAGATTTTTGATTCCTCTAATGCATAAATATACAATAATGGGCTCTATTTTAATGATCTAAGTGCATGGATTAAAACACACGGTGCATTTAGGATGTGCCTGAGTCCACTTTGCTATTTTAAGTAGGGGAAAAACTTGTCGAACCAGGCGCATAGACTAAAATGGTTGTCCTTGTTTTCTTAACAATTTATGGATCGTTTTGAAGTATAGCATGAGAAACAAGCAACAAATTGCGAATAAAAATCCCTTAAAGGTGCTGTAGGTACGATTTTAGACTCCTCAAATGCATAAAAATTCAATAATGGGCTCTATTTTAATGATCTAACTGTATGGATTAATATTTATGGTGCACTTAGGATGTGTCTGTATCCACTTTTGCTATTTTAAGCAGGGGAAAACTCGTCGTACCAAACGCGTGATCTTAAATGATTGTCCTTATTAAGAGAATAAGTTAAGTATCACATGAGATACGAGTGACAAATTTCGAATAACAATCCCTTAAAGATGCTGTAGGTACGTTTTTAGACTCCTCTAATGCATAAAAATACCATAAAGGGCTCTATTTTAATGATCTAATTGCATGGATTGACACACGGTGCACTTAGGATGTGTCTGAATTCTCTTTCACTATTTAAAGGAGGTGAAAAACTGTCGTTGAACCAAGCGCATGGTCTAAAATGGTTGTCCTCATTCTCCTAATAAGTTATGGATGGTTTTGAAGTATAGCACGAGAAACGAGTCCCAAATTGCGAGTAAAAATCCCTTAAAAGATGCTATAGGTAGATTTTTGATTCCTCTAATGCATAAATAAACAATAATGGGCTCTATTTTAATGATCTAACTGTATGGATTAATATGCATGGTGCACTTACGATGTGTCTGTATCCACTTTTGCTATTTGAAGTAGGGGAAAACTGTCGTCGTACCAAACGCATGATCTTAAATGATTGTCCTTATTAAGAGAATAAGTTAAGTATCACATGAGAAACGAGTGACAAATTTCGAATAACAATCCCTTAAAGGTGCTGTAGGTACGCTTTTAGACTCCTCTAATGCATAAAAATACCATACAGGGCTCTATTTTAATGATCTAAGTGCATGGATTAACACACGGTGCACTTGGGATGTGTCTTAATCCACTTTTACTATTTGAAGCAGGTGAAAAACTGTCGTTGAACCAAGGGCATTGTCTAAAAAGGTTGTCCTGATTCTCTTAATAACGTATGGATTGTTTTGCAGTATCGCATGAGATACAAGTGACAAATTGCAAATAAAAATCCCTTAAAGATGCTGTAGGTACGTTTTTAGACTCCTCTAATGCATAAAAACACCATAATGGGCTCTATTTTAATGATCTAAGTGCATTGACTGAAGTGCACAATGCACTTAGGATGTGTCTGAATCCACTTTCGTTATTTTAAGAAAGGGAAAAACTGTTGTCGAACCAGGCGCATTCTATAAAGCAGGGGTGGGCAAACTCAGTCCTGGAGGGCCGGTGACCTGCACAGTTTAGCTCAAACTCTAATCAAACACACCTGATTATAGATTTCTAGTGATCTTGAAGACACTGATTAGCATGTTCAGGTGTGTTTGATTAGTGTTAGAGCTAAACTGTGCAGGACACCGGCCCTCCAGGACCGAGTTTGCCCACCCCTGCTATAAAGTATGAATGTGAGTAGTATGAATGAAATTTGGACGTACTATATCTACTAATTGTTACTATTACATGACCTACAGTACCAGCGTCCGTTGCGTAGCTTTACTCCCATTCATAAATTCTCTCGCCAGGGGTTATGGGATAGCGTAGCGTCCATTGAATGTGCACTTCAGAATCTTGCCCAGTGTATTAGGTCATCCGGGTGCTTCCAATATTATGAATAACTCGGCTCACAAACTGTCGTCGCACCAGGCGCATAATCTAAAATGGTTGTGCTTATTCTCTTAATAAGTTATGGATGGTTTTGAAGTATAGCATGAGAAACAAGTGACAAATTGCAAAAAAAAATCCCTTAAAGGTGCTGTAGGTACATTTTTAGACTCCTCTAATACATAAAAATACAACAATGGGCTCTATTTTAATGATCTAAGTGCATTGAGTAAAACACACAGTGCACTTAGAATGTCTCTGAATCCGCTTTCGCTATTTTAAGCAGGGGAAATACTGTCGTCGCACCAGGAGCAAAGTTTAAAATGGTTGTCCTTATTCTCTTAATAAGTTATGGATATGTTTTGGATATAACATGCATTAAACCAATCAGACTCTCATCTCTCATTGCCTTTAAGAGCAAATTGTGGTCATGACATAGCACATTCGCTATTTAAGTGGTAGTCAATCTGGCAACCTGTGTGTGCATGAAGTCGGAGGATGGGAGGGGATGTGTGAAAAAAACACCTATGCAGTATTTTGAATTTGGACTGCAGTATCCGGTTCAACCACTAGGACTGTCAATCCTCCATACTGCATCCTCACAAAAAGCTTTTTCTGATCAGTTGAGGGGGGGTTGGAAAAAAGGGTTAATGTGAATAACGTGAGATGGAAACGCATAAACTCTGCGTTCAAAATTACTCAAATAGGTACTACATTTAATTAGAATTCACTACACGACCTATATAGTATGAATGTGAGTAGTATGAATGAAATTTGGACTTACTATATCTGCTAATTGTGATTATCACATGACCTACCAGTGTCAGTTGCATCAATTTGCTCCCATTCATGAACGCTTGTACTGGCATTATGGGATAGCGTAGCATCCATCGGAGAATCAGAGAATCTCAACCAAAGTAGCAGGTCATCCGGGTAATTCTCGCCTACTATTTTTCCAATACCATCAATTACTCTGCTCTTATACTGTTTTTTACATACTATAAAGTAGTAAAGTATGCGATTTCGGACGTAGCTTCCGATGTAGTGAGCATTGCACACGTGACTCCTTTATTCTTTTTTACTGTTGGTTGCTAGGTTACCAATACTACAGTCAGCCACTCTAACAACTTGATGCACCTAATTCGCATTTGGGATTTTTTTCCTGTGTTGTGAACTTTGAAAAGATTTACTTCCCGGTGGATGGAAACCTGGCTCAAACGTGAGGCGTTCTGCCCTTGAACTTCTGCTGAATCTTATCTGGGAGGCTCGGGAAGATGATAGGTTTTTTGAAGGACAGTGTAACTCATTTTTACTCATATCTCTCAACGCACGGACTCATAATTCAGAAGACGGACATGTCTTTTGAGAGAGACTGCAGAGTTTAAAGGGATGGTTCACACAGAAATGGAAAGTGGTTGTCAACTTTTATGAGTTTCTTTCTTCTGTTAAACACAAAACAAGGCATTCTGGAAAATATTGGACAGGGCAGCCATTGACTTTAATAGTAGGAGCCAACAAAAGAAAGAACTCAAATATGGAGGATGAGTAAATGATGACAGAAGTTTCATTTTTGGGTGAACTATCCTTTTAAAAGTGGCTTTTGGGTATCAAAATGTATCAAAATTGCAAATTTCTATGGGATCTTTCATCTGTTGCAGATTTGGACTGAAGTGGGAGGCATCGGACTACTTGTAAATATTTTTTTTGTAACTCTTAATATGCTACACGAGTCAGAATTCAAGTTTCCAGACTGATTATTGTTTTATATAATCACTGTAAAAAGTTGTCCTTTTTTCAAGTTT
>NC_079447.1:5276795-5294295 GCF_903798145.1 Danio aesculapii | reverse complement strand
AAACATGGAGTTTTCTGTGTTTTGGTCTAATGTTATCTATTTTATCTGTCACACTTTACAATAAGGTTTCATCAGTTAATGTTAGTTAATGTGAGGAGATTTGTTTTGTGTAGTTAAACATGGAGTTTTCTGTGTTTTGGTCTAATGTTATCTATTTTATCTGTCACTTTACAATAAGATTTCATTAGTTAATATTAAGGAGAGGAGATTTGTTTTGTGTAGTTAAACATGGAGTTTGCTGTGTTTTGGTCTAATGTTATCTATTTTATCTGTCACACTTTACAATAAGGTTTCATCAGTTTATGTTAGTTAATGTGAGGAGATTTGTTTTGTGTAGCTAAAATGAGGTTTTGTTATTTTGGTCGAATGGAATCAATTTATCTTGGTCGGAAATACAATAAGGTTTTATTAGTTAATATTATTGTGAGGAGATTTGTGTGCTTAAAAACGAGATTTTGTTGTATTTTGGTCAAATGTTAACAATTTTATCTGTCACACTTTACAGTAAAGTTTCATTCGTTATAAGGAGAGATTTGTTTTGTGTAGCTAAAATGAGGTTTTGCTTTGTTTTTGTCAAATGTTATCAATTTTATCTGTCACAGTTTACAATAAGATTTTATTAGTTAATATTAAGGAGAGGAGATTTGTTTTGTGTCGCTAAAACGGGGTTTTGGTCAATTTGACTTAATTTATGGTCAATTTACTATAAGGTTTCTCTAGTTAATGTTAGTTAATGTATGGAGATTTGTTTTGTGTAGTTAAAAACGAGATTTTGCTTTGTTTTGGTCAAATTGAATCATTTTTGTCACATTCGACTATAAGACTTCATTAGTTAATATTAAGGAGAGGAGATTTGTTTTGCTGCGTTTTGGTCAATTTGACTTAATCTATGGTCAATTTACTGTAAGGTTTCTCTAGTTAATGTTAGTTAATGTATAGAGATTTGTTTTGTGTAGTTAAAAACTAGATTTTGCTTTGTTTTTGTCAAATTGAATCATTTTTGTCACATTTTACTATCAGGTTTCATTAGTTAATGTGAAGAGATCTGTTTCGTGTAGTTAAAATAGGGTTTGGTTGTATTTTGGTCAAATTGAGTCAAATTATGGTCACTTTACTATCAGGTTTCATTAGTTAATGTAAGTTAATGTGAGGAGATTTGTTTTGTGTAGTTAAACATGGAGTTTGCTGTGTTTTGGTCAAACTGAATTAGTTTATCTTGGTCACTTTACAATAAGGCTAATGTTAGTTAATGTGAGGAGATTTGTTTTGTGTAGGTAAACATGGAGTTTGCTGTGTTTTGGTCTAATATTATCTATTTTATTTGTCACAATTTACAATAAGGTTTCATTAGTTAATGTGAGGAGATTTGTTTTGTGTAGGTAAACATGGAGTTTGCTGTGTTTTGGTCTAATGTTATCTATTTTATCTGTCACTTTACAATAAGGTTTCATCAGTTTATGTTAGTTAATGTGAGGAGATTTGTTTTGTGTAGCTTAAATGAGGTTTTGATCAAATGGAATCAATTTATCTTGGTCTGACATTACAATAAGGTTTTATTAGTTAATATTATTGTGAGGAGATTTGTTTTGTGTGGTTAAAAACGAGATTTTGTCGTATTTTGGTCAAATGTTATCAATTTTATCTGTCACACTTTACAATAAGGTTTCATTAGTTTATATTAAGGAGAGGAGATTTGTTTTGTGTAGCTAAAATGGGGTTTTGCTGTGTTTTGGTCAAATGTTATCAATTTTATCTGTCACACTTTACAATAAGGTTTTATTAGTTAATGTTAGCTAATGTGAGGAGATTTGTTTTGTGTCAATAAAATGGGGTTTTGCTGCGTTTTGGTCAATTTGACTTGATCTATGGTCAATTTACTAAAAGGTTTCCCTAGTTAATGTTAATGTATGGAGATTTGTTTTGTGTAGTTAAAAACGAGATTTTGCTTTTTGTTTTTGTCAAATTGAATCATTTTTGTCACATTTGACTATAAGGTTTCATTAGTTAATGTGAAGAGATCTGTTTTGTGTAGTTAAAAATAGGGTTTGGTTGTATTTTGGTCAAAATGAGTCAATTTATGGTCACTTTACTATCAGGTTTAATTTGTTAATGTTAGTTAATGTAAGAAGATTTGTTTTGTGTAGTTAAACATGGGGTTTTGCTGTGTTTTGGTCTAATGTTATCTATTTTATCTGTCACACTTTACAATAAGGTTTCATCAGTTTATGTTAGTTATTGTGAGGAGATTTGTTTTGTGTGGTTAAAAAGGAGATTTTGTTGTATTTTGGTCAAATGTTATCAATTTTATCTGTCACACTTTACAATAAGATTTCATTCATTAATATTAAGGTCAATTTGACTTAATTTATGGTCAATTTACTATAAGGTTTCTCTAGTTAATGTTAGTTAATGTATGGAGATTTGTTTTGTGTAGTTAAAAACGAGATTTTGTTTTGTTTTTGTCAAATTGAATCATTTTGTCACACTTTACTATCAGGTTTCATTAGTTAATGTGAGGAGATTTGTTTGTGTAGTTAAACATGGGGTTTTGCTGTGTTTTGGTCTAATGTCATCTATTTTATCTGTCACACTTTACAATAAGGTTTCATCAGTTTATGTTAGTTATTGTGAGGAGATTTGTTTTGTGTAGCTTAAATGAGGTTTTGGTCAAATGGAATCAATTTATCTTGGTCTGACATTACAATAAAGTTTCATTATTTAATGTAATTGTGAGGAGATTTGTTTTGTGTAGCTAAAATGGGGTTTTGCTGTGTTTTGGTCAAATGTTATCAATTTTATCTGTCACACTTTACAATAAGGTTGTATTAGTTAATGTGAGGAGATTTGTTTTGTGTCAATAAAATGGGGTTTTGCTGTGCTTTGGTCAATTTGACTTAATCTATGGTCAATTTACTAAAAGGTTTCTCTAGTTAATGTTAATGTATGGAGATTTGTTTTGTGTAGTTAAAAACGAGATTTTGCTTTTTGTTTTTGTCAAATTGAATCATTTTTGTCACATTTTACTATCAGGTTTCATTAGTTAATGTGAAGAGATCTGTTTTGTGTAGTTAAAAATAGGGTTTGGTTGTATTTTGGTCAAATTGAGTCAAATTATGGTCACTTTACTATCAGGTTTCATTAGTTAATGTAAGTTAATGTGAGGAGATTTGTTTTGTGTAGTTAAACATGGAGTTTGCTGTGTTTTGGTCTAATGTTATCTATTTTATCTGTCACACTTTACTATAAGGTTTCATCAGTTTATGTTAGTTATTGTGAGGAGATTTGTTTTGTGTAGTTAAACATGGAGTTTGCTGTGTTTTGGTCTAATGTTATCTATTTTATTTGTCACACTTTAATTCAATTTAATTCAATTCACCTTTATTTGTACAGCGCTTATACAATGTAGATTGTGTCAAAGCAGCTTCACATAAAAGGTCACAGTAAATAGGAACAGTGTAGTTCAGTTTGTAGTGTTTAAGTTCAGTTCAGTTGAGCTCAGTTCAGTGTGGTTTAATAATCACTACTGAGAGTCCAAACACTGAAGAGCAAATCCAACGATGCGCAGCTCTATAGATCCTGAACCATGCAAGCCAGTGGCAACAGCGGAGAGGGAAAAAAAACTTCACTAAAGGCGGAAGTGAAGAAAAAAAAAAAACTTGAGAGAAACCAGACTCAGTTGGGCACGATCATTTTAATTTTAATTTTTACAATAAGGTTTCATCAGTTTATGTTAGTTATTGTGAGGAGATTTGTTTTGTGTAGCTTAAATGAGGTTTTGGTCAAATGGAATCAATTTATCTTGGTCTGACATTACAATAAAGTTTCATTATTTAATGTTATTGTGAGGAGATTTGTTTTGTGTGGTTAAAAACGAGATTTTGTCGTATTTTGGTCAAATGTTATCAATTTTATCTGTCACACTTTACAATAAGAAACACTTCCAGAAGAAACACTGTCTGCGCAGAGCACGCAGTATTCTTAAGGACACCTCTCCCCGGACAAAAACCAGCAGACTGAGGAACAGCTTTTTCCCCAGAGCTGTCTCCCTTTTGAACTCTGCCCCTCACTGACTCTTTTGCCCCCCCAATACACCCCCACACTCCTCTAACTTATACTCCTCACAATCACGGCACTATGTAACATTTGCACATTTAAAGTTTGCACATATTCATTGCACTGATTCATTTATTTGAACTGTACACACCCACTGCACATGAACATTTGTAATTGTTTATCTATCTGCCACTCCTGATTATTAATAGCATCCTGTACATATATTCATTTATTGTAAATCGCTGTTCATAGCTAATACAACCTGTATATAATGTTTATAGTACATCCATCTGTAAATATCACCATAGTTTTTCTATAACTGCACTTTATAACTTATACCTGTATCCTGCACTTGCTGCTATTGCACTGCTGGTTAGACCGAAACTGCATTTCGTTGCCTTGTACTTGTACATGTGTAATGACAATAAAGTTGAATCTAATCTAATATAATATAATCTAATAAGATTTCATTAGTTAATATTAAGGAGAGGAGATTTGTTTTGCTGCGTTTTGGTCAATTTGACTTAATCTATGGTCAATTTACTGTAAGGTTTCTCTAGTTAATGTTAGTTAATGTATGGAGATTTGTTTTGTGTAGTTAAAAACTAGATTTTGCTTTGTTTTTGTCAAATTGAATCATTTTTGTCACATTTTACTATCAGGTTTCATTAGTTAATGTGAAGAGATCTGTTTCGTGTGGTTAAAAATAGGGTTTGGTTGTATTTTGGTCAAATTGAGTCAATTTATGGTCACTTAACTATCAGGTTTCATTAGTTAATGTGAGGAGATTTGTTTTGTGTAGTTAAACATGGAGTTTTCTGTGTTTTGGTCTAATGTTATCTATTTTATCTGTCACTTTACAATAAGATTTCATTAGTTAAGATTAAGGAGAGGAGATTTGTTTTGCTGCGTTTTGGTCAATTTGACTTAATCTATGGTCAATTTACTGTAAGGTTTCTCTAGTTAATGTTAGTTAATGTATGGAGATTTGTTTTGTGTAGTTAAAAACGAGATTTTGCTTTGTTTTTGTCAAATTGAATCATTTTTGTCACATTTTACTATCAGGTTTCATTAGTTAATGTGAAGAGATCTGTTTCGTGTGGTTAAAAATAGGGTTTGGTTGTATTTTGGTCAAATTGAGTCAAATTATGGTCACTTTACTATCAGGTTTCATTAGTTAATGTAAGTTAATGTGAGGAGATTTGTTTTGTGTAGTTAAACATGGAGTTTGCTGTGTTTTGGTCTAATGTTGTCTATTTTATCTGTCACACTTTACAATAAGGTTTCATTAGTTTATGTTAGTTAATGTGAGGAGATTTGTTTGTGTAGTTAAACATGGAGTTTGCTGTGTTTTGGTCTAATATTATCTATTTTATCTGTCACTTTACAATAAGATTTCATTAGTTAATATTAAGGAGAGGAGATTTGTTTTGCTGCGTTTTGGTCAATTTGACTTAATCTATGGTCAATTTAATGTAAGGTTTCTCTAGTTAATGTTAGTTAATGTATGGAGATTTGTTTTGTGTAGTGAAAAACGAGTTTTTGTTTTGTTTTTGTCAAATTGAATAATTTTTGTCACATTTTACTATCAGGTTTCATTAGTTAATGTGAAGAGATCTGCTTTGTGTAGTTAAAAATGGGGTTTTGATGTATTTTGGTCAAATTTAGTCATTTTTTGGTCACTTTACTTTATGGTTACACTTTACAATAAGGTTTCACTGTTTAAAAACTGTACAAGTATAGTTCATTCTTGGCTCATGTTTGTAAATATATTAAGCATCATTAACTAATGAAACCTTATTGTAAAGTGACTATAAATTGATTCAATTTGAGTAAAACACAGCAAAACCTTGTTTTTAGCCATACACAAAACAGATCTCCTCACATTACCTAATGAATGAAACCTTATTGTAAAGTGTGACAGATAAAATTGATAACATTTGACCAAAAGATAGCACTTTCTCCTTTTTAACTATGCAAAACAAATATCCTGACATTAATATTAACTAATGAAACCTTATTGCAAAGTCTGACCAAGATAAATTGATTCAGTTTGACCTAAAACATAACAAAACCTCATTTTTAACTACGCAAAACTAATTACATCACATCAACATTAAACAGTGAAACCTTATTGTAAAGTGTAATAGAAATAAAATGATTACATTTGACCAAAACATAGCCAAACCTCATTTTTAACTACACGAAACTAATTACATCACATCAACATTAATCACAGTTCAACATTTATTAATGCCGTATTAAAATCCAAGTTTATGTTTGTCAATGTTAATGCACTGTGAGTTACCATGAGTAAACTAACTTTATATCGATTAACATTAATAAATATAAATAAATACTGTAATAAATGTATTGTTTATTGTTTATTCATCTTACTAAATACATTAACTAATACAAAGTTGTTGTTGTAAAGTGTTACCTTTATATATGCAATCAAAATATCAATAAAAATCTTTATACAGTATTTGTCAATCAAAACAACCTATTTTATTTGATATACTTATTTGTTTGACAGAACCCATAATTAAATATGTCAGAAAACTATTTATGAACTCGCATGATAATTAATATTATGATTACACCTTCAGATATCTCTACAAGCAACTTCTCCAACCGTTAGAATACCAAATGTTAGTGTAGAGGATTAAACCGTTGAAATAATCTGCCCTAGTTTCCTCAAGTTTTAAACTCTAAATAAGGTCACTCTCTTTCTCTTTTTTGAGATTTAACTCAATTATTCCTAATAATGTCATTATACAGTACTGTAAGTGGTATTTGAGGTATTCGTTAGAGGTTTTTCTGTAAAATGTCATAAAAATAAACCTTATAGACAAATTAGCGATATTAATAGGTCAATAAATTGAAACATTATAAGTACAAAAGTTCTGTCATTTTAGACATTTCAGGCTGGATCTCTTATAATGTGTCTGAATTTTCCGATACCTTTTCCCTTCCCGATACCGATTCTGATGGCTCCAGCCTCCAGGTATCGACTAATCGAGACCTGGGTGTGTTTCCCTTACATTTTTTCGATTACACACGTGTGGCCGTTAATGACATACTCTGATGTGAACAACAGCATGGATTGCATAACAATCTACTACTGAAAATGTTGTTTTGTTATTATTTACACTGTCTAAACCGTGTAAAACCGGTGTAAGCTGTTAAATCATAAGAATAAGCAGGGAAAAAGTGTAATATTTTGACAAACTAAGTTTAATAGGCTCTCTTCTGCTTCATTTGTTATAACATTTACCAGTCTTTAGTAACCTACTGTTTCACTACTTTTTACTTTACTTACTTCTGCTTTAGCTCTTTAATTAGTACTCGATGTGCCCCCCCCCCCCCCCCCCCCCCCCCCCCCCCCCCCCCCCCCCCCCCCCCGTTTCGACCTTTTTCCTAACAATGTGCTTTATGCACTAGGCGCTTTGTAAGAAATAGGCATAGGATGATATGCCTATGTGTATGTCTATACCTTTTCAAGGTATACCGTGGTTTTGGAGAAGTCAAGGTTTTAAAACCGCCAAAATTTTCTGCTTTACCGTTCAGGTATGTGTAAGATTTTTTTATTTACGTTTTTTTAGGACAACAGTATCTCCGGCAGAAAAGATGTCCAAAGATGCCATTTTAAATTGTAAAGATATCTGTATTTCTGAAACTAATAAACACAGCAGAAGTCTATGATTCATTTTCATTATTCAGCTTGACATGTTTACTGCTCCAAAAACTGTAAATGTTTCTCAAAATGAAATATATTGTGTGTTCAAAGGGGAAAAAGGTTTTGTTTTTTACCCAGACCTTAAAAAATTATTTTAGAGTAATCACAAAACAGTCAAACCGTGATATTTTTTCCAAGGTTATCATGCTGTCAGAATCTTATACCGGCTCATGCCTCGTTAGAAACACTTCAATGTTTCTATCCACTACATAAAACATATACCAGAGTAATTGGTAGTTCATTCCGCTGTGGCGGCTGCTGAAAAGCCGTGTGACTGACTTCTATGTTTGTTTGTGTAGCTAAGCTTTTGTTGATATATTTTATATGTTGTTCAATCTTCAAGTTGGCGGTTCATTCCGCTGTGGCGCCCCCAGATTAATAAAGGGACTAAGCTGAAAATAAAATGATTGAATGAATGAATCTTCTATAGCAATATTGTCCATATCAAAATTTAGTTTCTATAGCTATAACTTCTGTTTCTATAGCTGAAATGTATTTGTTTACTACTTATTATATCCCATATTTTAGATAGTTATTAATTTTATTTTTGTTTTGTTTTTTTAAGGTCACAGGCAGTTGTATAAGCATTTCATTGCATATCACGCTGTGTATGTGACGAATAAAATTTGAATAGGGAGGGAGAGTATGGTTCCTATAGCTAAATCATTCTAGAAAATAGCAACATTTAATTCTCTGTTGCTCTTAGTTCATGATTTAACTACAGAAGAGTCGAGCTTTAAATAAGAAAATCATCGAAATTACCTTTTTTTGAACGAGATGCTAATGGTCTAATCCAATTCAATGATCTATGCTAAGCTAAGCTAACAGTGCTCTGGCTAGACCCGGAAATTGGCTACATGGATTCAAAAAGGATAGAACTTAACTCTATTCTTTCTTTCTTTCTTTCTTTCTTTATTCTTTCTTTCTTTCTTTCTTTCTTTCTTTCTTTCTTTCTTTCTTTCTTTATTTCTTTCTTTCTTTCTTTTCTTTCTTTCTTTCTTTCTTTTTCCTTTCTTCCTTATTTGACAAAAAATAAGTGAATACACTTAATTCGTCAAGGATGTACACAATAATAAACAAAACTTATTTCCGTGGTGGTTCTTGATGTGAAGATTATACAGATTATACTCCTCCCGGTTACACTGTGACACTACATTATAAAAGTAAATACAAATACAATAACAATAAAACATACTGTAAAGTCCATCAACATACTATTCTGCTCATGACAAAATAGGTGTTTTATTACTTAAGCACTGATTAGCATTGAATTGTGAATCGGTTATATGAGTTCTGTTTGATCTAGTTCCCTGAATTCAGAGATTTACTGTCTTGTAGTAGTACATATGAAATTATGTCTCGATGAGAGCGGCTTGTGCTTCCTTTTGTAACAGATTATATCAGAGAAAGAATTTCCTTTTGCTCCTGGAGAACAGGAAGCTGCTTTTTTCCACTGCGGTACTGAGTCACTCCACTGAAAATATAGATCCAATAAACAAGTGTTTCCCTTACTGAAAATTAGCGCGGCTGGACCACCAACAGCATAACTTGATATGGTACTTAAAGGGGTAGTTCACGCAAAAATGAAAATTTGCTCACTGATTACTCACTCAAGTGGTTATAAACCTTAATAAGTTTCTTCTGTTGAACACTGAAGATAATAGTCTGAAAAATGTTGGAAACCTGTTACCATCGCATTGACTTAGAGAAAAAAAAATACTATGGAAGTCAATGGTTACAGATTTTCAGCATTTTTAAAAATATCTTCTGTGTTCAACAGAAGGAAGTGAGTAAAACAGGTTTATTACATTTATTTATTTTGTTTTATTCAGGTTTATTACACTTTTATTTCATTGTTATTTTTTTATTTACAAGGACATTACAAATAATACAAAATAAACATTACAAAAAATGAATAAATGATGACAGAATTTGTATTTTTGACTAAACTATCCTTTTTAAGGATTTTATTGATCAATTATTTTGACGTTTTTGAAGGTGCTGCATTTAGTTGATCAGACGGTGCATTCAAAACAGAATGATATATTTTCTATTTTTGAATAGAATTTAAGCTGTAATTTATGAAAGGTTATGGTTATTTTCTATTCTGTTGATATGCTGACTTAACAACATTTTAATTATTATTAATGCTGGAAATTACTGACACATTAGCTTTCCAGAATTTTAGATAAGTAAGCATAAAAAACGAGAAGAAAACATGCTTCAAAAATTCAGAAATTTACATTCAGCAGAGATTCATTAAACTTGCTTATCAAAACTATCTGACACTACACCTTTTTAGTGCCTCTAGCTTGCTTGGTTTGGGACTTGTAGAGCTGCGCATCGATAGATTTGCTCTTCAGTGTTTGGACTTTCAGCAGTGAAAATTAAACCACACTGAACTAAACTAAACTGAACTTCAACTCTGAAAACTGAACTGACACTGTTTCAATTCACTATAATCTTCTATGTGAAGCTGCTTTGGCACAATCTACATTGTAAAAGAGCTATAGAAATAAAGGTGAATTGAATAAAATTTTTACTTTACAATGAGTTTCAATTTAGATAAAATATTTAACAATATTTACTTTTGAACTGAGATTCAAAACAGATTGCAGTTTCTACAATGATAATGATAATAAGTACTGGTAAGAATCTGCAGCCATGGAAAAGAAAAACTAAAATATGTTCAATAAGTTATTATTGATAATCCTTGACTTTACAGGGTTTATAGAGGGTATGGATTTGAGTCAAATTATTCTGTAAAGGTCTGATAACATTTCTTCCAAATGTCAAATATAAATATTGTTATTTAGAACTTTTTGTACCTGTTGTGGTTGAAATTTCACTTGTGTTGTGGTGGATTGGGGATATAACACTTCTCAGTTTAAAATGTAGTTACTGTTTTGTCTAAAACGTAATATAAACATGTCAAAGAACATGCAGTTTTTTTAATGTAAAGTAAAAACAAAGTAAATGACAACATTTTTATTTGAACTGTTGAAGAAATGTCGTATATCCTAAAGTAAATAGTAAATCCAGTGAAACAAAGAGTTTTTTTAATAGCAGTATGCGTTGGTAATTGCAGGCATTCATTTTTGTAATTATTTATTGAGATATTAATTCAATTTCACCAGATGACTTAATCTATAATCTATTAAAATGAATTGGTTAGGATTCAGTATGGGATTGAATTATGAATAAAAGATAATAAACAAATCACAAGCATATTTAAATACAATATAGTAAAGATAAAACCAAAAGTTATTAATAAATAATATTAAATTATAAATATTATTAAATTAAATATTATTAAATATTCCAATATTTGTTTTGTTTTTAAAATTATTCACAATCTTTCTGCTCCATCGTTAAAAAAAAAATTAAAGTTCTAAATTAGAGAAAACATCGCGAGTGACACACTCTGAATGCATTGTCCCTAGATGTAATACCTCTTTTGGTCAATCCTCTTTTATTTATAAAGCCTCAAATCTATGGATTTCTCTCCCAACAGAAATAATTACATGTACAAATTCTAAGATGTTTTCACACCTGACTAGGAGGTGGTTTTTATCAAATCAAATTTGTACACACTGAGTGAGATGTTTTTGATTCGTCAGTGTTTTAGTTTATATGCGATTATGCTTGAATGTTTTAAATTGACTTTTTAATTAATTGGATATTATTGTTTTAATTTTAACCTGTCCAGGGACTGCAGGTGGAAATTAGCAATCCTGCTACAGCCTGGCACAATGCATCTTTCCTCTTTGAGGTTAATGTAAATTTTGTACATTGTCCCTGTTAAATAAATAAACTGTGCTTTATGGGTTTCTGGAGAGTCTAACAGTATTCAGGTACATAAATTGAATAATCAAATGTAAAATAACATTGTTTCATTCTATAAATTCCCTCTTTATTGAAGTTACAAATGGTCAAATTTCTTCTGACAGAATGCTTTAAACTCCTGAAATTCTCCTACATTCGCAGTCACATTAAAAGCATATGCACATAATAAACTTCCTCTTGAGGCGGCACGGTGGCTCAGTGGTAAGCACTGTTGCCTCACAGCAAAAAGATCCCAAGAAGATTGAGCCCCGGCTGGATTAGTTGGCATTTCTGTGTGGAGTTTGCATGTTCTTCTCATGTTGGCGTGGGTTTCCTCCGGATGCTCCGGTTTCGAATTGAAGAAGCTAAATTGGCAATAGTGTATGAGTGTGTGTGAATGTCAGACATATGCTGGAATAGTTGGCGTTTCATTCCGCTGTGGCGAGCCCTGATATATATAAAAGACTAAACCGAAGGAAAAATGAATGAATGAATGAACTTTCACTCCGTTGTGAATCCCTTATGTTTTGAGTCATCACATTTTAGTCCCATTATATGAACTCAACATTGCATTGATTATAGTGGGTGTGTTGAACCCATATTTGGTCCAGCCCTAGGTGATATTAACAAAAGCTGTGATTTCCTCCGACAGCTGTCGTCAGTATGAAGCATCCACTGGCTGTGGTCCATCATGGAGGTTCATCTCACTGGGCTCGACAGGGCCGTTCTTTCCGTCCCACACATGCAAGTGAACCACTGATGGTCCCGGCTCGAGCCCCCAGTGTGCATCTGTCCCAGGAGGAGATCCAGAGACTGCGTTTCAAGCCCACTGTGGGCACCATCCAGCGCTCAGAGGGGGCAGAGGTGCACTTCAACTGCTCCATCGACATCAATGACGTCAGCCAGGACCTCAATATACTGTGGTTCAGAAATGGCAAGGAAATCCATGACAGCATGCAGACCGCGATCTCCACTCAAGGCACGGTCAGCTTAAAGTCTACTATAAGGTAAGACGAGAAATGAACCCCTTAAAGGGCCACGAAGCCGCCCTGTTTCAGCAGGGTGTTTTCACACCTCTATTTTGGAAAAAGTCAGGACAGTGGATGTGTCCAGCTCTGTTTAGGTGGGAGTGTTGGGGGAGGGAAAGAGGCACGGGTTTGAATAAAAATGAGAGTTTCAGTTTGGACACACTCTCATATTCACAGAGGCATAACAAACACACAGACGCAGAGTAGAAAGACAGTGACTGTGTTTACATGGACATCAGTAATCCAATTATTTGCCAAATCAATAATTTGTTGACTGAAACTGCAGTTTGGCACTGTCATTCAGGAACATTTCATGCATGCCCCCCATGGAAAACGACATATTGGATGCGGAACTGCTGGAGAGTGTAGATTTAATGCAATGTTTGATACCACACGGCGAATGGGAGAAAAAAACCTGTTGCGTTTCTCTGTAACTTGGATGCACTCAGTAGGTAGCATCAGAAAGCCGTGTGTGTATAGACTATCCTGTCACAAAATGCTGTGAAAATTCTACACTACGGTAATAGTTTGATGAAGGTGTTTACATGTTTACACTTGGAGAGCAGGATATACAGCGGAGCTTTCAGTCCATAATATTGTAGTGATGTTAACATTCTGTAAACTTAGTATCTTAAAATCATTTTGACTTAGATATATCTTTAAAACTGTAAGAGTACTGCTGACGATATAAACTAACTTTGCCTCTGAATAAACAAACAAAGACCACTGATCACACACTTACCAAATCTGTAGAGACAGGACAATCAACACCAACTGGAGCCATGTCTTTTTTTATTCAGCAAATCCAGATTTCACCATTTCTAGATGAGAAAAGCTCTCGGGTAAAAAATGTTCCTTACAAATGTATTTCTGCTGCGTCTCGTGTGCACTGCGAAATGAAAACAAAACCTTTGTTGCAGCACATTTAAAAACGCAACACTGTCCACCCGTGTCTCTGAACAATTCTTGTTCTTCCACTTGTTTTGGCAACACAAGGTGGCGTCTCTCTCTGCTGTCTGAACACTGTACCAGGTAAAAACTCTTCAAACAAAGGCAACTCTTCAAAAAGACAAAAGTCTTCAAAGCTATCATGCATATTAATGAAGTTGCACTTCATTCACAATAGAGCGCTCTGATTGGTTTGAACCAAGTCTTTCTCATGAATTAATGCTGCACGCTCAGAGACGTCACGGTGTACTCACAGGTACAGATGTCCGCTCTCCACACTGGAATACTGCAAGGATCTAATTGTGATGCAGCTTCAAAAAGAACAAATTTGCTCAAAATAACTCAAAAACAACCAATTTTCACTTGTTAGTTTCTGGGAGAAATAACAAGTCGGGAGGTTGGCAGGAGATGAGTGTGAAATACGAGAGACTCTCTGGAAAAACGGGAGTTTGGCAGGTATGATTTAGCTACAAACATGTATCCGTTTTACCTCTGTAACGTTAAACATCCACAATCGTCATGTAATCGACTGTAATGTATCCGTATGGGTTAGCATTCAGTTAGTTTTACATTTGAAGTAATGGAGTATAGAGGTGACGCAGTGGTGCAGTAGGTAGTGCTGTCACCTCACAGCAAGAAGGTCGCTGGTTCGAGCCTCAGCTGGGTCAGTTGGCTTTTCTATGTGGAGTTTGCATGATCTCCCCGCATTCGCGTGGGTTTCCTCCGGGTGCTTCGGTTTCCCCCACAGTCCAAAGACATGCGGTACAGGTGAATTGGGTAAGCTAAATTGGGTAAGCTAAATTGTCCGTAGTGTATAAGTGTGAATGAGTGTGTATAGTTGTTTCCCAGAGATGGGTTGCGGCTGGAAGGGCATCCGCTGCATAAAACATGTGCTGGATAAGTTGGCAGTTCATTCTGCTGTGGCGATCCCAGATTAATAAAGGGACTAAGCCAAAAAGAAAATGAATGATTGAATAATGGAGTGTATTATGTACAGACATGCCATGTCTCTCTGAGGCACTGCCACCGCCCCCCACCGCCCCCTCCCCTACCTGTTTTACTACTCAGGCCAGCAGCACTTCAGAAAAACAGTCAAGACGGCTGCAATGCATTGTTGAGCACGCGTATTACTATTGCAGTCATTTTGTGAACCGCTTTACTCAGAATAAAGAAAATGCCGCTTCATTAATTCCCTTTTCTGCAGCGTATGTTTCATTATTTATTTATTTACAAAAGTGCGTTGTTTTCAGAATAGGTTTGTTCATGCTTTCAGTATATTTTCATTTATTTATTCAGCATAAACATACTCTTTATAAACACCTGAAGTGCGTTTTAATTTGCCCTATCCTTACTACAGTACAATGTCTTTACGATTGCATTTTTATGATGTGCTTAAAGTAGTCCGATTTACCTGCTATCTATTAGAAATGGAGACTTTACAGCCATCTTACAATGTACCATTTCCTATATACACTAGTATGAGATGCTGAAATGAAATGCTGATGATTTGACCACACGTTTTCTGGTGACGTGATGTGAAGCCGATCTGCCAATCACAACACTATAGGTTAGCTGACTAATCAGAGCCCTTTGAGGGCGGGCCTTATAGAAGGAACCAGGACACATGATGGTCATTTTCATGTTAGCTCAGTAGCTGTATAAAATGAAGGTATGTGAACAAATAACGGGATTTTTTTTACAAGTGAATCACGAACACACGTTGTTTTGCACCCCATAAACACAATCAAACCTTAAAAAAAACATTGTGGACCACCCCTTTAAGGAAATATAAGCCTGCTAAAAATGCTCCTTTTCAACAAACACTGAATATCTTCACTTTAAATAAAGAAAATTGTGAGAAATGTATGATAAATGGAATTTTAGCTAATTAATTACAATAATTAATAAAAATATATAAATAAAAAATCATAATAAATGCAAATACCTGCTCTTCTATGATTTTTTTTTTATTAAAAACTGCTATAATTGTATTAAAATGTCTAATCGATCTGTAATTACTCAACTGAATTTAGCACATTTATTGCATTTAAAACATTTATCAAAACTGTATTGTTCAGTCATCTTGCACCTTTTTTTCTTTGCAAAACTATGAAATCGTCATCTAATAGAGGTAAAAATGTCTGATTTTTGAGATGTTTAGTATCTGAACTGTTTTTAATTTACTCCCTGTGTCCTCTTTCAGCATTAAAAGTGTGCAGAGAGCAGATGCTGGAGAGTATCACTGCAGACTCAGTGTCAGTAACAAGTTCATCGAGTCAAACTCCATCAATCTGGTAGTAGAAGGTGAGTTGAGGTGAATTATGCACGCTCTCGCAGTCTTATGCATCCTTCTGCTGAATTATTGTGAAATTTTAATTCTCTTTCTAATATTTCCCAAGTGCTGTTTACTGGAGGAGACCTTATTCAGCTCAATTTGAAACATATTTGTTTTAATTATGAATTTTTAAATAACTAATTTCTTTTGTCTTTGTCATGATGACAGTACATTAGAGGTCTGCGCTGGACTCATTTTTTTGTTACGCTCCCGCCAGGTTTTATTCCACACCCGACTGCTCCCGCTGTATATTCAGCCTTTGTTCACCCGCTGCCCACTTAGAATAATTTCCTACCGACCCGACCGTTCCCGCTAAATTTAAATCTGATTTCCAAAATCTCACGTTTAAATTGTGTACTACCAAAAGAGTGAGATAACAGGTAAAATTATAGGTTGTGTAAGAATTGAAGGTTAAATGTCATTTTTGTGATGAGACAAGAGTGCCGCCTTAAACCAGAGGTTCCAGCCTTGTGACTGCTAAAGGGTAAAACTTTGAGGTATTATCACATCACGCAAAGTGTATTTTTTTCCATTTGCATATGTGACGCATGAAAAAGACTCCCATACATCAGACTTGCCTGATGTGGGTTTCTCAACAGTAAACTGACCATTTTCTAGTGCGAACTGAAGGAAAGCGCATTGTCATTTGCTCCCCCATGTTGGTAAAGCCCGCACTGAGGACTGTTATGCAGATGATGCACGCACAGACTGTGTAAATAAAAAGCACATGCAGAAAGCACTGGTCATGCATTCAACATGTGTTGTAGTCATGAGCACTGGCTGTACCGGGGCTCAATAAGAATGAGGAAATCACACATATGCTGTTCCGAAATAACGTCAGGATTCTGGGTCACTATATTATTAGCGTTCGAATTATACCAGAGTTACCGACCGCTACCATGTTTTATTCGGCAATTTATTCCCGCGGCTGTACTGCAGACCTCTACAGTACATCATATTTTACTAGATATTTAGATTTGTTTATTATTTTAAAATACTAGTATTGAGCTTAAAGTTCAACTTAAAGGCTTATCTAGGTTTAAATATGTTAACTAGACCTGTCAGGTTAATTAGGCAAGTATCTCCTTGAATGTGACCGAATGTTTAATTCCTCCTGATGACTTACATTTACATTTAGTCATTTAGCCATTTAGCAGACGCTTTTATCCAAAGCGACTTACAAATGAGGACAAGGAAGCAATTTACACAACTATAAGAGCAGCAGTGAACAAGTGCTATAGACAAGTTTCAGGTGTGTAAAGTCTAAGAAGCAAAGCATTAGTAATGTGTTTTTTTTGAGAGAGAGAGAGGGCACAGTTAGTGGTATAGCCAGAGAGGCAGTTACAGATTAGGAAGGAAAGTGGAGACTAAATAGTTGAGTTTTTAGTCGTTTCTTGAAGACAGCAAGTGACTCTGCTGTTCTGATGTAGTTAGGGAGTTCATTCCACCAACTGGGCAGATTGAATGCGAGAGTTCGGGAAAGTGATTTCTTCCCTCTTTGGGATGGAACCACGAGGCGACGTTCATTCACAGAACGCAAGTTTCTGGAGGGCACATATATTTGCAGAAGTG
>NC_079447.1:5133898-5276695 GCF_903798145.1 Danio aesculapii | reverse complement strand
ATATATATAATATATATATATATAATATATATATTATCTATATATAATATATATATATATAATATATAGATATATATATAAATATATATATAATATATATATATACATATACATACATAACCTCAAAATTATTATATTTGGAGGAAAATTATCGTACACGAGTCATACAGTACAGCTATTATCTAGATAAATAGGGTTTTGACATGATGTGCAAATTACCATAATACATAAAACAAAAATTTTTTAAAAGCTAGGCGTACCTCAGTGGGAACGTTCAAACTCCACCTCTGAGTCACTGTCCTGCGTGTGTTGCCAGATATTAAGGGATTCATTTTGGTGTACAAATTGGATGCTTTATGGACCGCAACATAGTGCTGGTTGGCTTGAAAGCGGTGCACCCTTCTGAATTTTTAACACAATGAGGTGTGCATGAGCCTATTTAGAGTATCTGTAATGAGCTGATTTTGTGGCTTTGTTTTGATGAGATTAACTTTGGAAAAACACGTTCACATGACTCATTTGAATGGGGAAAACGAGAACATCAAGAGCAAACTCCCCTGTCCTTCATTTTCAGCACTACTTTTTAAAACTTTATTGCTTAAACAATCAACCTCAACCTGAAAACGACTGTCTTAAGCAGGGCCGCACGCTGCAGGAATGTTAACTCACGAGAGAGAGCCATTCTACACATTGATTGGCTAAGAAAATGTAAGATGAGATAGAAAACGTGTCTAACGCCACGTTCACCTCACAGACAGTGGACAAAAGATGCAGCTAGATCAATAAGTATAGAAGCCCTAAGATTACAATGAAATTTTATTTTAAATGCCATCAAATTCTGAAATTCATACGTTATAGGATTTTTTTCAGAATTGATCACCGCTGCCGTTTATCAGTGTCACTCATCTGTAAAGAGCGCCAGCACGTAAGAGCCAAACGCTGCCCTTTCTGTTGAGCATGTGACCAATCAAAGGGGTGTAAGAAAGAACTTAGTAGACAAGGCTCAGAAAGCAAGCGGGATATTTATGTTTGTTTATTTGCTAGTATAAATGCTCGTGTTGTTTAAAAGTACAGTTTATATATCTGACTGTTTGTATTAAAAGACAAATCTGTATTACAAATAATATATAATATATTTCTACATTTTAATATAAGAATTGCTGTGCTGTGAAAAAAAAAATAAAACTGTATATGGAAAGCATTGTCAATGCACCGAGATATCAAATTGAACCGAATCGATGGCATGATAACCGTAACCGAACTGAACCGTGAGACCAGTGTATGTTCACACCTCTAATATTACCTAAATCAAATCAACATTGGGTACGACCACACTGCATTTAAAACACTTGGTACACTTGCTCATCGTTTTTCAGGGTAGCTTTGCAGGTGGTGTTTTAAAGCATCTTAGAGACATTGCCAAAGTTCTTTTGGATTTAGCTGATCTCAGTTTTTTCTGTTTCTTCGTGTTAGTTAATAGTTATATTAATATTTAACAAAATAATATATGTAAATTATATCAACTTACACCACACCCACCCCCCTTTATTTTTGTCTTGATTGGTCCACCTAGCAATCACTCAGAACCCCAGAGCAACCATCCAAAATGCTCTTCTGGAATACCCTAGCATGGTGTCAGTGAGATTAGCACTCGCTCATGGTTTCAGTTAGGGTTGAATGTTTTTATGGTTAATCTCCTTGGTATGGTAATCGGTTTCTTGGCAACAAGCGTAAACCTGAGTTATTGTGAAAGCTGGAGTTTTATGGTTAAAGTTTATTCAACTGGTGCTATAGAGAGGCAGTGCTGATATCACACACACACACACATACACACACAAAAGGCTCATTTAGGGGCCCCGGGAGCCTGCAGAGAGATTTGTGAAGAGTCAATGATCAAACCTAAGGTGAAGCCTTATACCACACATTCTTTTAAATATATGCAAGGTTAAACTATTAAACTGATAGATTTTTACATGATAATAAATAACAATAGCATGCAAAATAAACAAATACAATGAAGGTCAATTTAGATGCTGTTGGAAGTGTTGTTTATTTTAGACCCGGATTAAACGTCCCATGAAATTACACAGTTCTTTAGACGTTAGTATCAGTATTGTTAGGTTTTAGGATATCTATAAGCTAGTGTGCTCCAAATCAGTGACAAAATTCATGTTTAGAAGATATGAAACCGATATAAAGATGTAAAGCTTGTAGTTGGATCAATGTTTTTTCATATGGATATCGCCTGCATTGCTCAGGTGTGAGTTTTTCACAGACTTGAACAGTGTCAAAATCTTGATGCTTCTGTGGGTTTCATCTATCAAATCTGTTCATTAGTTTGTATTTTCTATTGGATTGAAGTCAGGTGATTGGCTGGGCCATTCTACAGCCTGATTTTCTTTCTCTCAAAGCATTTGAGAGTTTCCTTGGCTGTGTTTTGGATCATTGTCTTGCTGAAATGTCCACCCTGGTTTCATCTTCATCCTCCTGTTAATGTAGATGTTGGACTGAAGCAGCTGATATTTATTTACACTGAGGAAGGGCAGAGGGTTGCTGAAGAACTACTGAGAGATTTAAGCTGCTGTCTGGGCTTTCACTGCCTTTCTACATCTTCCTTTCTTCATCTGTTCAATACCTTTTTCCCTGTGTCGTTTTATTTTATTACACAGAACTTCATTAGTAAACTATTTAGATTTGTTTTCTTGCATATATGGATTTCTTTGGTTGTAACCACATCTGGGGAAAATTTCAAGTCAATAGCACCTTTAGAAATATGTTTTCTGAGAAATACAATGAGGTGCATTTCCCCCACTGTATTTAACATGTATAGTGTCCTTTCAAAAAGCGTGATGTCTATATTTATATGATCAATTAAGTGTGTTAATTATTTTAATATTCTTATTAAACCAAAAGCCAAACTATATGGCATGCACTTCTCCTTTAAAGTGCACTTCTTACTGAAACTGTTTCAATCAATGTGAACACAGAAGCCTCTGATTTTCCACGTTGAGCTCAGACTCACTGTCCGTCTCCACACAATGGATGCGTTACATAATGCACACACAGACACTTTCTTTCTCTTTCTTTCATTCTCTGGACGCTGTGATGTGTGTTTCCATTAAAAGGGAACTAGTCAGAACTGGATATGAAGTTTCCCATCATAGGAACCATAGCCAGTAATTACTGCTCATGTTACAAAATGTGCACATGAATGCTGAGTTCATTTAACCCACAACACATTTGAGTAAATGAAGCACTTTGAGCACAGTAAAACCTAATAAATGAAGAGAACTCAAACCAACTGAGTACTGTAAAACCCATTAAGTTAAGGCAACTCAAACCGATGAAGGAAACCGATTGCTACAAACCATTTGAGTTCAAAAACAAATCTACTTGATTACTGTGAACTTTCTCCATTTAAGCTGAAGTAATGAGGCGTTTAACCCTCTACTGCACGGTGTCACCATATAGCAACATGATACTTATGTTCATTTCCCTGCCACTGTTTCTTAAAGCCCAACATAATTTTTTTGTTGGAAAGAGAAGACCTTAGAGTAGCCAATGATGTGCTTCGGTCACATGACATGCAGTGTTTTTCTGAAGCGCAATTGACCCTTTGCTAAGTCACACCCAAAAACCGCCACCAACCAATCGTGGCTTAGCAACCGTAGCTATGCACAGGGGCTCTGTCAAGCTTTCGAGTGAGGGAAACAGGCCAACGCGTTGTGCATATGGATTGTGCAAATCTGACACCCGATATCCTAAAAGTTTGGACAGGGTGGTGGAATTTTTCCCTTTTCAAAACCAAAAGCCCAAGGAGAGATATTCCAGCGTGGATCAAGCTCTATGAGGGACGCTAAAGAGCGGAGTTAAGTTGGTTTTGTTTTGATATTCCTGACACATTTAGTGATAGACTGATGGCAATAACTCACACACCTCTTAACCTAAACAGATCTAAACTGAGTTTCCTACAAAAATACAAAGCAGATAATGTTTCACAGCTGTCTTTTTCTCTTTTTTCGCTCGACATTATGAGCACTGCTCCGTTTAAGCCTTCGCTATAGTAACTCAGTCATACTAATAGAGAATAAGCCATGATGAGATATTGATCTGGAAAATACGAATCTGCAAATCTGTTGCTAACTTTACTGAACTTCATATTTCAATCTGTTTCAAGCTGCGAATATTTGAAATTACAAATCAACAGAACAAAACAGAGATGTGATCACAAACTGAGGACTTGCAATCAATATACTTTACCTGCAGCTGTTTTTCAGTCATTTATAAAGAGCACACAAACACACTGACAGTAATAAGTCACTTGCTCTACACTGTTACGTGTCAATGATGCTAATATTCGGCACAAGTCCATCAATTTCCCCTTTCTGGCTGCTCTTATTATGAATGAACTATGTAGAAGCTCTGTCCATGCGTGTTTCCTTGTTGATTAGTAACGCTGTATTTCATTGCACAACAATTTATCAGGCTTTTTGGCTAAAAATAAGGAAATCGTGGTTTTAATTTGTTATTATTAGGTTCTTTTTCACCTCTCCTGTTGTGCATGAACTAAAGCTGTTGAATGGTTAGTATATGAGGCGGCTAGGCTAAGCTAGGTTCAATTTTGATTGAATTATTCTCTAATCGGTTGCCTATTATGTCGTGAATATACTCCTTTTTTTCAATTCCCCTTTATTTGTATAGCGCTTTTACAATTTAGATTGTGTCAAAGCAGCTTCACATAAAAGGTCATAGTAAATTGGAACAGTGTAGTTCAGTTTGTAGTGTTTAAGCTCAGTTCAGTGTGGTTTAGTAATCACTACTGTGAGTCCAAACACTGAAGAGCAAATTCAACGATGCACAGCTCTACAGATATTGAACCATGCAAGCCAGTGGCGACAGCGGAGAGGAAAAAAAAACTTCACTAATTAGCGAAAGTGAAGAAAAAAAACCTTGAGAGAAACCAGGCTCAGTTGGGCACGACCATTTTAATTTCTCCGCTGGCCAAACGTCTTGTGCAGAGCTGCAGTCTCAGTGGCGGAGGCTGGAAGCTGGCCTCAGCGAAGACTCGTCTGTCTCTGGAGCGTCACAGGAATCAGTCTCATGTTCTCCACTCTTCCATGACCACCACAGTAGCTGCTCTGGATACGGCCCGGTCCATGGAAACCTTGGGATCATCTCGTCGTTGGTCTTGCATCACTCCTGTGATGCATACTGCAGTCCTTTTTTGTCTGGCGTTCTCCAATATCTCGCCTGTTTGCCAAAAATGACATTATATCCCTGGCAATGTCTGACACCGGCGCATACACATTGTAAAAGCCGTGCCAGGCACGAAAGCTTGACAGGCATAGCAACAGTAACTAAGGTTACCATATCCTGGCTTAGCGAATGGTCCAGTTCTGACAGGCTGGCGTTTATTGTGAGTAGTTGCTGAATGCAACTGTAAACGTCAATAAAAACAAAAGATCAAATTATGTCAGATCCACAAAACAATCTAAAACATCACCTCCAGTAAGTTATGATGACATATTCACAACAAAAAAGTTTTTTTTAATCAAATTAGTCTCTTGTACATCGATCAAATGTATGTGTTACCAAACGGCGACACTGTGCAATAGTGGAACGTGCGATATCGCAATGAGTTAGCTAGCTAGCAAGGTCAGCTGTGAACTTTAAGTTGCAACAATAACAACATAAATGCTAGTAATATAATGTTGATTAGTCATATGTTAATGACATTTGCATTATGGATAAAATCTAGTTTTAATGGAAATACTACTTTGAATAGATATGAATACAGGGAACAGTGTATTAGCGAGCACCACCACCATGTTATGGTAAGTGAAACAAGAAAAGGACAAAACTGGCTCTTCCTGCAGATGAAAGTGAGGATGAGATGGATGAGATGCAGACTGGACATTTGATAGAGGCAGTTCAGGTAAGTTAGCTCAGAGGCAGATAAGACAGACGTAGTATAGTAAATAGTATAATATACATAAACATTGTTAGCTAGTAGCTACATTATTCTGATGCTTCTGGATATACAAGACTTGTTATTTATATGTTATAATATTTACTGGAGAAAATGTTTATATTTGCTGTATGTTGTATACATGATAATACAATATTAGGTTTGTTTTTAATAATATTCAGCAAAAAGAATGGAGTGAATGAAAGCTGTGGGAATATGAGTTGTTGGAAAGTGTGTATAAGGTGTCATTTATAAGTTCTGTGTTAAAGCTTATAATACTACAACACCAATTAAATCATTTCAAGAGTTCCCACTTAGATATGCTTGGCGTTTAAAGCAGGTTTGGCATGCTGTCCCGGGAAAGAACCTTGAGCTCGGAGATATTTGAGCCCAGGGCTCCCGCCCAGTCGATAAGCATATCAGGAGATCCGAGATCAGGTAGGTCTCGAGAGCTCCCCCTTTAGATAAGGGAGGAAAAGGAGGAGATGGGGTGGAAGGGGGGATTCTTCCAAACGAAGATAGAGCAGTAGGGAGAAAATGATCCATTTATAGTAAACTAGGATCACTCTGATTGGATTATTACTGATTACAGATGAGCGGCCAGACGTGCTCAATCATATCACGTGCTCCTCTCGAAATTAGTTTATGAAACTTCACTTCAAACAACAAAATTATTAATTATAAGGAAATATTTAAATTAAAAATTTCTAAGTTAAATCCACTGTTGGACGTTGTTGCCATGTGGTAACATTTCATAAAGTACCTTAAAAAAATAACTTTTTCCAATTTTCCATTTTTTTTTACAGCACTTAAAGTTAAGCTTTTTAAGAAAAGAAAAAGTCTAATATTTTTAAATAGATTTATCATAATGCGTGCGGTCGAGGGTTAATTAACTCGTTTCCTTCAACACTGAGTTCAAAACTCTTTTCAAATGAGTAGAATTAACTTTCAGCCAATTTTGAGTTAACTCCACTCATTTCACTGTAAAACCCAAAAGTCAACTTTATCAAGTGTAGATCTATTATATGAGAGACTTGCTTTGTTTACCAAAAATGAGAATCTAATTGTATTTGCATTGCAAACATTTAATAAAAGTTAAAAAGGCATTATTTTTTATGTCGTACTGTATGTTAGGTTTTTAGGTATGACACTCCCAAAATCATTCCCGCATAAATCCGAAGACTTTTCACAAAATTCTCTGCAGAAATAGCAAAAAATGTCCGCAGATTCTGTCTGGCCCTACTAATTACTAATAAATAAAATATTTCTGTTGAGACCACTGGACTATTATTTTCGTCATTATAGGCCTGTGTTATTATGGACCATCATTTAATGTATTAATTTTATAACAGTAATAATTGTAATTAATTAGATTTAATTTCCGAGTGCATCTCATTGCAAGTTTGTGAAGATGAATGGCTTTTGCTGCATTCCCAAATGCATGTCAGAATGTATCTTGTGTGGAGCAGTATCAATCTCCATTACAGCCGCTGTGACACACTGAACACCCCCTTCTTTGTGCAGATGCAGTGCTGTGCTGTGCTTCACTATCAACAAAAACACATATACTTATTTTAGATTTATCAGAATTTACAGTTTGACATTTGCAGAAATCTCAGTTGCATTTTATTTAGATAGATGGATAGATAGCGCCACACAGTTTTGTGGCAACGGTGTGAATATAAGCAGCCTCTAATGATAAATGAATTCATTCTAGTTTTTATAATCACACTTGATTGCAGAAACACTTTGATTGACATTCTCCCTTTGTATGTGTCATCTGAGGGGGGGAAACCCCTGGTCAGTTTGAAAGAGGTATACAAAATTATTTATGGGGTATTTTGACCTGAAGCTTCACATACACAGTCTAAGCATGCCGGAGACTTATTTTACATCCTGCAAAAATGGGCATAATAGGTCCCCTTTTTTAAAGAATATTTTGGAATTACCTTGGTGCATTAGTGTATTAAGCATTGCTCTTTCTGCTACTCTTTTGTTAATGTTGTTGTAAACCCCATCCCAGAGTGATTTCAGATGTAAATGCAGAGTCTGCGCCCATGGCTGATCTCCAAACCCAATAATTACAGGCTGTCACAAGTGTAGAGTTTTCTTCCTGGCACACAGATATACTTATAATCTGTTTCTTTTCGTAGATTTTATATATGTGTATATATATATATAGATGGCCTAAATTTAGTTTGTTTGATTTATGAAAAGAAGTTCTTTCTGTTTGGCCATTTTTGCTTATGAACTAAAGCTAAGGTCATAAATGTAACTTTGCAAAATGTTCCTGTTCATATCTTGGCTTTGGTTGGCAATGTTTCTGTGTGGGTTCAGTCAATTTGCTGTTCAAAACTCTGCTCATACACAATTTATTGTATTTTTGCGGTGATTTACTAGCAGCACTGTTGCGAGCATGTTACTATACTGCCCCTTTTTAATGGTAAAATGGCCTTTAGTGCATTTTAATTTTACAGTATGACATTTTTTACACCATTTTACTGTAATTAATTTACATTTTACACTAACTGTACAAAACCTTTATTTTTAATATTGCATTGAATAAATTCCTGACAAATGTTTTCATTAAATGTCTCCTTTTTGTCTTCAACTACAGTAGCGGTACTTGATTACAGTAAAACACCGCAAATTTCTAATATGCAGTAAGTTACTGTAAAAGTTTTTAGGTGACCCACAATGCAGTGCATAGTACAGTAGTGAACTCTAAAGAATGGATGTGGTATTTTACAGGGTGTTTTTGCCATAGATAACAGTGTATAAGAGTTACAGGTTTAGTTGCAGTTCATTCGTTTCTGAGTGGTTGTTTGTTTAAAGGGATAGTTCACCCAAAAAATGATTATTCTGACATCTTTTACTCGCCTGTCACTTGTGCAAAATCTGAGATTCTTCCTTCTGTTAAACACAAAATAAATGCTGGTAGATGCCAGCAAGTAAGATATCTTCTTGTTTTTCTCAGGGAAGTTTAACTCAAGAATAATTAATACATATTAATAATAATAATAATTAGTATAATGTATTTTTATAGAGCACCTTAAAATATAGACAATGTTTCTGTGTGGGTTCAGTCAATTTGCTGTTCAAAACTCTGCTCATACACAATTTATTGTATTTTTGCGGTAACTTACTAGCAGCACTGTTGCCAGCATGTTACTGTAACTGCCCCTTTTTTATGGTAAAATGGCCTTTAGTGCATTTTAATTTTACAGCATGACATTTTTTATACCATTTTACTGTAATTAATTTACATTTTACACTAGCTGTACAAAACCTTTATTTTTAATATTGCATTGAATAAATTCCTGACAAATGTTTTCATTAAATGTCTCCTTTTTGTCTTCAACTACAGTAGCGGTACTTGATTACAGTAGAACACCGCAAATTTCTAATATGCAGTAAGTTACTGTAAAAGTTTTTAGGTGACCCACAATGCAGTGCATAGTACAGTAGTGAACTCTAAAGAATGGATGTGGTATTTTACAGGGTGTTTTTGCCATAAATAACAGTGTATACGAGTTACAGATTTAGTTGCAATTCATTAGATTCTGAGTGGTTGTTTGTTGAAAGGGATAGTTCACCCAAAAAATGATTATTCTGACATCTTTTACTCGCCTGTCACTTGTGCAAAATCTGAGATTCTTCCTTTTGTTAAACGCAAGAAAATGCTGGTAGATGCCAGTAAGTAAGATATCTTCTTGTTTTTCTTAGGGAAGTTTAACTCAAGAATAATTAATACATATTAATAATAATAATAATTAGTATAATGTATTTTTATAGAGCACCTTAAAATATAGACAATGTTTCTGTGTGGGTTCAGTCAATTTGCTGTTCAAAACTCTGCTCATACACAATTTATTGTATTTTTGCGGTAACTTACTAGCAGCACTGTTGCCAGCATGTTACTGTAACTGCCCCTTTTTTATGGTAAAATGGCCTTTAGTGCATTTTAATTTTACAGCATGACATTTTTTATACCATTTTACTGTAATTAATTTACATTTTACACTAGCTGTACAAAACCTTTATTTTTAATATTGCATTGAATAAATTCCTGACAAATGTTTTCATTAAATGTCTCCTTTTTGTCTTCAACTACAGTAGCGGTACTTGATTACAGTAGAACACCGCAAATTTCTAATATGCAGTAAGTTACTGTAAAAGTTTTTAGGTGACCCACAATGCAGTGCATAGTACAGTAGTGAACTCTAAAGAATGGATGTGGTATTTTACAGGGTGTTTTTGCCATAGATAACAGTGTATAAGAGTTACAGGTTTAGTTGCAGTTCATTCGTTTCTGAGTGGCTGTTTGTTTAAAGGGATAGTTCACCCAAAAAATGATTATTCTGACATCTTTTACTCGCCTGTCACTTGTGCAAAATCTGAGATTCTTCCTTCTGTTAAACACAAAATAAATGCTGGTAGATGCCAGCAAGTAAGATATCTTCTTGTTTTTCTCAGGGAAGTTTAACTCAAGAATAATTAATACATATTAATAATAATAATAATTAGTATAATGTATTTTTATAGAGCACCTTAAAATATAGACAATGTTTCTGTGTGGGTTCAGTCAATTTGCTGTTCAAAACTCTGCTCATACACAATTTATTGTATTTTTGCGGTGACTTACTAGCAGCACTGTTGCCAGCATGTTACTGTAACTGCCCCTTTTTAATGGTAAAATGGCCTTTAGTGCATTTTAATTTTACAGCATGACATTTTTTATACCATTTTACTGTAATTAATTTACATTTTACACTAGCTGTACAAAACCTTTATTTTTAATATTGCATTGAATAAATTCCTGACAAATGTTTACATTAAATGTCTCCTTTTTGTCTTCAACTACAGTAGCGGTACTTGATTACAGTAGAACACCGCAAATTTCTAATATGCAAATTTGTAACTTGGTTTCAGAAAATTAGGTATCATTTAGGAACATTTGCATTCAAGAAACGTTCTCATTTCCAGACAGAACCCACACTGTAAAAAAAAATCTGTAAATTACCACTAATTTCTTTCTTTCTTTTTGTGCTTTTAAATTGCTTTATGAGACCTTGATCTTTCTTCCAACAACATATGATATTGATAGGGTTGCCTGTACTTTTTCTGTTATTTTACAGACTTGGTATTATTATATTATTTATATTATTCTATTACTTAAATTTATATTATTATTTATATTATTATATTATGTATCATATTATGCTGGTTGTATCAGTGTTAATCTAACATGAAAAACAACCAGCAATACATTTATTACAGTATTTATTCACATTTGTTAATGTTAGTTAATGAAAATAATGTTGCTAATTGTTAGCTCTTGTTAACTCACAGTGCATTAACTGCTGTTAACAGGCATTAAATTGGATTTTAATAATGCATCAGTAAATGCTGAACTTAATAAATGCTGTACAAGCGTTATTCACTATTAGCTCTGGTTAGTTTAAGCCAGGGGTCACCAATCTGGGTCCTGGAGGGCCGGTGTCCCTGCAGGGTTTAGCTCCAACTTGCCTCAACACACCTGGCTGGGTGTTTCAAGTATACCTAGTAAGACCTTGATTAGCTCATTCAGGTGTGTTTGATTAGGGTTGGAGCTAAAATCTGCAGGACACCGGCCCTCCAGGAACAAGTTTGGTGACCCCTGGTTTAAGCAATGAAACATTATTATAAAGTGACCATTATTTCTTATACAAACTATCGATTCAAACTACTAAAATGTCAATAAAAGCCACATTGTTAAACCTCACAGTTGAATTTTGCCTAATTTCTCCACATTTTCCAGCCGCTGTGGTGTTTAAGTCAGGATCTGTCCTGCTGTCAGTCGGAGATAGACAGCGTTTGATACTAAAAGCGTGCACATCAGCAAATAAATAGCCTCCTTTCAACCCCAGTGTGTGCGTCTCCGAGCATGAGCAGAAATGCACTCGCACAAAAGGGATATTATGGTTGTGGTTGTGTCCGAGTGGGACTGGAGTGTTGGCATGGAGTGGCACTGAAAGACTCTTACTGTGCCACATGCTGGCGGTGAAGGTTACACAATCCTGCATGCGTTTGGCCTTACAGTGCATATTTGATGTACAGTTGAAGTCAGAATTATTAGCCCTTCTGTATATTTTAGAATGCTTTGAAAACCCCAGAGCATCAATGTTTTTTCTGGAAGGCAGAAAACTTAAATAGGTTTTAGTTTGTGCAAACTGAAGTTAGAAAGTGTTTTATTTTTCTGCTCTGCAGGTATTGATGCACCCACTCAGTACAGCTGTGAAGCTCACAATGAGAAAGGCCTGACTGCGTCCAGAGAAGCTCACATCAATATTAAAGGTAAAGCCCATGCAGTTTGTTTCATTAAATAAAATAATACTTTATTTTGTTTTAGTTTATTATTAATTTAATTTCATTTCATTTTTATTAATTAATTTATATTTGTGTTGTTTTATTTGAATTATTTTATTGTTTTTATTTTATTTTATTAATTTATTTACTTATATTTATTTTTTATATATATATATATTTATTTTTTATTATTTTATTTATTTATTTTTATTTGTTTATTTTTTATGTATTTATTTTATATTTATTTTTATTATTTTAATGTTTTTATTTTCATTATTTATTTATATTTTTATATTTATTTATTATCTTATTTTCATTATTTTATTTATTTGTTTTTATATTTATTTACTATTTTTAAAACATAATTTTAATAATTTAATTACAAATCTATTTTATTTATATATTTTTTGTATTTACTTTTATATTTATTTATTTTAATTATTTCTGTGGTTTTTGTTTTGTTTTATTTATGGTTTATTTTATTTTATTTTTATTTATTTTTTAATTAATTTATTTATATTTATTTTATATTTATGTATTGTTTTATTTTAATTATTTCATTGTTTATTTATTTAATCTATTTATTTTTATATTTATTTCATATTTATCTATTGTTTTGTTTTAAAAATGTTAGTTTTTATTTTATTTATTAATTTTTATATTTATTTTTTTATATTTCATTTATATTTATTTATTTTTATATAATTTTATTAATTAAGAATTTACTAATCTACAATTATTAAATTAATTACTTTATTTAAAAGTCCAAGTTCTTCATGCTGTTGTAACATTATTTCAAAAAAGTATTTATTTATATTTTGTTACAGTGTGAGTTAACACACAAAATAGTCCAAGAATTAACACTGAAACTCTTTTGTGCTTTAGAAATTTTCCATCAAACCTCACAGACTGTAGTTTCACATTCCTTCTCCTTGTTTTCAGAGCTTCCAGAAAAAGTGTCAAAGGTCACAGTGGTGAAGCGAGAGGCGAATAAACTCTTGTTAAGCTGGACTCCAGGACACGATGGCTTCTCTCCTCTCAGCATCTGCTACATCACGGTAAATACAGACTAGAGTCAGCATTATATGATGAAAGGAGCATAGTATTCAGTTCAGAAGAAGGTTTTTTGGTTTAGTAAAACAAGCAGGTTTTTACCCTGAAAGAACAGTTTTAAAGGGAGCTATCATGCAAAAATCTCGTTTATAAGTGGTTTAAGCGCAGTAGTGTGGCAACAGTGTGTGACTTCAAGCAGTGTTTAATGGTAAAAAGGAATTAATTCTATTTTCTATAGTCACGCTTGATAAAAACAGTCTGCAGAAACACTTTGATTGACATTCTCCCTATGTAATGGCCCATTTCCACTGACTAGTACAGTATGGTACGGGTCACCTTCAGTGCTTAATATGTGAATTGCGAGGTCCCGGAACAGATCGGGGTAACGGATCCGGCATGTTACCCGAGGATGTAGAATCTTGCTCTTTACTTCCATAGAACAAGCTTACATCCATTTTTCTATCAAAATATGTATATATATATATATATATATATATATTATATAGTATATATATATATATATATATATATATATATATATATATATATATATATATAAGTACAATTAAATGAAAAATAATACAATATGTAATAATGATAATATGTGAAAATGCCCACATGTCAGTAAACACATCTTAAAAAGTACCACTTATCGCATAATGTTGTCCTGAGGTGACGAAAAGAAAAATAGAATTTCTGAACATAAAAAAATAAAATAAATAATAAAAAAAATCTTCATAAAACCTGACGAAAGGCTTCTCTACAACTTCACAAATACACTCATTTTTTGTACAGTACATGTTACTTTAAATGAGGTTAATTAAGCAAATAATCTTCACTTATTCTCAAACCATGTGCTTCTGTCACCATAAGTCAGAAAATGAAGCTCCACCTTCAGACGGTGCTAGATAATAATAATAAATGTTATTTGTATAGCACTTTTCCTACATGCATGCAACTCAAAGTGCTTCACAAACAACAAACAAGCATTAAAATAAACCACATAAAACTGTAGAGACAAATAAAGCATAATAAACAACAAATATATACTCAGAGAAAAGCAAATATGTACATGCATAGATGCATTTATCCACACAATAACACACACAATAGTCCTCACATTTGCATCCACACACACCATACATGCAATTTTAAAAAGATGCGTCTTAACACGCTTTTTTAAAAAGATAGTGTCTCCCACACCTTATTGGAGGTTTTATTGATATTTTTTCTAACATTTTAATTGGTTGCAAACATTTTAAGAAATCTGTGCTTAGCACGAGCCTTAAAGGGCACCTAGGTTAGCTCTTTTTTCAGATTTAATATATGTGTTTTGCGTCTCCAGAATGTGTCTGTAAAGTTTCAGCTCCAAACACCCATCAGATTTTTCATTATACCTTTTGCAAGATTCTATTATATACATTTTTGCACTAGGGGGCTGTTTTGTCGTACTGCGCCTTTAAGGCTAGTCCTCCCCGCCCACCGTTTCTACATGCCTTTCTGCGTGCCTTAATCTCCTCCCTCGGCTGCGTCAGACAACAGACAGACTTAAAGGAAGCAGATCTCACGAAGCGTTTGTCAGAAATACTACAGTAAAAACTTTAGCAATGAGTATTTGTTGTGCAATTGCATCGATGAGTCACACAAAGTTCACGCGCGCGCACAAACACACACGCGCACACACACAGCAGCAGACACACACACAGACAGAGCGCGTTTAGCTTTGCACTCTTTTTGCACGCAAATGTGACAGGATACAGGTTAATCTCCACTGCTGTATGGATATCTGTTATGTTAATGTACAAAATAAACATGATTTAACGTCCACAAACCGGGACTGAAGCGTCTTTTATAATTGTTCTGACACGCGGCTGTGCTGATGAAGTAAAGCTGAAGTAAACCGCTGTAATTCATTACACACATGCTCTGTTTTAAAACATTTTAAACATGTGAAACTCACTCTTGATCACATTTGATGATGATTGATGATCCTAGCAAACTGAACAGACCTTTTATTCCCGGTTGCTTTGCGCACGTCTGGTCTTGCTGATATGATTATACACGTGACTACAGGGACATGTTAATACGCAGCTGTCAATCAATTCGGTGGGCGGGGGGACCGCACTCCTACGTCAAGTTGCGGTCGAGCTGAAAACCGCTCCAATTGGTCCACCGTTTTTATGTTGCTAAATTGAAAAAAAAAGCACTGGGTGTGTTTATATCAGCCCAATATGACGGTCTATACACCATACATGCACATATGTCTGTCCAAACAGCTTGAAAAGTAGATTTTTCACCATAGGTGCCCTTTAAGAAAACTTTCTGTTGCCTGAGAGCAACGTTGTGCTGTAGAGGGATAATAAAACTACAAAGAAATATGCTAAAAAGATAATTAAAACATAAATTTGGCAAAGCACACAAATGATTAAAAATGATAATAAAATATATGTTATATCACATTTCAACATAATCACTTGGTAAAAAAGCACAACTAAAAGTGATGATCGTCATTTTTGTAAAGCTGCTTTGAAACGATAATCACTGTGGAAAGCACTATATAAATATACTTTGATAATTTTTTTTGCAATAAACCCTCATCGCTCTCTGTGATGTATTGTAGGTGCGAGAGCTCCTGGGTGCGGGCAGCCCTACAGCGGCTCACAGCACCGCAGTGCCTCCGTTCCAGTATGAGATCAACAACCTGAAGGCCATGACCTGGTACAACATGAGTGTGTCCTGCAGCAATGAGATCGGCCCATCGCCACCCAGCGCATGGGTGCAGAGCAACACCACTGAGGGCGGTGAGATATACACTAAACACACTCTGTCATCAAAAACACCAATATAGTGGCAATGACAAGCCGTAATGGCAGCTACACTGGGATCTTGGGCTGAACGATACAGTTGAAGTCAGAATTATTAGTAATTTTTTTTTTCTTTAACAAAGCAAGGAATTTTTCACAGTATTTCATATAATATTTTTTCTTCTGGAGAAAGTCTTATTTGTTTTATTTTGTCTAAAATAAAAGCAGTTTTAAAAATTATTTTTATCCATTTGAAGGTAAATGTTATTACTCCCCTTAAACAATATATTGTGGATTTTTCTATACTGCTTCCTAAAAACAAATAAAATAGTAAATAAAAATAAATAAAATAGTTGAAAGAACATGTTAAAAAAACCTAACATATACCCTAGGAAAAGTATAAGAGAAAATTTTAACAGCTTGACTTATCCAAACCGAGGTAAGCCTTATAGTCCCATGCCTAAAGCTGTTAGCTGTAGTGTTTTTTTTTTTTTTGTGGGTTGGGTTCATGAAGGATTTCCTCTGGATTCCTAAAAGATAAGCACTGAGGTTTATCTCACACTTTATTACTAACATAATGCAATATGAAAACGGTTTATTGGCTTCTGAACCATTTGTCTCTGGTCGATAATTTATATCATGCTTAAGAGATGATTAACAGTCAATATGAAATCAATGTGTTTTATTATCACTGATATATTGTTGTTATTGTTATTATTTAAAAAAAAATAAGTTTTCACAATAATTCTGTAATTTTTATTTTGTTTTTATTTTTTTAAATAATTTTATTCATGTATATACTGTTGTTGTTTTGTTAATATTTTAAATTATATGTTTTATATTTGTATAAACTATTTCTGTATATCATGTTGTTTTTTTTGTTAATGTTTTAAATTATAATTATTTTTTACATTTCAATTTTCACATTAATTCTAAAGCTTTAGATTTCTTTATTTTAATATTGTATTTATTTATATACTGTTGTTGTTTTTGTTTATTTTTTTTAATTTCTGTTTAACCTCCTAGGGCTTGAGTGTCCACATATGTGGACAGCACATTTGAGCTCTTAAATATTTATATTTTGTTAGACATACAGTGTCATCCTGCAACTGTTTTGCAGAATATGAAACGTCCCAAACCCTATTTTTAACTGTCCAAAATGGAGAAAAAATAGTTTTTACTCTCTGATAAAAGCAAGTCAAAGCAAGTTTTAAAAAAAATCTATGGTATAAATGCATTAAATAAAATTCAGGAAAAAGTGTTTTATATCAATTCAGACCACCATTCCACATATATGGACATCATTTTTCTCTAAAAGTACATCATATCAAAACATTATACTTAGATTTTTATTCTAATTAGGTTCCAATAAGCTCAAATAGCAAAGAGAAATGGAAAAAAATGCATGTGAAAAAACATCTTGGGCCTTAAGAGGTAAACGGAGAGAAGATTATTTTCAACACATTTCTAAACATAATAGTTTTAATAACTCATCTCTAATAACTGATTTATTTTATCTTTGCCATGATGACAGTAAATAATATTAGACTAGATATTTTTCAAGACCCTTCTATACAGCTTAAAGTGACATTTAAAGGCTTAACTAGGTTAATTAGGTTAACTAGGCAGGTTAGGGTATTGTACAAGTTATTGTATAATGATGGTTTGTTCTGTAGACAGTCAAAAAAAATCTAGCTTAAAGGGGCTAAATAAGATTCAAAGGGGGGCTAATAATTCTGACTTCAACTATATATATATATATATATATATATATATATATATATATATATATATATATATATATATATATATATATATATATATATATATATATATATATATATATATATATATATATATATATAATTTTTTTTTTAATTTATTATTTTTATAATATATATATATATTTATATATATTTTTTTTATTTTATTATATATATATAACTTCTGTTTTCTCATTAATTCTAAAGTTTTAGATTTATTTAAATTTCTATTAATTTATTTGTATTTTATTTTTAAAGGTTTTATATGTTTTTTATTTTCTTTAGTAGTTATTTTAGCACTTCAAGCTAGACAAAATTGTATTATTATTGTAGTTGACTTTAACTCCAATAGTGGATTTTTCTTAAGCTTAATTTTACTTATCAACAATAACCCTGATGTGTACTGAAATTGAATAATTTAGTTTTTTTTTCTCATCAGTTCCATCAGAGGCCCCGCAAAACTTGACTGTTCATATAAACAATTCCATGCTGTTGATCCGATGGGAAGCTCCGCCTCCTGACAAGCTGAATGGAATTTTGCAAGGATATGATGTCACTATTAAGCACGGGACACATACAAACACGGTTAGTGATTGCATTTGAAGGTACTCTCAGGTAGTATTTTCAAGAAAAAAAACTTGTTCATATTTTTAAGATTGACAATTTCAGAATGTTTTGAACTTTTTATTAATTTTATTAGATTTTGAGTTGAGAAAAAAAGGCAAATGATGTTTTATTCATTCATTCATTCATTCATTCATTCATTTTTTTTTTGGCTCAGTCCCTTTATTAATCTGGGGTTGCCACAGTGGAATGAACCAACTTATCCAGCATATGTTTTATGCAGCGGATGCCCTTCCAGCCACAACCCAGCACTGGAAAACACCCATACACACATTCACTACGGACAATTTAAAAAATACTTGCCCAATTCACCTATTTCGCATGTGTTTGGACTGTGGTGTAAACCGGAGTACTTGGAGGAAGCCCACGCCAACACAGGGAGAACATGCAAACTCCACCCAGAAATGCCAGTTGGCCCAGCCAAGGCTCGAACCCACGACCTTTCATCTATGAGGCGACAGCATTACCCTCTGCACCACAGAGCCACCTTCTTAGACATTTTCATTATTATTACTATTATTTTCTAAATCAGAGTCATTATTAGACAATAATTATTGCAGTCAGTTTCTGGTCCCGGCGATCAGGGTTGTCGTGGTCCTAACCTTCAACCACCACCCATTCCACAATGCACCGGCCCCTTACTGCTCCCCCTGCAGGTGGCAAACCTGCAGGAGGATGCTCCTACATCGTTACTTCGGGCTAAGCCCAGCTGGGTTCCGTAGGATAAAACCTGGCCATCAGGTGCTCGCATATGAGCCCCAACCCCAGGCCTGGCTCCAGGGTGGGGCCCCAGCTGCGCCATACCGGGCGACATCGCATTCCTTGATATTTTTTCACTCATAAAGGGTTTTTGAATCGCACCTGTCCCCTAAGACCTTTTTGCCTTTGGAGACCCTACCAGGGGAATTAGCCCCCGACAACATAACTCTTAGCATCGCCCAGGCACTCAAACCCCTCCACCATGATAAGGTGACGGTTCATGGAGGGTTCGAGAGAATAACTCGAGAGGATGCCTCCTGGATCTAGGGAGGTGTTCCAGGCATGTCCCAACGGGAGGAGGTCTCGGGGAAGACCCAGGGCATGTTGGAGGGACTATGTCTCTCGGCTGGCCTGGGAACCCCTCTGGATCTTTCTGGAGGAGCTGGAGGAAGTGTCTGGGGAGAGGGAAGTCTGGGGTACTCTTCTGAGACTGCTGCCCCTGTGACCCGGCCCTGGAAAGCGGAAGAAAATGAATGAATGAATGAATGAATGAATTATTGCAGTTGTATTTGTTTTAGTGTTGGTGGTATAACATAGTTCATCATTTCTAATTTACTTTGTTTTCACAGGCAGGATAATTATCATTTATGGTTTAAGTAGAACATAAAAAACAGTACAGCATTAAAAACATTAAAAAGCCTAAAGTAAATATATTAAAATAATTCTTTGAATATTATTGAAGCATTCACTGAAATAAATTGCATTCTGTATTTTTGCTTAAAGTAAAAAAAATAACTTGACATTTTAAAAAGCAAAGACTGATAAAAAAGACAAAAACAAAATGACAGAAATGAAATAAAAATGCATGTGAAGTAAGAAACGTGGAGACAAGTGTTTGTTTATCCATCCATCTGTCCGTCTGTCCGTCTATTCATCTATCTGAACACCTGTTGTGGAATAATTAAGTTGTTTTGTGGTGCTCTGAATAAGAGAAAACATCCTCAGTAGACTTTGTAGTATCTAGATGGCTCTTATGTAAGCATTTATGTTTTATTAGTCCTGGCGAGTGGCTCGGAGCAGTGTTTTTATCAGGATTGTTCCACAGACATGGTGAGACAACAGTTCACTTCAGCAGCTGTGAGGAAATTAGCTGCAGTCTCTAAGATGAAACAGCTGCTCTTGTTTGCTAGATGAAAGACACTGAGATCATTAGTTTTTACTGTTTCCTTCAGCCCGCTGGAGTTCAGCTGAAACCTAGATTCTCCCTCAAGCTATCTATCTATCTATCTATCTATCTATCTATCTATCTATCTATCTATCTATCTATCTATCTATCTATCTATCTATCTATCTATCTATCTATCTATCTATCTATCTATCTATCTATCTATCTATCTATCTATCTATCTATCTATCTATCTATCTATCTATCTATCTATCTATCTATCTATCTATCTATCTATCTATCTATCTATCTATCCAACTATCCATCTATCTATCCAACTATCCATCTATTAAACTATCCATCTATCTATCTATCTATCTATCCATCCATCCATCCATCCATCCATCCATCCATCCATCCACCTACCGATCATTCTATCATTTTATGTTATATCTATTGTTATATTATTCTATATAGCATTCTAGCATTCTATCTATCGTTCTACTGTTATAGTATTCTATCTATCTTTGTATATATATTGTTCTATCCTTTGTTCTATTGTTTTATCTATCTGTTGATTTATCAATATAGCATTCTGTTTTTTCTCTATCTGTCTGTCTGTCTGTCCGTTAATCCATCCATCCATCCATCCGTCCGTCCGTCCGTCCGTCTGTCTGTCTATCTATCCATCCGTCTATCCATCCGTCTATCTATCCGTCTATCCATCCATCTATCTATCCATCCATCCGTATATCTATCTGTCAATCCATCCATCCATCCATCCATCCATCCATCCGTCCATTCATCTATCTATCTATCCATCCATCCATCCGTCCGTCTGTCCATCCGTCCATCCATCCATCCATCCATCCATCCATCCATCCATTGTTCTATCGTTCTATCTATCTATTGTTCTATCGTTCCATCCATCCATCCATCCATCCATCCATCAATCCACATCTGTCTGTTGGTTAGTCAGATGGATAGATGGATGGATGAGTGGATTGATGGATGAAATAATTGAAATTCAATGAATCAAAATTCAATTTTGATTTTATCCTCCAACACTTATGACAAAACATTAATCCTGTTAAAATGATGATTGCATCACATCCCGCCCCCTTTCCTTCTCAAAGCTCAGTTTCACGTGGAAATCAGTGAAATCAGGTAGTGTGACTTTTGCCGAATGGCATTTAAAAAAAGGTAAAGTCATCTTTTAGCTTAAGGCAGAGTTTCTCAATCCTGGTTTTTGCACCCACCGGTCTGCATATTTTGCATATCAGTCCCAGCTAACCTGGTCATTAGAAGAGCTCTCTGCATAAACTGTGTTGTGACTGACATGTTCCCTTTTCAGTGTGCATCCTTCCCTAGTCCCTTCTTCTTCATTGCACTCTACCGGAGCACAACCTTTATTTCACTTTAAAACATTAGTTTACGGATTTACACAACAGCATTGCCTGTAGAGTCTTATTAGAGAAGCCTGTGAAGTGTGACATAATATTCCTCCCTAAATAAATAAAATATAAATTCACATATAACACACTAAAATGCCATTTGAGTCCACTTTGCAGGGCACTTGTTGTTAAATTAGAACAAACATCTGACGTGAAGAGAGAAACATACTAAATAAGCAGTGCGAGCGCTAGGATAGAGAATCAGGGGCTTAAGATGCACATCTAAATGGTCAAATACATGCAAAAATATGTCAAAACAAAGTGCTTATTGATTATTCACATATGTAATAGCAAATAATAAAGAGTTCAGAATGAAAAGGAAAGTATGCAGTAAATCAGAACTACATGGCTCTTAAAGTGACAGTGCATTGTGCATTTTATTGCCTTCGCTGACTGTGCTTACCATTATTAATCAAACTATAAAAGACAAGAAAAAAGATACTCTGCTTTTGACTGAAGGGTTTTTGTAGTTTTTAATAAGAAATCAAGTTTAATTTTAACAGTGAAGACTATCCTTAAAGCACAGGGTTTTTTTTTCAGCTGTGTTTTTTTTCTACTGTATATTTTTTATTTCTTTTTATAATTTTGTGGACTTTTTGTTAGTTTGTTTTACTTTTTTCTTTGTCCTACTTTGTATTGGAATTAAGAATTGTGAGATTTCATAATATACCATTTTAATTAAAGAAAATCAGTAAAAAATAATCTTAAATTTCATAATACTCGATCTTGCAGATTCGCACTCTATAACATCAGAAAGGTCCGACCCTTCCTATCTGAACATGCAGCTCAACTCATTGTTCAAGCTCTTGTTCTCTCCAAACTGGATTATTGCAACTCTCTACTAGCCGGGCTTCCAGCTAACTCTATCAAACCTCTTCAGCTGCTTCAGAACGCAGCAGCACGAGTGGTCTTTGATGAACCCAAAAGAGCACATGTCACTCCGCTACTCACCTGTTTGCACTGGCTGCCAGTTGCTGCTCGCATCAAATTCAAAGCTCTGATGTTTGCTTACAAAGCGACCTCTGGCTTTGCTCCTTCTTATCTGCTCTCACTTCTGCAGATTTATGTGCCCTCCAGAAACTTGCGTTCTGTGAATGAACGTCGCCTAGTGGTTCCATCCCTAAGAGGGAAGAAATCACTTTCCCGAACTCTCGCATTCAATCTGCCCAGTTGGTGGAATGAACTCCCTAACTACATCAGAACAGCAGAGTCACTTGCTGTCTTCAAGAAACGACTAAAAACTCAACTATTTAATCTCCACTTTCCTTCCTAATCTGTAACTGCCTCTCTGGCTATACCACTAACTGTGCTCTCTCTCTCTCAAAAAAAAAACATTACTAATGCTTTGCTTCTTAGACTTTACACACCTGAAACTTGTCTATAGCATTTGTTCACTGCTGCTCTTATAGTTGTGTAAATTGCTTCCTTGTCCTCATTTGTAAGTCGCTTTGGATAAAAGCATCTGCTAAATGACTAAATGTAAATGTAAATAATACTAACATTTTGGTCATGTGGCCCACTGACAATAGTTTTACATTATCGCAATTGCATTAACTACAGTTACATTAATTAGAAGTTTTTAACCTTTATTTTTATAGGACAGTATAGTGGAGTACATGCACCACTGAATATAAAAAGCTATTCTAAATAAATAAACTTCCTAAGAAAATCTCTGAAAACATAATATAATGTCACTTTACCCAGACTTTAAACTTACCCAAATATGCAACATAACCTGTTTTCTGGAACAACCCCCAGACTGATTTACAAGAGTAAGACAGAAATGATTAGTCCTGTCATAATAATCAATATATGGACTTATCGTAAAACACATGGACATGACCTCAATCATTTTTGGCGATGCAATATATATCGCCCATACATAAAAACCAATTCTAGCATTTTATATATGCTAGATATAAATATATATAACATTTTAGCTGATTGTGCAACATATCTCTCTCTGTTGGAGGTGTCAGTGTTAGTATGGTTAAAAGAAACACTGTAGTATTTACTATAAATTATTGTAGCATATTCAGTGGTGGAAAGAGCTCTGAAAAATCATACTTAAATACCTTTAATTGCCTAAAAATGTAGTGCAAGTAGAGTAAAAGTATCTGTTGTGAATATTACTCAAAGTATGAGTAAAAAGTAGACCATTCAACAGTACTCAAGAGTAGTGAGTATTTCGCTGTGAAAAGCTGATGCATTTACATGTAGTTTGTGTATGTGTGTAAACGTAACATTCTGTAGTGCGTTTAGTTATTGCCCAGCAGGCACACAATGCCATAAGACGTTAATATTAGGTTAGATTTAGGTTGTGATGTCAGGTGACCAAAATTCAATGTCTAGCCAGCGTCTAAGGACAATGTTATTTTGATGTCCAATAACGAGGTCAAACGACGTTGATATTTGATTGATTGTAGGTTGTGTTAGAAAGTGACCAAAATTCAACGTCGAACCAACATCTTAAACCAACGTCATATTGATGTCGAATACTGACATTTATTTGTGAGGTATGGCAACCGAAATCCAATGTTTGATAAATGTCTTATTGGTAACGTCCACACAACATCAAGCTGTAACATAATTAGACATTAGACTCTCATTTAAAGGTCACATCAATAATATTACACATACTGCATATTCCCACCTGCTTAATATTACTCGTCTCCGCCCTTCTCTTACAACCAATAACACAGCAATTCCCATCCATGCATTAGTTACTTCAGACTTAGACTACTGTAATGCACTTCTCTCTGGGCTTCCTTCTAAACTTCTCCATAAACTCCAACTGGGACAGAACCATGTAGCTCGTGTCATCTCTAGGACTTCATCTCATGAGCTCGTCACACCACTTCTTTATCAGCTTCACTGGCTTCCGGTAAAGTTTCGTATTGATTTTAAAATACTACTTCTCACTTTCAAGGCTCTTCATAATCTTGCTCCTCAACATCTCACTGAACTTCTCCATATTTATACCCCTTCTCACACTCTTAGATCAGCCAACTCTTTCTCCATGGTGCCACCTCGCACTCGATCAAGCACAAAGGGTGCGAGATCTTTTAGCTCCGCAGCTCCTCGACTATGGAGCTCGCTTCCCCTGGATCTAAAGAGCAGTGATAGTATTCTCACACATTTAAGTCTCAAAACCCATCTTTTTAAGCAAGCTTTCTGTTGACTTTTTTTTAATCATGTTATTTTATACTTACGATGTGTTTGTGTCTGCAACTTCTCACATGCATTTCTAATCTTGTCTGGCAACGTTTGGCTGTTGATGCTTGTTGTAAGGTGACCATGGGTGTCCAGAAAGGCACAATTTACCAATAAAATGAATTATTATTATTATTATTATTATTATTATTATTATTATTATTATTATTATTATTATTATTATTATTGATATTTGGTTGATTTCAGGTTGGCCATTGGACATTGACATTGGCTTGACGTTGGGTTCTGATGTCAACCCGATTTTCATTTCCAAATGTTCCAACGTCATGTTAGCGTGACGTTGGGGTACAATGTCAGTCTGATGTCATGTTGACGTCTTGTGCCTACTGGGTGTTTAAGGCCATTTTGGTTATACAGTAAACCTCTGTCATCTTCTCATCAGCGACATGCATCTAAACAGTCTCTGCGTCAATATGTGTAAAGATTTTGGACATCTTCTTGGTCACTTTTAATGCTTCCAAACATGTCTTGAGGTAGTTCATTATGATGCGATTTACCTTCTATGTGCGATTTGGTTGGACAGGAATCACAGGACTGATATTTCTAATCCCCATAGACAAGAAAAAATAAAGTAGTGACTGCAGTTTGAAGGAAAATAGTGGAGTAAAAGTACAGATACTACACTAAAAATGGACTCAAGGGAAAGTAAAAGTACACGTTTATAAATCTACTTAGTAAATTACAATTCTTGAGAAAAAACTACACTTTACACCACTGAGTATATTTTCACGTGGGTGCCTGACAGCTGAAAATAGATCTGGTAGCAGATATCGCAGCCTCTGTTACTCTTTACCTTGCACTTTTTTTGTTAACATTTATTATTATTTATTTAGTCTATGCATTTTCACAGTCTGGTTCCAATGCCTCATTATTAAACTGACTATAATTAAATATTCTTAAGAATACAATATTATGTGTTCTTTGGAAGACTGTACTTGCATCATGATACTATTATATTGTCGTCCTGGCATCATATCATGAGTGATATTAAAATTACAATAATATCTCAATATTTCATGGTGCAATATATCATACAATAAAAAATAGTTATCGTTCCTACAAATGAGACGCAGTATGCAGCATGTGCTCATTGTTTCTCTGCTCTCAATGGTGTTTGTCAGTAGCCAGTGACTGATCATGTGGGTGTGGATCCATAACAGCACGGCATTTGATTCTGCACTGGCACAATAGTGTGCTTCCTCTCATGTGCCACTTGCAGGAAACCCACAGCGTTTGCAGAAGTCCTTTGTTATTGTTCGTCTGTCGTGACTCACCACTGGAATTCATGACGGCGCGTTCGATGGTTTTGACAATCTGACCTGCGTGATCTCATTCTGGGATCTGTGTGAAAACAACAGTTACTGGAAATGAGTCCTGCTTTTTACTCTCACAGCTGCCGCTCTCATTCAACAGCATTTAGATCATTCAGTAACATCTGCTCATGATCCTGCGTTATTTTCAATCTCTGTTTATGTTCAGAATGTTGATCTCATTCATTTATTTTACTTCGGCTTAGTCCCTTATTTATCAGAGGTGCCACAGCGGAATGAACTGCCAACTATTTCAGCAGTCTTTTGAACTTTGGAGCACCCGGAGAAAACCCACGCGAACACTGGGAGAACATGGAAACACAGAAATGCCAGCTGACCCAGCCGGGGCTCCTTCTTGCTGCAATGCACTTGTGCTACCTACTGCACCACCGTGACGCCCTAATAGTAGTATAATAATCTGGACAAGACGAATAATCTGTCACATGAAAATTCCAATGCATTTCCTAAAAGAATTGAATTATGCTGATTATAATTACAAACAAATCATTGCATCACATTGCAATTACAGTAAAGGTTTGTATGTTGATTGTAAATGTATTTCTTTTATACAAGTTATCATTATGTCTCTTGAGACTGTAATGCATTACATTGAGCTGATCAGAGTTTATTTTTCAGCAGTCTGTTTTAGTAAGTCAGTTTTAAGAATTTTTTATGGCTTTTTTGCTGAATGCAGTTGCTGAGTGGCTTTTCTGACTGTGGTCAAACAAATGGAGGCCAAGAACTGGAAAAACGTCATTGTTTGTTTGAGCAGAAGTGACTTATCAGAGATTTTGCTCTCTGTTGTGTTTATTTTTTTCTTTCTAGCATTCATTTAAAGAGATTGTTCACCCAAAAAAATGAAAATTATTATTATTATTTACTCCAAACCCGTTTGACTTTCTTTTTTCTGTTGGACACAAATGAAGATATACTAAAGACTGCTGAAAAAAAACAGCCATTGACTTCCATAGTATGTTTTTTTCTTTCTAGTATCAATGGCTGCTTTTTTTCCAGCAGTCTTTAGGATATCTTCATTTGTGTTTAACAGAATAAAGAAAGTCATATGTTTACAACCACTTGAGTTTGAGGAATGATGAGGAAATTATTACATTTTGGTGAAATATCCCTTTAACCATAATGTATTATCGGCAAAAGAAATGTTGATTATGGAAAATTATAATTCAGTTTGGTTGACAAAAAACAATTTTATATATTATATTATTGCAAATAGGTGAAGGCAAATGTATTGTCCCTTCTGTAGAATTTAAATTTTCATATTTCTCCAAGTGATGTTAAACAAAACAATAACTTTTCACAGTATTTCATATAATATTTTTCTTTCAGAGAATTAATTAAACAAATTTAATATTTTTTAGTTCAATTTAATTAGACCATCTTTGCCTTTTTTTTCGATTCGCTGCAGAACAAACCACTTTTGTCTACTAACTTTGATTAATTACCCCAAATTGCCTATTTGGTGTAATTAGCTAAGTTCAATGTCACTTTAAGCTGATAATAGTATCTTAAAGAATATTTAGTCAAATGTTATGTGCTGTCATCATGACAAAGACAAACAAAATCAGTTATTAGAAATTAGTTGTAGGGCGTCACGGTGGCGCAGTGGGTTGCACCATCACCTCACAGCAAGAAGGTCGCTGGTTCGAGCCCAGACTGCGTCAGTTGGCATTTCTGTGTTGAGTGTGCATGTTCTCCCCGTGTTGGCGTGGGTTTCCTCCGAGAGCTCCGGTTTCTCTCACACTCCAAAAACATGTGGTATAGGTTAATTGAATAAACTAAATTGTCTATAGTGTATGTGTGTGAATGCATGTGTATGGGTGTTTCCCAGTGTTGGGTTGCAGCTGGAAAGGCATCCGCTGCGTAAAACACACGCTGGATAAGTTGGCGGTTCATTCATTCCGCTGTGGTGACCCCAGATTAATAAAGGAACTAAGCCGAAAATAAAATAAATGAATGTAGTTTTGATTTTTATTGCATTTTCTTAAAATAATTATGTTTAAATATGTGTTGAAATACATTTCTCTGCATTAGAAAAGTATAAAAAATATTGCTTAAGGGTTTTTAAAAAATGCTAAGCTGCTTTTATATTTTATTATTCTCCAGAAGAAAAAATATTATAGGAAATACTGTGAAAAAATCCCTGCTCTGGTAAACATCATTTGGGAAATATTTGAAAAAGAAAAAAAATCAATAAGAAGGCTGAACATTCTGACTTTTAACTGTATATGCTGGAAAAGAAGTTTAATTGCAGCAGAAATGAGTGGCATGCTCTCCAAATAACCCAAACCATGTGTCGTCCTCAAGGCTCCTAGAAAGATTCACTTCTTGTTTTAAGAAGTGCAACACTAACGTCATGTGTAGAAACATCGACTGATTTGCTGTCAGCATGTCTGGGTCCTCGGGAAGAGAAGTGACAATCACAGCTTTACGCAACCAGCCTGGATAAGTCACATGCTTTGGTGTGTGCATGTGTGTGTGTGTGTGTCCTGCGTGCCCAGCACTCCCAAATGTACAGAAAACAGCTTCTTATTTTAGAGTTTTGCATGTATGCAGTTTTTGGTGTATTTCACACAAATAATCTCTTCTGTAATGCTTAACTAGTTACAATGTGAATACAGTGATGTTACTTGATTTAGTAGCTAGTTTAATTCACTCAACCTCAAGACTACATAAAACTATGTACTATTTTTTTACTTAATAATAATAATAATCATAATAATAATAATAATTATTATTATTATTATAAATCTTTTGAAATTGTAGAAAGTGCTGTTGAATAAAGAGAAGTTTGTTTGTTCAACTCAATTAAAAAACATTTAAACAGAAGTTGCCCTATCATACACCAGGTGCATTAAGGAGCAAGACGTGTTTGGCATGATTTGTTGCTATTTTCAGACCGGCGCAACTGTAATTTTCATGTTTTGCACCACGTTGTTTGAATAACAAACCCATTCGCATCACTTTGTGGACTCATGGGTGTGCCGGTCTATATCGGAGGTGTGTTAAGGCGCATTGTTGGCAAGTTGCTTTTTTGAGAAACTAAAATAGACCGTGCCATTGACCAACTAAATTTGACCAACCTTCTTCAACTCGGGCTGTTTTTTTCAGTTTTATTGATGACAATTTCTATAATGTGATTATTGTTAGCAGTGTTATTTATTATATGCATGCTTATATTTGTTTGAATAAAATCAAGTTTAGATTTGTCCACCCGTCGGGTTTTTGGAGACGTCTGCATCACCATATGGGGCATAAGAACACGACGTGTGTTTGGATATAACTCAGTTTTTTGACCACACTTCAGTATTATTGTTCATTTATTTGTTTGCAAATTAAAACTGAGTTTTGAAATAGTTTTGAAACAAATCCTTACGCTTAACAGACAAAATTAAATATGTAGGCTAATGAATGTCTTCAGTGAAGTGCGTACAACACCGTTTCCTTATCCACCAAAGTAAAGGAGTAAAGTTGATAGTAAAGGTAAAGTAAAGAGGCTGAATGGAGGAGGCTCGTTCTTTATCTTCATGCTGCAGATGCTCTCTTTAACTGTTTTCTCGCTAGTGAAGCTCTCAGTTTTTCCACTTATAAAATCCGCCATGTAAATGGCAAATACGCCATGGCGCAAAACAACTGACTCTTAAAGGGAATGGGAGATGAGACTCTGATTGGATTAATGCACGTTATGCTCAAAACACACCCAGAACTCATTAAGAGAATAAGCACAACCCTGTTAGACCATGCGCCGGGGCGCTCAGCGTATTTTTTCATCCATAAAAAAGCAAAAGTGTATTCGGACACGCTCTTAATGCTTAATGCGCTTTAGACTTCGTGCCTTGATCGTTAAAATAGAGCCCAATAGTAACTAATTCTGAATAGCTAATAGTTTTTTTTGTCTTTGCCATAATGGCAGTACATATTTTGTTAGTTATTTATCAAATATTCAGCATTAAGTGTAATTTAAAGGCTTAGCTCAGTTAATTATGTTAATTAGGCATGTTAGAGTAACAGTAGGTAATAGTTGTTGTCCAATCCTAAATGGATCAAAAAATCTTAAATGGATAGTTCTCCTAAAAATAAAAATGTGCCAACTATTTACTCAGCCTCAAGTGGTTTTAAACCTTTATGGGTGTCTTTCTTCTGTTGAACACTAAATAATATATTTTGAAGAAAGCAGTTTGAAATTTTGAAATTCAGTAACCATTGACTTCCATAGTAGGAAAAACAAATACACTGAAATTCAATGGTTACAGGTTTTCAGCTTTCTTCAAAATATCTTTAGTGTTCAACAAAAAATGTAATTCATAAATGTTTGAAACAACCAAACGGTGAGTAAATGAACATTTTTGAGGGATCTATCTTTTTAGGGTGCTTATAATATTGACTTTATAGACCATTTCAATGTGCTCATGTCATTGGCCCATTAACATTTCCTGCTTGTTATCAAACTATTTCATAACTGTAACGAGGCAATTCAATCAAAACTTAATGTTAAAACAGCTGTCATAACATTATTCATCAATTTGTGGCTCTTTCTGGATCACATTGATGTTTAATGCAAAACAGGAAATATATTGGGACTGTTGTTATTATTGACAATACTCAAAATAATCTATACTGTGATATTTACTTCTTTTTTGAAGACTTTCTTCAGAAGTAAGTTCTTTCAGAGTTATTTAATCCTTTTGTGTGTTTTTTTTTGTAAAATGTAATGTAAATAAATGGTGTTTGTGTGTGTTTCAGATTCGCAGCATGAGCACAGAGGCTGCAGTGGCTCTGCAGGAGTTTAACAGCACATACAGTGTGGAGGTGGTGGCCTGCACACACAGCGGCTGTGGCACTAAACGATCACGACACTGGCTCGTTGTGCCCAGCATTGGTGAGCAACAAACTTCCTCTGGGTTTCACTGTTAAAAAGATTAAAGAGTAAAAAACTGTAATGCAGTGGCACTGGAAAAATACTAACTACTAAAGATTTTACCTGTCTTTGAGGCCAAATCCTTAGTTTAAATATGTTGACCACTAGATCTGATGATGTTCACAATTGTTAATTCAGTTCAACCTTTATTTGTATAGCGCTTTTACAAGGTAGATTGTGTCAAAGCAACTTCACATAGAAGATTATAGTAAATTGAAACCGTGTCAGTTCAGTTTTCCGAGTTGAAGTTCAGTTTAGTTCTTCAGAATAGTCGCAAAAAGGAACTATTCTGAGAAACTAAGGAGTCACAACATCACAAACTACAAGACACCATTCCCTAGCACTGTAGACAATGAACGACTTGCAAACGACCTGAATGAGTTTTACTGCCGGGTTGAGAAAACCCCCCACACCCACTCTGAACTGCTCTTCACGCCACCATTAACACCTCCACCACCCCCCCCCCCCCCCGCCTCCCCTATACCTGCACTTCAGTTCAGTGAAGATGAGGTGTGCCAGGTCTTTCGGAAACAGAAGAGGAAAAAAGCACCAGGTCCAGATTTTATAACACCAGCCTGTTTAAAATCCTGTGCTGACCAACTGGCCCCCATCTTCACCCTGATCTTCAACAGATCACTGGAGCTGTGTGAAGTGCCCTCCTGCCTCAAACGCTCTACCATCATCCTCATCCTAAAGAAACCCAAACTTACAGGACTAAATGACTACAGACAGGTGGCGCTAACATCTGTGGTCATGAAGTCTTTTGAAAAACTGGTGCTGGCCCACCTGAAGGACATCACTGAACCCTCACTGGACTCTCTTCAGTTTGCCTACAGAGCAAACAGGTCTGTGGATGATGCAGTAAATATGGGACTGCATTATGCTCTGCAACACCTAGACAGACCAGGGACCTATGTGAGGATCTTGTTTGTTGACTTCAGCTCGGCGTTTAACACTATCATCCCAAAACTTCTCCTGCCCAAATTAACTCAGCTCTCTGTGCCCACCTCTGTCTGTCAGTGGATCGACAGCTTCCTAACAGACAGGCAGCAGCTAGTGAAGCTGGGAAAATTCTCATCTAGCATCCGCACAATCAGCACTGGTGCCCCCCAGGGGTGTGTCCTCTCCCCACTGCTCTTCTCCCTGTACATGAATGACTGCACATCAAAAGACTCCTCTGTGAAGCTCTTGAAGTTTGCAGTTGACACCACACTTATCGGCCTCATTCAGGACGGTGACGAGTCTGCTTACAGACAGGAGGTTAAGGAGTTGGCTGTCTGGTGCAGTCACAACAACCTGGAGCTCAACACGCTCAAAACAGTGGAGATGATAGTGGACTTCAGGAGAAACCCCCCTGCTCTCCCCCCACTGAGCATCATGGACAGCATTGTGGCAGCAGTGGAGTCATTCAGGTTCCTGGGCACCACCATCTCTCAGGACCTGAAGTGGGACACTCACATTGACTCCATTGTCAAAAAAGCTCAACAAAGGCTGTACTTCATCAGCTGAGGAAGTTCAACCTCCCAAAGGAGCTGCTGAAACAGTTCTACACCTCCATCATTGAATCAGTCATCTGTACATCAATAACTGTCTGGTTTAGCTCAGCTACTAAATACGACCTCCAAAGACTACGTCGAATAGTTCGAACTGCTGAGCGAATCACTGGTACAACCCTTCCTACTCCCCAAGAACTGTACTTATCCGAGCGAGCAGGAGGGCTGCCAAAATCACTCTGGACCCCTCACACCCAGCACACTGCCTCTTTGAACTTTTACCTTCTGGTCGACGCTACAGAGCACTGCGCACCAGAACAGCCCGACACAGAAACAGTTTCTTCCCTCAGGCAATCCATCTCATGAACACTTGATGATAATAATTGTGGAACCAACATCACTACTTGCAATACACTTTTATACACATATACACTTATTTAACAACACACTTTACATGCCAATTTGCACATAACAGCTGCACATATAACGTTGTATATAGTAATATAACTGTACATACACTTGTCAATCTGTATGCTTGCATTCACTACTTACTTCTATTTTTTTAAATATATTTATTATCTGTTTTTTGTCCTGTCTCTGTAATCCTGCTGCACTGTAGAAGCTCTGATTCTGATTCATTTAAGTGTGGTTTAATTTTCACTGCTGAAAGTCCAAACACTGAAGAGAAATATCCATCGATGCGCCGCTCCACAAGTCCCGAACCAAGCAAGCTAGTGGCAACAGTGGCAAGGAACAAAATGTACCAATTGACATAAGTGAAGGTACAAAAACCTCGAGAGAAACCAGACTCATTTGGGCACGATCATTTCTCCTCTGGCCAAACGTCCTGTGCAGAGCTGCAGTCTAGATGCCGGAGGTTGGAGAATGCTGGACGTCCATCGTGGAGAAGCTGCAGGTGGGAGAGGTCACCGGCGGATGTTCAGGCTGGCCCTTCAGATCAATGCGAAGACTCGTCTGTCACTAGGGTCTTACAGGAATCAGTCAATGCTCTCCACTCCTCCATGACCACCACAGCAGCTGCTCAGGATACGGCCTGGTCCAAGATTATGGAAATGTAATTTCTTTAGGGAAGTGTTTCCGGCTCCGGTTGCCCTAAATAATGCAGACTAACAATCCTTTAGAGGATTTGGATTTCAACAGCATTTGTGTTTTATGTGTAAGCTAATGCAAAGAGATGTGTCTTTAATCTTGTTTTAAACTGACAGAGTGTGTCTGCTTCCCGAATTGTGCTAGGAAGGCTGTTCCAGAGTTTAGGTGCCAGATATGAGAAAGGTCTACCGCCTACAGTTGACTTTGAAATTCTGGGAATAATCAATAGTCCAGAATTAATTGAGCGTAGTGGACGTGAGGGGCTATAACACACCAAGAGCTCCCTCAAATACTGGAGATCTAAGCTGTTTAGCCGACATTATTAATAATAATAATAATAATAAAGTATAATCAATTTTAAGGTTATTTCTTCTACATGCTTGGATTTGTCTTATGTACATCTTTAATTTAATAATATTTGAAGACATTGTGTCAATTTCCTACCATCAATACATCAAAACTGTATTTTTGGTTGGTAATATGCATTGCTAAGAACGTAAATTTAATAACTTTAAATGAAAAAGATTTGACCACAGCTTTGTTTTGTCCGTGCAGACTCTCCTGATTCTCCATCCTCAACTCCGCTTCCCAATCGTCCTGATTCTGCCTTCATTGTGCTCGGGGTGGTTTGCGGTTTCCTTCTGGTGATCGTATTGTGTTGGGTGGTGTGGCTGCACAACAACTCTCATTTACCGTAAGTTCATTTCTTCTTTTCTCATTCGACATGAAATCTTAATTAACTCGGCTTAGTTCCTTATTATATAGTCCCAGCGGAATGAACCACTAACTATTCCAGCATATGTTTTATGCAGCGAATGCCCTTCCTGCCGCAATCTAGTACTGGGAAACACTCATACACACTCATTCACACACATACACGCCGGACAAATTAGCTTACCCAATTCACCTTTAGCGAATGTCTTTGGACTGTGGGGGAAACTGGAGCTCTCGGAGGATACCCACGCCAACATGGGGAGAACATGCAAACTCCACACAGAAACGCCAACTGACCCAGCCGGCACTTGAACCAGTGACCTTCTAAATGTGACAGTGCTAACCACCGAGCCGTCATGCTGCCCCACACAATTGCAGGATGTAAACAAAACATTTTGAGAAAACAAAAACAAACAAAACAAAAAGATAAGAAGGAAACTCCGATTTTTAAATGCATATAAAATGTCAGATTTCTGCTAAATATGATTAACAGAATTATGACAGAATTTATGAGGAAAAAAGTCAGAATTGTGAAAGGATAAACTTAGAATTATTAGAATAAATAATCTATATTAAGACCAAGAATTCTGGAGAAAAAATTAAACCATGAGTTGTGAACTCAGTTATTAAGACCCCGTTTAGACTTTTAGCTTTAAAACGCGTAAGTTTTGCTACAGTTGCACCTTCCGCCTACACTGCCCTGGAGTTTTCGAGCCCCAAAAAACGCTGCTACTCCGTGTCAGTGTGGACAAGAGAAAACAGAGACATCAGAAAATGGAGGCGTGACTGCAGACATTTGCCTGGGTCTGATTGGTGATTTTTCCTCAATATATATATATATATATATATATATATATATATATATATATATATATATATATATATATATATATATATATATATTTTTTTTTTTTAATAATGTATTTATTACATTTTTAAGCAATACAGATACAACAACAAACAAATGAACAGAACGTGGGGGGAAAGAGAAAAATAAAAAGTTAATAAATAAATAAATAAAAAATAAATAAAATGAAATAAAAAAAAAGGGGGGGGGGCATTAATAAAATTTGTGATATTGCATATTCATGCACCACAAACCTTCGTAAGATCTGACCTTGTTAAATCAACCCTCGATTGATGATTATGGAGGTTTTGTTTAAACCCATATGTAACAAAAATGGATCCCACCTCTCATGAAATAAAACATCTTTGCCATGTAAGACACAAGTTGAGTAGTCCAGTGGTACATATTCAAGTATTACCCTGTGCCATAAAGACTTTGTAGGAGTTTTGTCCGTTATCCAGTTCAGGAGAATACATTTAGATTTTTCTCAATATTAAGTGCACAGTTCAGTTCAGTCTTGCACACCCTTTCCTTGTAAGTTCAGACTTTGCAAGTTTGATCCATAACAAACTCCCGAGAACACATCGGGTAAATCTTCCAAGGAAACAGTGTACTTTATAACATTGTTCGCAACAGTAAAAAATCATGATTTTCATTTTGATATTAACAACTTAACAGACACCAAACATGTTGAGGCATCGTGTAGCTACATATTTATTTGACTCTATGCATATTTAGAACAAAACTGAGCCTAAAACATTACTGTCTCCTTTCATTTTCTTCGAAAAATATAAAACATGCCCTGTCTCTTTTGCTGAATATCAGTTTTAATAATCAATAATGGCCACTATAAAAGTATAACGTACAATAAGTTTATACATTATAGCAAATAAAGGCAAGCAATCAGTCAATGTGCAGAATCAGTGTACACGGTTACATAAATTAATATATTAACTTATTTTTGTGCTCAGCCAAACACATTACCTAAGAACAAGTAATAAAATCAAACGACCAAAGACTCGTTAGATTGAGACAAGATGAATTAAATATCATGTTTTACAATTATAGTGAGACGCAATCCAGCAGTATATCCTTGATGAACTGTCTGACGTGCACTGCTCTCACCTGGGGAGTTGTGCTCAAAGCACCCGCTGACTGCCAGGAGCTCAGACCTATATGCTCAGTGCATGCCAGAGTGTGTGTGGTCACGTGATGTGCGTTTTCAGCGGTGTAGTGTGGATGGAGATCTTTTCAGAAATGCTAGATGAAACGCCAGTGTGGACGTGGATCGTTTATGTTCCAAAACGCAGTTTTAAAGCTGAAACAGATTAGTGTAAATAGGGCCTTAATGTATAACACCAAGAACTCTAAAACAATACAGAAGAAATCATGAAATTGTGAAGGGGGAAAACATCCAAGTTCTGAGATCTGAGAAATTCTGAAAACAAGCTTCCTATTTAATATTGTGCATTTAGTTTTGTCGTTGTTAATGTTTTTTCGTGAGGTGTACTGAAAAACATTGCACAGTCATTTTTTCTCTATATTAGATTTCAGTAATTACTGTTGAATCTCCCTCTGCTGAGTTATTTTGAGATGTCTTTTCAGTCCAAGACCGAATGTGAAAACAAGAGCTATTTTTGAGAGCAGCGTGTGTTCATCATAATGCATTGCGGAGGGGAAATTGCAGGCTTCAGGAAAGAAAAGCAGAGGGAAAGTTGCAGTTCTCGGTCTGTAAAAACAGCGTGGCTTCACAGTAAAAGCTAATTACGGAGGACAGAGTTTGCCAAAGCAGCTCTGAGCGTAAAGCATCAAATTACCTCTGGATGTTTGCAAACGGGATTTGGCCCACTGGATCAGCGGGGGTTTCAAGTTGTTGTTTTTTTAACAATCTTTTTATTGAGATGTGACAGTTTAATACATCAGAGTCATATTTACATCTTTGTTTTAAAAGGGAAACAACAATACCAAAACAACAATACCAAAAGAGAAGAGAAAAAGGAAATTGAAAAAAAGGGTGGGGGGGGCATGGGGTAACAGATTATTCTAGATCAGGGGTGCCCAATTTTTTGGTATGAAGGGACAAAAATCAAATATCATTGAGCGCTGTGGGCCGAAGATAAATACAGTGGTCCCTCGACATAATGCGGTTTACCTTTCGTGGCCTTGTAGTTTCGAAGATTCCGGCTATAGGCGGTTAATTCCTCTGAAATGGAAGAGCCCTCCTTCTTACACTTGTTGGAGAAAATTAGGTACTCTAACAAGTGTGGGCGTCACTTTGGTGCAGTGGGTAGCAGGATCGCGTCACAGCAAGAAGGTCGCTGGTTCGAGCCCCAGCTGGGTCAGTTGGCATTTCTGTGTGGAGTTTACTTGTTCTCCCCATGATCTTGTGGGTTTCCTTCGGGTGCCCCGGTTTCCCCCACCAGTCCAAAGACATGTGGGATAGGTGAATTTGGTAAGCTAAATTGTCCAGTGTGTGTGAATGAGTGTGCATGGATGTTTCCCAGTGATGGGTTGCAACTGGAAGGGCATCCGCTGTGTAAAACATATGCTGGATAAGTTGGCGCTTCATTCCTGTTAAAACTTCTTTGATGTTAGTCTAGGGTGAAAGGAATTACATTTAAAGGTGTGGCAGTTTTACAATGTGATGGTGTAAGCAAAAGACATGAACAACGGAACTGCCAACAAAAGAGATTTAATGTACAAAAGTGAAAACCAGAATAATGCACAAATATACATACAAAAATAAATATTTACATTAATAAAAAGAATGTAATAAAGTAGCAAATTCCAAAAAAATATCAAATAAAAAAATTAGTTCAGTTCAGGAGTAACTCAACTCAACTCAATTTATTTCTATAGCACTTTCAACAAACCACAATGGGTACCAAAGTGCTGTACATAAAACACATAAAACGCATGCAAATATACACAAACCAAAGTACATAAACTCACATCACATGATTAAAAGCTAAAGAAAATAAGTGTGTTTTCAGTGACCTCTGAGTAAAGGGAAGATAGTAAAGCCAAACAAAAGAAAGAAATATAACAAAACAATTCTAACTCATGAACAACCCCATATGCGAATATAAGAAACGAAAAGTCTTCAGCGCCGTATTTTTCCCTATACTCAACTGTAAATTAAATAAAGACAAAAATTGCGTTCCCCTTATACCTGGTGCCTTTAACAGTAAATTTCCTACATGCTTGCAAAATGTAAGTCGTACGACATCTTCCCTATCCACCTCACTCTGAGAAAAGAGTGAACTTGATGAGGTATAGCTCAGTATTGAGGGGAAAGAGCTGGGCCAAAACAAATCAATCGAAATAAAAATGTACAAAAATCACAAAAGTGGACAAAAGTAATGCAAAATAATTTTACCCAAACAAAAGTTAAGCAAAAACAACGGAAATCTAAACCATGTCAGCAAAAACACACAAACACAATATTAAAGGAAACATGCCCTTTTTATGTGACTGAACCACGTCGCCCAATGATGATGGACTGCTCTTCTGACCAATCAGCTGTCGTGAAGGCGGACCTAACAGAAATGACAGGCACGGAGAGAGGCAAAAATACAACCAATGTACTGTTACGACCATAACAATTCTGCTGTGGTGACCCCTGATTAATAAAGGGACTAAGCCGAAAAGAAAATGAATGAACGAACAAGGAGGAGGAGAAGGCACTTCCAGTTCAGAAGAATTAACCGCCTAGCCAGAAGGGTTAAGAAGTCTATAAAGTTTTTTGCATAAAATAACAAAATATTTTTCAGCTATGATTTATATTCATTTTTAGTCCACATAATACCAGTGTTTTAATGAATAAAGAAATTATTATTTGGTAGAAATCCCTGACTATGAAATGATGTTACACCTTTATATAAAAAAAGGAATATTAACATTTTACTACTAACATGTTAAAGAGTGTTAGTGTCATTATTTGCTGAAATTTTATATATATACACTACCTGACAAAAGTCTTGTCGTCTATACCAGTTGTAAGAGCAACAAATAATACCTTGACTTCTAGTTGATCATTTGGAAAAGTGGCAGAAGGTCATTTTTTCCTATGAATCATCTGTTAAACTGCATCATAATCATCACAAATACTGCAGAAGACCTATTGGAACCCGCATGAACCCAAGATTCTCTTAGAAATCAGTCAAGTTTGGTGAAGGAAAAATTATGGTTTGGGGTTACATTCAGTATGGGAGAGATCTACAGAGTGGATGGCAACATCAACAGCCTGAGGTAGCAAGACATTTGTGCTGCCCATTACATTACAAACCACAGGAGAAGGCAAATTCTTCAGCAGGATAGCGCTCCTTCTCATACTTCAGCCTCCACATCAAAGTTCCTAAAAGTGAAGAAGGTCAAGGGGCTCCAGGATTGGCCAGCTCAGTCACCAGACATGAACATTATTGAGCATGTCTGGGGTAAGATTAAGGAGGCGTTAAAGATGAATACAAAGAATCTTGATGAACTCTGGGAGTCCTGCAAGAACGCTTTCTTTGCCATTCCAGATGACTTTATTAATCAGTGATTTGAGTCATTGCAGAGATGTATGGATGCAGTCCTCCAAGCTCATGATGGAGTCAGACACAATATTCATTCTGTTTCCACTGCAGCATGACTTTATATTCTATACTGGACATTATTTCTGTTAAGTGACAAGACTTTTGTCTAAGCAAAGTCAGACCTTACTGTCCTAATGAAATCATTAAAAATCAAGGCATGATCATATTATTTTGGTCAAATAAGTGTAATCTAGAGGCCTTTACCTTTCAGATAAGCCACTTCTGATACCAAATGATCAACTAGAGTCAAGTTATTATTTGTTGTTCATAAAACTTAGGCAACAAGACTTTTGTCATGTAGTGTATAATTCATTTATGTCCATTAAAATAGTTTAGACACAGAACATCGTTAAGAATAGAAAGATCAATTCAAACAAGCTGTTGCAAAAGAATTGTAATTGTACAAATGTCTGTCTGTCTGTCTGTGTGTGTGTGTGTATGTGAGTGAGAGAGAAAGAGAAAAATACTGCTTTTCCAGTAAGTTCATTTGAGCCAAGTTAACGAAAAACAAGACAAAATCCTAAGAGAAAAAAATGTGGCACTGTGTATCTGCTCCAAACTATTGCACAGATTTACTCCACATCAGCTTTTCAGCCTGAAATTGAATCAGGATGAGTGCACTGGCAGCCTGTTTGTGTGTGTTTTTGTGTGTGTATGTACAAAAATGTGCCTCTGGCTCCCTCTACAGGTGTTGGTTCGGTGCAGATGATAAACTCACCCCGATCGTGGAGTACAAACCTCAGAGATCCTACAACCGCTCAGCCATCGAAACCACACGTACGCCAGCTTTATTATTACACAATCCTAAAGAGATAGTTCACTCTATACTGAATGATCTGTGATCTTAGGCTTATATTAACAAAAAGAAAAGCATTTATTTAGTAAGAGTGGTTTAAATTAGTACAAAAGAATCTGTTTGGGCGGTTTACATTATTTCTATTTAGACATATGCTAAAATTCAATATATTGTGATAATGAGCACACACAATATTGATATCATGGGCACTTCAAAACAGTACAGTGAATGATTACTTATCATTGAAACTTTTAGAGTGTCTTTTAAGTGTATTTAGATTGTATTTGCAGTGGTTGTTTATAAAAGCAGCAAATGCTTTACAACGTAGGGAATGTATTTTCAAACATTTTCACAAGTTAATCTGGGATACGTCATTAAAAATAAACATTTAAAACAAGAAAAATTAAAAACAAGAAAATGTGATACCGTCAGAAGCCTAATTTGAGTGTTTTTTTTAATAAATATTTTATTTTAAGCATTTTATCTATCTAACCATTAAATGTTTTGTTAATTTTTTATAAAATGAAGTATTTTATTTAGTATTATTTTATTAAGTAATAAATTGCTTTAATTTTTAAAATTGTTTTATTAAATTAATCAATAATTAAATTATCAATTAGGTTAATATTATTATTAATATTATTATTATTATTATTATTATTATCATTATTATTATCATTATAATTTTTTTTATTATTTATTATTATTATTATTATTATTATTATTATTATTATCATTATTATTATTATTAACATTATTATTATTATTTTTTTTTTATTTTTTTATTTTTTAATTATTATTATTATTTTTTTTTTATTATTATCATTATTATTATTATTATTATTATCATTATTATTATTTTTTTTTATTTATTTATTTTTATTATTATTATCATTATTATTATTATTATTTATATTATTATTATTATTATTATTGTTGTTGTTATTATAATTTTTATTATTATTATCATTTTTGTTATTTTTATTATTATTATTATTATCATTATTATTATTATTATCATTATTATTATTATTATTTTAATTATTTTTTTATTATTATCATTATTATTATTATTATTATCATTATTATTACATTTTTCCTTATATTGAACACAAAAGAACATTTTGAACACTATTGGGAACAGGAAGCCATTGACTTATTTAATTATTTTTATTTTATTTTTTTTACTGTGCATGAAAGTGGCTGCCAGTTTTTCAACATTCTTCAAAGTTTATTCTTTTGTGTTCAACAGAAAAAAGGTTTGGATCCACTAATGCCAGTAAATAATGAGTGAATTTCCATCTGTGTCTAATCTTTAAGGATTTCATTTTTATTTTGTTTTTATTAATTTCTCTGTAGTTGCTAGTCTGGGCATCAGCAGTGAACTTCAGGCCAAACTGCAGGACGTAATGATCGTGAGGAACCTGCTGTCCATCGGTAAAGTCCTGGGAGAAGGTGAGAACTCAGTCTCTAGGTGTTTTGTTAACCCTTGTGTGCTGTTAGGGATGTTTTCATTCACTTTGAGGTGATTTAGAGTCTTAATTTGGCCACAACTTTCTCTGTGTTTCAGCAAACGTAATTTGATTTTTGCTGACAAAGCTTATTTTGACCCATATTTTGGGGGAAATGATTTGGAATTTTTCAAAACTCACCCATACACTCTGGGCAAATTTACTACCCTTTCATTATGTTGGTGGCTGTTTTTGCCCCATTGACTTCTATCATAATGACTTTTTTGACTGCAAAGTCATGATAGAATATAGTCATGCATTCTTAATTGTTGCAGCTTTTCCCTGTTGGGAAGAGGTACAATGTGTGATTGGTGTGGTGTGGGATTGATCTAATGACCTGACCTCTCTTTTACAGGTGAGTTTGGATCTGTGATGGAAGGACATCTCAGACAGCCTGACGGATCCACTGAAAAGGTTGCAGTGAAGACCATGAAATGTGAGTCAAGTTGGTTAACATTAAGACTATAGATGTAGATAGCAGTGGCTGTTTATGTGAAAATATTTTTAAAAGCATTTAGTATGAAGATAAATCAGAAGCAAACCTCTAGAGCTTGCAAATCTAAACTTGTGATGACAATATTTATATGTGGAGGTCGAAATTTACACTCACAGGCAATGATTTACACAGGCAATGATCAAATTTGAAGATTTGGATTAATAGTTATGTATTTGTAAAATGTCATTCACAACTAGATATTAAAGTTTGAGGACAAACTTTATGGTGGCTTGAAAAGCCGAGTCTGAATTAGCATGTTACTAGCATGAATTAGCAAGTAACTAGCATGATTCTAACATAAATTAGCATGTAACTAGCATGATTCTAGCATGAATTAGCATGATTCTAGCATGAATTAGCATGTTACTAGCATGTTTCTAGCATGAGTTAGCATGTTACTAGCATGTTTCTAGCATGAATTAGCATGTTACTAGCATGATTCTAGCATGAATTGGCATGTTTCTAGCATGAATTAGCATGTTACTAGCATGTTTCTAGCATGATTTAGCATGTTATTAGCATGATTCTAGCATGAATTAGCATGTTTCTAGCATGTTATTAGCATGATTCTAGCATGAATTAGCATGTTACTAGCATGATTCTAGCATGAATTAGCATGTTACTAGCATGTTTCTAGCATGAATTAGCATGTTACTAGCATGATTCTAGCATGAATTAGCATGTTACTGGCATGATTCTAGCATGAATTAGCATGTTACTAGCATGATTCTAGCATGAATTAGCATGTTACTAGCATGATTCTAGCATGAATTAGCATGTTACTAGCATGATTCTAGCATGAATTAGCATGTTTCTAGCATGAATTAGCATGTTACTAGCATTGATTCTAGCATGAATTAGCATCTTACTAGCATGATTCTAGCATGAATTAGCATGTTACTAGCATGTTTCTAGCATGAATTAGCATGTTACTAGCATGTTTCTAGCATGATTTAGCATGTTATTAGCATGATTCTAGCATGAATTAGCATGTTTCTAGCATGAATTAGCATGTTACTAGCATGATTCTAGCATGAATTAGCAGGTTACTAGCATGTTTCTAGCATGAATTAGCATGTAACTAGCATGATTCTAGCATGAATTAACATGTTACTAGCATGATTCTAGCATGAATTAGCATGTTACTAGCATGTTTCTAGCATTAATTAGCATGTTACTAGCATGTTTCTAGCATTAATTAGCATGTTACTAGCATGTTTCTAGCATGAATTAGCATGTTATTAGCATGATTCTAGCATGAATTAGCATGTTACTAGCATGATTCTAGCATGAATTAGCATGTTACTAGCATGATTCTAGCATGAATTAGCATGTTACTAGCATGATTCTAGCATGAATTAGCATGTTACTAGCATGATTCTAGCATGAATTAGCATGTTACTAGCATGTTTCTAGCATGAATTAGCATGTTACTAGCATGATTCTAGCATGAATTAGCATGTTACTAGCATGATTCTAGCATGAATTAGCATGTTACTAGCATGATTCTAGCATGAATTAGCATGTTACTAGCATGATTCTAGCAGATTAGCATGTTACTAGCATGATTCTAGCATGAATTAGCATGTTACTAGCATGTTTCTAGCATGAATTAGCATGTTTCTAGCATGAATTAGCATGTTACTAGCATGATTCTAGCATGTTACTAGCATGTTTCTAGCATGAATTAGCATGTTACTAGCATGTTTCTAGCATGAATTAGCATGTTGTTTGCATGTTTCTAGCATGAATTAGCATGATTCTACCATGAATTAGCATGTTACTAGCATGATTCTAGCATGAATTAGAATGTTACTAGCATGTTTCTAGCATGAATTAGCATGTTACTAGCATGAATTAGCATGTTACTAGCATGTTTCTAGCATGAATTAGCATGTTACTAGCATGTTTCTCGCATAAATTAGCATGTTGTTAGCATGATTCTAGCATGAATTAGCATGTTTCTAGCATGAATTAGCATGTAACTAGCATGATTCTAGCATTAATTAGCATGTAACTAGCATGTTACTAGCATAATTCTAGCATGAATCAGCTTGTTTCTAGCATGAATTAGCATGTTGTTAGCATGATTCTAGCATGAATTAGCATGTTACTAGCATGACTAGCATGTCACTATCGTGTTGCTAGCACCTTTCTAGCAAGATTAGCATGTCAGTAGGATGTTAAAACTGTTAGCGTGTGTTAGAATAGCTAGTCACAGTCTCTGGGACAGTTGCTAGGGTGCTGAAATTGGTTGCTAGGGAGTGGCTAGTAAGTTTAAAGGTAATCAGTGATTGGCTGCTGGCTAGACTGAGTTGAATGAGGTCAGACTCTAGTCTGTAGGACAGTCTGATGCAGAGTTATGAGCTCACAAAGGTTGATCCAATGTTAAGTCAATGGGAGTCTTTTACAATGGAAGTCTATGGGACAGTTGCTAGGGTGCTGAAATTGGTTGCTAGGGAGTGGCTAGTAAGTTAAAAAGTCATCAGTTGTTGGCTGCTGGCTAGACTGAGTTAAATGAGTCCAGTAAGAAGTCTGTAGGACAGTCTGATGCAGAGTTATGAGCTCACAAAGTTTGACCCAATGTTAAGTCAATGGGACTTTTGGGATTTTTCTGGGTCGTTTTTCGGAAAACCCAAGGTCGGATCAGTTAGAAAAGATATAGCAACCCGAGTCAGACCAGTTTGAAGGTTTGACGAAAGTTTGAAGTATGTAGCTTGAAAGGCCTAGGAGGAGATACACTTAGAAATTAGTCTCAGAAGAAGAAGAAGAAGAAGAAGAAGAAGAAGAAGAAGAAGAAGAAGAAGAAGAATAAGTTTAAGATAGATAACAGTATGCTGGCTTTTCAAGCCACCATAATTACAAAATGACAGACAGAATTTAGTATCTATTTATCTGTCTAATTTTCTAAGCATTTTATTTAAAGCCATTTAAACATTTATTATGTTGATTATTATTACAAGCAAAAGATTGACTGGTCTGAGGCTAAAAGATAATATAATAAATAAATAAAGGAAGAAGTACTATTATATAGCACTATTATACTATTTATTTTATAATAACTAAAAATAAAGCATCAACATGAATTTCTCAACACAGCAGTAATGACTTTATGATTTTTTTCACATGCAAGATTGATGATAACAGAGATGAGATTGATAAGCACCATCAATCTGCCTCCTACAGCATCATCCTAATTAGGGCGATTAGGCCGATTAAACTCTGGAAACTGGACACAGTTTCAATTTACTATAATATTCTATGCTAAGCTGCTTTGACACAATCTACATGGTAAAAGAGCTATAGAAATAAAGATGAATACTATTATTTATCAAGAATGATCAAATTAATACATGATAAATGATTAATCTAGCTTTTTTAATTGATAATAATTACATTTGAGTGTTTTATATAAAAATATTTTAAAGTATTTTATCTATCTAGTCATTAAATGTTTTTAAAATAAAATTAAGTTTTAAATTAGTTGGATTTATTAAAATAATAAATAATACATTAATAACTTATGTACTATTAAATATATACTACTACTACTACTACTACTACTAATAATAATAATAATAGTAATAATAAAAACTGAAGATATTAAAATAACCAACATAAATGTAATATTTCTTTAAAAATAAATTGTGAGGTTAAAATATTTTTAATAATAACCCCAACTAATTTAATACTTAATAAAATATTTTAAAATAAAAACATAATGTTGTTTTAAAAAATAAATAAATAAATAAAACAGTTGCAAAAGTGTAGGTGGTCTTATAATCTCTGTCTAGTGCTTTAAGAACTAATTTTATCATAATAAACTAAGCACATAATAAACACTTGTGATACTTTCTCCATACGCATTTGTACACAGCACCTTATAACTTGTATATTTAGAACAAATCTACATACAATTCATCATCCAGAGCCTTTTGTCTAACTGAATCTCTGTTTAATGTTTATCGTCTTTTTGTGTTAGCGTCACTTGTCACTTTATGTACACTGGAAGCTTCTGTAGCCAAAACTAATTCCTTGTGTGTGTAAGCACACTTAGCAATGAAACTAATTTGGATTCTGATTCTATTCAAATGCAGACAGTTATATATTAATGCAGATATATATTAATATATTAATGCAAAGCCATTGAACAATATATTCAATTCAATTTAAATCTGTATAGTTGGATCAGGGGTGTCAAAACTTGATCCTGGAGGGCCGGTGTCCTGCTGAGTTAGCTCCAACTTGCTTCAACACAACTGCCTGGAAGTTATGTAATAAGAGCTTGATTAGCTGGTTCAGGTGTGTTTGATTTAGGGTTGGAGCTATACTCTCCTGGACACCGGCCCTCCAGGATCGAGTTTTGATAAATATAAAAAGTCTAATATCTGATTAATTTCTGCCTCTTTCAGTGGATAACTTCTCCCAGAGAGAGATTGAAGAGTTTCTAAACGAAGCTGCTTGCATGAAGGACTTTCACCATCCGAACGTCATCAGACTCTTGGGTAATTAACAACCATTGTTTCTGAATACACTAGAAATCCTCTTTATTTTCAGAAAGAGTGAAAACAGTCTGATATAAATGTGCAAGAGGTTTTTAAATCCACGTTGCGCTGATTGTGTTTCTGTAGGTGTTTGTTTGGAGGTCGGATCTGGACACTTTCCGAAACCAATGGTTGTGCTTCCCTTCATGAAATACGGAGATCTGCACAGTTACCTGCTTCGTTCACGTCATGGGGAAGATACTGTGGTAATAACACTAAATAAACAACATCACTGTTTATTCTTGCTTGAACCAAACCGTGCTGAGGGCCTGTGCCATGATGGTGGTTTAACAAACTCAGGATTTCAGGATTAATTTTTAATGACACAGTATGTAAATTCCACTAGAGGGTGTGTATTGACAACAAACAAAGGTGTATTTTGATGATGTGTGTGGAATTATGAGAGTTGTGGTCTTCATTACATCATACAGGACTCTTGCAGAAATCATGTTAATAGATGAGTAAAATGTTTAACTTATTATCATAGTAGTATGAAGCAGAGAAAATGCACACTGAATCGGAAAGTTCTGTCCATAATTTTTGTACATTCAAATTCGACCTCACGTTGTGTCAATCGTACTGACCCGCAGCTCTTTGATAAGGAGGTGGAACTCTCCTTTCAGCCATCTAATGATGGGTTGGACCCAATATTTCATCATTCTTTTTCTTTTGTTAAGTAAGGAGAATCATCTTCATTATTTTGCTACGGATTAATTAATATACATCGCACTTTGTGTGCAAGGTTTGTGTGTGTGTGACAAATTTTCCTAATTTTAATATAAACGCATAAGAAAATTTCAGATTTCAGTGTGCAATGACCTTAAGTCTAAAAGCTTGCGAAGTGAAACGAGAAATGCTGAAGTAATTGCTGATGTGAGATGAGCATGATGTGGCAGGAAAACAGCAGAGCTTTTATTATGCCACAATCCACCCCTTCCTGTTCTTGAGCTTGTGATCACAAAGAAGCAGCAGCCCTGTTTTAATAGGCTAAATTTATTTTAGGCTTCTGTTATAGTGCTGATATGTGCAGGATAATCAAACACACAACATATTTAAACATCTTTAGGGGCTTAAGCCTCATTTAATACAGTATTTGTTCAGGTTAGTTAAGCTTATTTAATGAAGACACAGATGTTTATTGTAAGCTCATGTTAACTCACGATGCATAATCTAACATTAGCAAGCTTGAATTTGGATTTTAATAATGAATTAGTAAATGTTGCATTACATTTAATAAATGCTCAACAAGTATCGTTCATAATTAGTTCATGATAGTAAATCCATTAACTACGGAAGCCTTATTGTAAAGTGTGACCATTGTAATTATAATAAAATACATTTCTTTTATATTTAAAAGTATTTTACAATTATTCATTTTGCTCACAGTTGAGTGGTCGGTTCTTATATTGTCTACCATCATGGTATCTAAAACCCAGGATTGTTGCAAACTAAGGGTGCTTTCACACCTAGACTTTTGTTTCGGAACCTGGCGCGTTTCCTCAGTTCACGAGTTCACACTTGCAATAGATTCAGAATAAAGCGTATTTGGCGTGCTGTCCGGGGAGAGGGATCTGAGCTCGGGGAAGACATCCAAACTCGAGTTATTTCCCTTATCAGGAAACAGAGAGGAATTGGGATTCGAGCGAAGTATCTAGCCCGGCCCCAGAACCCTCCCCCTGGGATTGTAATGCTTAAGAGGTGAGGTGACGGGGTGGTGGAGGGATGCTAAAGTCGTAAAATGCTGCAGGTAAGACAGCTTTGGTATATATAGGGGTTTGGTCAAGAACTGATTGGATAATAGAATAATTGTCAATGACGTATTTGATACTGAAACTTCTGCGCGTGCTCCTCCCGAAATTTGTTTATAAAACATCACTTAGCGCGGTTCGTTTGGCATATGTGAATCCAGCAATCACGCTCGGATCCACGCCAAAACAATCGGTCCGAGATCGCCTGAATGAGGTGGTCTCTGCTCGATTGAAACAAACTCTGGAGCGGATCGGTTGTAGTGAGAAAGCAAAACGATCCAAGCCCGGCCATATCACAGTGTATTATGGATATGTAATAGGCAAATATACGGCTATATGAATGATGAGTAGGGCGGGATGTTATTCCTACCAGTAAATGTGCGTTTCATGTCAAATACGACAGTGAAAGCATGCTGAACTATTAACGAGAGCTGTTTATCCGTTAAGAAAATTGACCGAACTGCAGTCTTAGTTTAGCTGTTATTTCTCTCTATAATGTAAAGGCTATAATGCATAATTCTAGCCAACGGCTCCGTATGAGAAAGTCTTACCCAGGGGCGTCGCTAGACCCAAGTTACTGGGGCACGTGCCCCAGTAAAAATCTCCAGTGCCCCAGTAAATGCATTGAGATATGATTTACTTAATATGCAAGTGCAGGGGCATTGCTAGACATAAAGCTCTATTGAGGCACCCAAAAAATTACAAATTAAAAATAAAAATTATATATATATATATTATTTTTTTATTTTATTTTATTTTTTAAGAAAATTTATTATAAATAAAATACAATAATTATTCTAAATAATCTTAAATGTAACTGGAAAACAATGTTTAGACAACTGGAGTGATATGCTAAGATCATTTAAGAAATCTTTTGCATAAATATTAATTTCATTTAAATTAAATTCTATAGACAATTCAATACAATACAAAAAAAGATGTTTTATAGAATTATCCGTTGTCTTAGACTTGACACCTGGCAGATAATTATGTTTATTAAGTCTTTACCTCCCTGACTCCTCATCCCTCCTTTTTGCTTCATATTGTTTAAACTTTAGTTTTGTCGACTAGTTAAACAAAAAAGGCTGTTACGCCGGTTTTACAACGCATGAGCGACACGTGACAAGTAAGTAGCCTGTTTTTTTGGCGCGCATGTTAACTACTGGGACTCGCACCAGCAGAAGAGCAGCGCGTGAGAGAGGCGCACACGCGGAGAGGCGCAATATCTCTGCGCACATGCGGAGATGCATCAGTTTGCTTTTTTATTAAACACATTGCTTTCACCAGCGTTGGTTCGGTTGCACATAGAGAATAACGTCTTTATTTCGGAATTACCACTTAATAAATACACTTGCATATGAAGTAAATCATATCTCAATGCATTTACTGGGGCACTGGAGATTTTTACTGGGGCACGTGCCCCAGTAAATTGGGTCTAGCGACGCCCCTGTGTTAGTGTATTTATTAAGAGTGGTAATTCCGAAGTAAAGACGTTATTCTTTATGTGCAACTGAGCCAACGCTGGTGAAAGCAATGTGTTAAATCAAAAAGTAAACTGACGCATCAACGCGTTTGCGCCGAGAACCCGCGCGCCCTCTCGCACGCGCTGCTCTTCTGCCGGTGAGAGTCCCGGTAGTTAACATGCCCACCAAAAAAGCAGGCTACTTGCTTGTCACGCGCCGCTCATGCGTTGTAAAACTGGCGTAACAGCCTTTTTTGTTTAGCTAGTCGACTAAACTAAAGTTTAAACAATATGATGGTGATCTTACTAAGCATGCCTCCTGATAGATTTTTTTGTATGAAGCAAAAAGGAGCAATCAGGAGTCAGGGAGGTAAAGACTTAATTAACCTAATTCTCTGCCTTGTGTCAAGTCTAAGATGACAGATAATTCTATAACACATCTTTTTTTGTATTTTTTGAATTATCTATAGAATTTTATTCAAATTAATATTTATGCATAGATTTCTTAAATGATCTTAACATATCACTCCAGTTGTCCTAACATTGTTTTCCAGTTACATTTAAGATTATTTAGAATAATTGTATAATAACAAGAATACTTTTATTTATAATAAATATTTATAAAACATATATATATATATATATATATATATATATATATATATATATATATATATATATATATATATATATATAGTGTGTATATATATATATAGTGTGTATATATATATTGAGCTTTATGTCTAGCAACGCCCCTGGTCTTACCTCTGATTTATACTTGGTGTCGATGTCTGTGGGTGTCAACATTCAAAATTAAAACGCAGCTTTCCGCTTATAATGTCTTATTGCTCATCGACATAAATTAAAATAAGGACTCATGACAGCTGAGCAGGACTCTGCAAAATAAACACTAAAACTGACCAATGTGAGGAGAGTTTACATGACTTTAGCTTTTTTGGTCCGTTTAGAGACTTGCCATGTGAAAGCAACCCCATATTTACGAAAAACAGATCCTAAAGGTAACATATTTAAAGAAAATAAAATAGGTCTAAGGATAGACCCTTGCGGAACTCCACATGTCAGGGGTCTGGAGGATGAAATGGTCTGACCAACATTAATACAAAAGCTTCTGTTTGACAAATAAGATCTAAACCATTTAAGAGCAGAGCCCTGAATGCCTACCAAATTCTCAAGACGGGAAATAAGGATCTCACAGTCTATAGTGTCAAAAGCTGAAGTAAGGTCAAGAAGCATAAGGATCACAGAGTCCCTAAATAACAAAATGTCATTCATCACGTGTAGCAGTGATGGAAACCAGATTAAGGAAACCTTCTAGTCTGAAATGAAATACACCGTTTTCCACCAAGGCAACCCAGAGTGCGGAAATATACTTGGGTAAACTGGCAGTGGGCTGGTTATAGAGACCAAAACAAAGGCAGACATTCTGATTTGAAGTTTGCATTTCCAAAGCAGAATAACTGACTTTAGCATTGTTTTTACAGATAAACAAGTATGCTCACTTAGGATGTTTCTAAAATATTCAACACTTCTAACTGGCTAAGCAGCTAACCCGTCTTGATGATACAGGCTCCTGGTCTAATAGCATGTTGTTTTTCTAGTATCTCCCCATGCAGATGCTGCTGAAGTTCATGATAGACATCGCTCTGGGAATGGAGTATCTCAGCAGCAGAAACTTCCTCCACCGAGACCTGGCCGCACGGAACTGCATGTATGTGTCCTCAACTTATAGTCTATTGTCTGCTTTAAAGGTCTCGTGAAGTGCTTTTTTTATTCGATGTTTGATCTAATCTCAACTGAATTATGAAGAGAGGGCGGGACATAGAGTAGCTCCTCCCCTTTGTAAAGAACAGCCAATAGTGTTTTGTTTTATGAAAGCCGTGCCAGGGAGAGTGGTTAAGCTCAAGCGCATCAAATGAAAAGCAAAGCGTCTTGAAGGGGCGGGGCATGTCAGACACTAGAGAGGATTTGATTGGTCAAATGATTTGATGAGAAACTGAAGTATGAGCTGATGTTAAAAAAAAAAGTTGACCCATTTAGGTGCAAACTTCAAAAATTCGGATGTTTATATCAGGTTTATATCTTCTAAATGTGAATTTTGTCACTGTTTTGGAGCAGCATTAGCTTATAGATATCCTTAAAACTAACAGACTGATTCAAAAATAGATATTTTAATTTCATTTAAATCCTGCATGTTTTATATTGTGAATGCTGGTCACCTAATTAACTTTAAGCAGCAGTCATTGTGTTTATTATGGCCCATTACGGTACGGGTCGATACAGGTCACATTTATCAGGCTTGCGTTTCCACTGCCTAAAGGGTACAAATGGTACTCATTTGGTGGGTGTAATGTACGACAGAAAGTTTCAGTCAAAGTCATTCTCGCTTGAGGAAATGTCTGCAGGGAAGCTGTATGGGTCGTTCGCATATAATTTAAGAAGAACTTCTCACTAAACAGATGCTTTATACACATAAATACTTGCCTATAAATGTTCATTACTAACCTTTCTATGAACATGGGTTAATTATAACTGTAGATCAAAGATCAATGCAATATAGCCTACTGTAACGTCTGCGATTATATAAAATAAATAAATAAATGCAACATATATTAATACATACAGCCCCTTACAGTCTCCGATATATACCAATTACAGATAAACTACACAAACCACACATTTAGTCCTTATTTGGGTTGAAAAACAACACAACATATAGCCCACAGTCAGTGTAAAGCTCTTATCTGTATCTTTAATCTTTTCCAGCACATGTAACCTCTGTTAGGAAGTCTTTCCATCATTCCCAGTTCATAATAGTCCAAAAGGCGATGATAATAGTTAAACATGGTGGTTTGATCATGTTTTAGGTTGCTGAAAGAATCATTTGCTGCTTTGTTTTATTCCAGCTTCTCCTTTGTTTTTTCGTGCGTCACTCTCGTGTTTGTCCATTTCTGAAAGGATCAGATGTCAGCAGCACTTCAATAATCACGCGCACGTTATTATCATCAGCTCAGAAGTTTGTTATTTCAAATATAAACGTGCAGCGAACACGCACAAGAAAGTGAAACCGCTCGTGCATTAGATGGCTTAAATGGGGCACAGGGTAGATTCTGCTCTTCTTCTTGGCTTTGTGGCTGTTCATCAAGACAATGACAAGGTTTGTTTGAGCTCAGGTCGACTATGGCTCGTTATTATATGTATATATTATTACGGTGTAATGTCTCGGCTGTGTTTTTAAAAATGGCGGTTCCTTTGTTTTCATTCTGGCTTGTTGCATGAGCGAATGACGCTTCTCTGTAAACCAATAGCGTTCAGGTGTGCGTCTTGTTCTGCCTTTTGGTACCCTTTGCTACTGGCTTGTATGGTTCAGGGTATGTAGAGCTGCGCATCAATGGAGCTAAATAGAACTGAAATTTAACACTGAAAACTGAACTGACACGGTTTCACGGTTTAATCTTCTACGTAAAGCTGCTTTGACACAATCTATATTTTAAAAGTGCTATACAAATAAAGATGAATTTAATTGAATTTTGTCGTGCTAGGTACCCTTTGCAAAGAGTACCCAAAAAGTAATACGGTACAGTTCACTTTTAGGTACATTTTGACAGTGGAAACGGCCATTAAAGCGCACCGAACCGTATCGTAGCATTACCATTTAGTGGAAACGGGCCATTACCGTGCACTGATGCCATATGTAAGATTATCAGATTCAGTACCACTTTTTTGCAGGATTTACGCGGCGGATGCCCATCCAGCCGCAACCCATCACTGGGAAACATCCATAAACAATCATTCACACACACACTCATACGCTACGGTTAATTTTAGCATACTTAATTCACCTGTACCACATGTCTTTGGACTTGTGGGGGAAACCGGAGCACCCGGAGGAAACCCACGTGAACAAGGGGAGAACATGCAACTCTACACAGATATGCCAACTGATGGCCCCAATAGCCTAGTGGTATTGTGCACTGACATATAGCACCAACGTGCTCACGGCTACCCGAGTTCTATTTCTGGCTTGAGGTCTTTTGCCGATTCTTCCCCTCTCTCTGCTCCCAATGCTTTCCTGTCTGAAATCTCTACTGTCCTATCATAGTAAAGGTAAAAAACTCTTAAAAAAAAAAAAAAGAAATGCCGACTGGGCCAGCTAAGGCTCGAACCAGCAACCTTTGTGCTGTGAAGTGAACATGCTACCACTGTGCCACAGCATCGCCGGATATTTAAATTATATTCCAATAATAGCAGCTATCATAAGGTGTTATAATTCAGAATTTTGCTTTATTTTTAATTAAACAAAGTGTACTTTCAGAAGCATACAAATCTTACCAAGCCTAGATTCATAAATATTTTGTTTCTAAAGCACTTAGATTCTGTTGAGGCCGCTTTACAATAATGAACAAAAAACATCATAATATTTCAGTTTGTGGCTCATATTGGCACAAACACACATCAGGCAGTAGCACAGTAGTGGTAATGACTGATTTTGTTGACTCTCTAAGTCATTGTTCTTCTATGTATTGTTTACTTCTATGTATTGTTTATGCACCTTGTGTTTGTTTTTTCCAGGTTGCGTGATGACATGAGTGTGTGTGTTGCTGATTTCGGATTATCAAAGAAAATCTACAGCGGTGATTATTACAGACAGGGCCGGATAGCCAAGATGCCTGTTAAATGGATTGCAGTGGAAAGCCTCGCTGACAGAGTTTTTACTGTCAAAAGTGACGTGGTAAGAACTTTCACGTCCTTTCCTTTTAACAGAGGTGGTCCACTACAATATCATATTTTAAACTTTAGTTGATGTGTAATGTAGCTGTTTGAACATAAACAACATCTCTGAATGTAAGATGCTCAAATTCAATGCAAAGGGAGACATTGGCTTTTACAGAGTTAGCTTAGCAAAGCCTACAGCGAATAAAGTTTGTGGACTACAAAAAATACATTCGGGTTAGTGAGATTATAAACTCTTCTGGTTTCGCACATACACCCCGCGCAGCAAAGGGGCGTGGCCAGATGTGCTGTAATGTTATAACCATAGACTGTAAAATATATGGACGTAGTATCCGTGACGTCACCCATAGGTTTCTGAACATTGCAAAAGAAGCTACAAGTAGGCGCGGCCAACCGTCGCCATTTCGTTCATGCGTCATCGCACCCACAGCGTGATACCAAACAAGGGCAAAGAGGCAGAGAGTGAGCGGAGCTACAGACGCCTGCTGGCATTTTGCGTAGACCTGGCTTAGACAGACTTTACTTTAGAAGAAACGCTTGATACTTCATTACCTGCGACTCGTTTGTGTTCTGACCACATGTGCTTGGCTGTACACTATATCAATAAAGTGTTTAGACGTTTAAAACACTGTTGTAATACATTGAGCCACTAAACATTGTTCTTTTGACGTTTTTCAACAGGCGGAAGAAGCAAATTACTTTCAAACACTTCAGATATAGTGTGTGTTGGTAAATGCAGGACTATTGATGAAATCCAGGCATAACACTGTATGACAACGCTTCAGATGACTGTTCTAGAGCCTACAGCTAATCAATCTGTCAGATTCTAGAGTGCTTTACAGGTCTAAAGAAAAACATAAATGATAAATGATCTTAAATAAAACAAATACATTTATAGAGATGGTATACAAGTATATAACTTCACTCACCTGGGAAATGGAGGCAACTTGAACGGTTTATGAGCACAATTAAGTGCACACCGCATGCCATATCATCTAGTAATTGAAGGAAATAATTCCAAAAGGCAACTGACTGTGTAAAGCCACATAAAACAAAACAAAAATACGATGAATATTCCAAGCTCAGCAGCTAATTAGCCAGAATCAGCTGAAGTGACGAGAAAGCAAGCAGCGAGACCTAGCTGTCACTCAAGTGGCCACGCCCTTAATTATGCAAACTTAATATAACCTAATATAAAGGAAATGGATGAGTTATAAAAAAATTCACCCCCCTCACAGTTGTCATGGAGGGTAATAATAGCTATATGAACCAAAATCGTTTTTTGTACCAGGCTGTAAACACCCTTTTTTCTGCTGTAAAGTTGGCCATTCTAACAGAGGGCTCAACAGAAATTTGCCCCGAATGGAGCCAGGACTAGCAGAATTTCGATGAATTGCAGTTTCAGTTACTTCCATATTGGCTTCCCGAGGGAGAGCGGGAGGTTGCTGCTTGGTTATAACAGAGATGCTTCCTGGTGATGTGGAGCCGATCCGTGAATCACAGCACATTATGTTAGCTGACCAATCAGAGCCTCTTGAGGGCGGGCTATTGGAGGACCTAGGAAATATGACAGTCGTTTTCATGTTAGCTGCGTAGCTGTATATGGGATTTTCTACAAATGAAGCATGAACACACATTGTTTTGCATCTTATAAACACAACTAAGCCCTAAATACACTGTAGATCACCCCTTTTAAATTAAAAGTAAACTACTTTCTGTTTTTATTGTTTTTGAATGAAGTCTTGGGTGTCTTCTAAAGTTGCATTGCCGAATAAATGTTTGTTTTGCAGCAGGTTGACATCAGTTGATGATGTTTATCGTCTCTTAATGTGCTTTTCAGTGGGCATTTGGAGTGACCATGTGGGAAATCGCCACTCGAGGAATGACCCCGTACCCTGGCGTACAAAACCATGAGATTTACGATTATCTCCTTGAGGGGAACAGACTGAAACAACCAACCGACTGTCTGGATGAACTGTGAGTTTGTTTTATAAATGTTTTTTTAAATGTATGCAAATAATGCAGTATGTCCACATTTCTATTCTCTCTTGCATCGATTCTGAGCTTTAAATGCAGACAGTGCTCTAGGCTAGTTTTGAACAGAAAATGGTGCTTTAGGCTAGTTTTAACAGCAAATGGCTCTCTAGTTTTAGTAGCAGATTGCGCTCTAGACAATTTTTTTTACAGCAAATGGCGCTCTAGGCTAGTTTTTAACAGCAGATGGTGCTCTAAGCTAGATGTGAACAGTAGATGGCGCTCTAGGCTAGTTTTTAACAGCAGATTGTGCGCTAGGCTATTTTTAACAGCAGATGATGCTCTTGACTAGTTTTGAACAGCAGGTGCTGCTCTGGGCTAGTTTTAACAGCAGGTGTCGTTCTAGGCTAGTTTTAACAGCAGATGCCGCACTAGGCTAGTTTTAACAGCAGATGCTGCTCTAGGCTAGTTTTGAACAACAGATGGCGCTTTGGGCTCTTTTTTAACAGCAGATGTTGCTCTAGGCTAGTTTTACCAACAGACAGTGCTCTAGGCTAGTTTTAACAACAGATACCACTCTAGGCTACTTTTTGTCAGCAGATGGCGCTCTAGGCTAGTTTTAACATCAGATGCCCCTCTTGGCTAGTTTTAACAGCAGATGCCGCTCTGGGCTAGTTTTAACAGCAGATGTTGCTCTAGGCTAGTTTTAACAGCAGATGTTACTCTAGACTAGTTTTAACAGCAGATGTTACTCTAGGCTAGTTTTAACAGCAGATGTTGCTCTAGGCTAGTTTTAACAGCAGATGTTGCTCCAGGCTAGATTTAACAGCGGATGTTGCTCTTGGCTAGTTTTAACAGCAGAGGTTGCTCTAGGCTAGATTTAACAGCAGATGCCGCACTAGGCTAGTTTTAACAGCAGATGCTGCTCTAGGCTAGGTTTGAACAACAGATGGCGCTTTGGGCTCTTTTTTAACAGCAGATGTTGCTCTAGGCTAGTTTTAACAACAGACAGTGCTCTAGGCTAGTTTTAACAACAGATACCACTCTAGGCTACTTTTTATCAGCAGATGGCGCTCTAGGCTAGTTTTAACATCAGATGCCCCTCTTGGCTAGTTTTGACAGCAGATGCCGCTCTAGGCTAGTTTTAACAGCAGATGTTGCTCTTGGCTAGTTTTAACAGCAGATGTTGCTCTAGGCTAGTTTTAACAGCAGATGTTGCTCTAGGCTAGTTTTAACAGCAGATGTTGCTCTTGGCTAGTTTTAACAGCAGATGTTGCTCTAGGCTAGATTTAACAGCAGATGCCGCACTAGGCTAGTTTTAACAGCAGATGCTGCTCTAGGCTAGTTTTAACAGCAGATGTTGCTCATGGCTAGTTTTAACAGCAGATGCTGCTCTAGGCTAGTTTTAACAGCAGATGTTGCTCTAGGCTAGTTTTAACAACAAATGACGCTCTAGACTAGTTTTACCAGCAGATGACGCTCTAGGCTAGTTTTTAACAGCAGATGCTGCTCTAGGCTAGTTTTAATAGCAGATGCTGCTCTAGGCTAGTTTTAATAGCAGATGCTGCTCTAGGCTAGTTTTAATAGCAGATGACGCTCTAGGCTAGTTTTTAACAGCAGATGCTGCTCTAGGCCAGTTTTATCAGCAAACGGTGCTCTAGGTGAGTTTATAACAGCAGATGTCGCTCTAGACTGGTTTTAACAGCACACTTAAAATGACTGTTGACTTATGTCACGAGATTACTGTAATAACAGCTCACTGAACATTTGTATAAATCTTTCCTAACGTTTTTAATAATTGTTTTAGGTTCAATGGTATTTTAAAGAAACTGAACGCATACAGAGTGTGGCTGTTTGTAAAGCCTACAGCGACATCTGCTGTTAGAAACTAATCGATTCAAGAGAGAAGTGTAAAGAATTTCTTTAAATCTCTGAATCAACATAATGAATAGGTTACCTTAATACACTAAATCTGATAACACATGCTGTGCTCTTTTATTTCAGCTATGACATTATGTTCAGCTGCTGGAGCAATGAACCGGTGGACCGACCCGACTTCACACAGGTCAGGAAGAGGCTGGAGACGCTGTCGGCAAAACTACCTCAGGTGTCCAACAAAAGAGACATCATCTACATCAACACTAGCTTTCCTGAGGAGGAGGAGGAGGAGGATGAAGAGTTACCTGACAGGGTGACCGAGGACCCTGTGCTCACATCCTCACCCTCCTGCAGTCGCCAGACCTCAGACACGGCAGTCGTTACAGCGGATATTCATGAATGCACAGATGCAGAAGACGACCGATATGTTGTTGTCATATCCTCTGGTGAAAATGCAACCAGATCTGCTGTTGACACACCACTGTTGAATCATGAACACTTAGAAGAGGAGTGCTGTGAAACGGCGACAGCGACACAGCAAACGTCTAGTGACAAAACATGCTTGTTGTGATCGGAGTTTGAAATGCAACTTTTTTTCTATTCTGGGCCACTAGAAAGAACAAACTGAAGGAATAATGACTGTGTTCAAAAAGGTTTCTCCACCTTTATGTTTTATAGCTGTGGTGATGATTCCAATTGAAGAATCACTTGATTCTGAAATGTTCAGAATTCATCACAGTTCTATTTTGGAAGTGATTCTGAGCTTTGACTGGCTCTCTAGGCACGCTTTAACACTGCACTGAAGAAAAAATGATTCATTGGATTTTTAATTGAATAATTGAAATGATTTATTAAATTACCATCCGCTTGTTAAGTTGTGACATATGAAATACTGTTTCCTGGTCCAAGCCGCAACTCATTTGAATTGAGATAATACTTATGACCGCTTTTTAGCTTAATCACACATTAAATTAAATTAAATTAAATTAAATTAAATTAAATTAAATTAAATTAAATTAAATTAAATTAAATTAAATTAAATTAAATTAAATTAAATTGAGTTTAATATAAAAACATGGTGTATACAACAGTCTCTGGACTTGCTGCATCACAGACACCAATATTTTAAAATCTGTCACTTTCTGGCCATCTGATATTTGACATGGATATACATATATATGTATATTTTAGGGTTGGGCGATGTTGACCAATTTGCCATCGTACGATGTCTAATGTGAAACATTGCGATGGATGATGGCATCATCATCATAGGCGGCGGTGAATTAATTATTTATGAAAAATTCATTAATTGGTAACAAAGTAATTATTTGTAGCCTATTGTTTCAACTACCTGACCCGTATGGTCTTTGTTTTACCCATAACCAAATCATTAATAAAAATAAGTTACACACAAATTACCACCTGTCAATCACTTTTTCCGCGGGACTCTGGCATGAATAGGCAGAGTGATCTTTGTCGTTATAATGGCGTCGACAAATTTGGTTGGTAAAAAGGTGCACAACCAACAGCAACCAACCAACAGTATCTGAGGTTTTCACTAAAATTACACAAGCGTGAAAGCGAAAGATTGAAGCAGTGAACTGACACTGTGACAAATTACCTGATAGATTCAATAGAGTCATTAGACAAGATGAATTAATTATCACATTTAACAACTATAGTGAGACGCCATCCAGCGGGACATCCTTGATAAACTGTCCGACGTGCACTGCTCTCTGGGGTTTTGTGCTCAAACCACCCGCTGACTGCCTGGAGCTTAGACGAGCGCATGACAGTGTGTCTGTCTGTGTGGTCACGTGATGTGCATTTTCAGTGGTATAGTGTGGACTGAATGCTGTTCAGAAATGCTCGGTGAAACGCCAGTGTGGACGTGGATTGGGTTTGTTCTAAAATGCTATTTTAAAACGAAGATGTACTAAGCCTCATTCACAATCTGAGCGATTCGCTGCGGCAAAGCAACAAACGACCCTTCATTTTAACAGAGAGTAAGTGACTTCTGGCGACTTCTGTCTACGCAAGCAACAGCAACTATTGGCGACCAGGTGGATGTGTCAACGACATGACAGAGTTGAGAATCCTTCAACTTTATGCAAATGAAGAGCGACTTTTTTGACCGACATTAGGAGCACCAGTAAAGCTCATGTGATCCTCTCTCAGCATGCTCGGAGACCAGTTGTATTCATGCTGTATATACCTACACAGACCTGCGTTTGTAGCAGGTTGCCACCCAGAGCGACAGGCAGCTACCAAGTCACCCCTAGTGTGAATGAGGCATTAGTGTAAAAGGGGCCTAAGTGTATATTTTTCGTGGGGGAGTTTGCGACAGGGGTGGGGCCAAGGATTGTGATGCTGGCTCAGAGATGTGATGTCTATCCGCCATCGGCAATGGACTATGGCATCATCTATCGAACCAACCCTAATATATGTGTGTGTATATATATATATATATATATATGTATATGTATATGTATATATGTATATGTATATATGTATATGTATATATGTATATGTATATATATATATATATGTATATGTAAATATATATGTATATGTAAATATATATGTATATATATATATATATATATATATATATATATATATATATATATATATATATATATATATATATATGTATATATATGTGTGTGTGTGTGTGTGTGTGTGTGTGTTTATTACCATTTGTTGAATCTCAATACAGTTTGATAGAGCGCTTGGACCCGGAAGCCACTTAACAAGCGAATATCGGTTAAAATGACCACATACATTTCAGCGTTTGCTCCTTTTTCCTGTGACATTAAATATGCCCTTTGCCAAGTAACTTCTTCCTAACAAAAGCATAACCTTACTTTAGACACTACGTTCAAAGCAATATTTTCAGTCCTGTGAAAAAAAATTGCTCTCCTGCTTGTGAAGGTGCGTTGTGGCACTTCACAGATGGTCTAGTAACTGTATTTAGAGGCTGTATTACCAAAAAGGTTGTATTTTTGGGGTAATGACTTTATAAAGTATGACGAGTTATAGTATGAATAGTTATGAATTTGTGAATTTAGTAAAGTTATGAATATTGTAATGTTCAACTTATTTTCTTTGTTTAAATTCAGCCCAAATAAATTGTTTGCACTTACCTTAAATTCTTTAGTAAATCCAATCACTTTTTTTTTTTTTTTTTTTTTTTTGGATCTACCAAAATTCTGTAAATTTTATAATAACCATAGCTGTCTTTCTGACCATTCTCACGCTGACGTCAAATTGTGACATTGCATTTACATTCAAAGCTTCTATTGAGATATTAAAATTAAGCTTTAAATGTCTGTCGTCATGTTTTATAAAGTCATTACTCTAAGATTACAATCTTTTTGATAATACAGCCGTGCAAACACTTAGAAGAGGAGTGCAGTGAAACGGCAGCAGCAACACAGCAAACGTCTAGGGACAAAACATGTTTGTTGTGATCAGAAATTGAAATGCAACTTTTTTTTCTGTTTTGGGCCACTAGAAGGAAGAAACTGAAGGAATAATGACTGTGTTCAAACAGGTTTCTCCACCTCTCTGTGTTTTGGAGTTTGAATTGCGAAATCATTCGCAATTGGTGCTGAAATGTTCAGAATGCATCACAGTTCTACTTTGGAAGTGATTCTGAGCTTTGACTGGCTCTCTAGGCATGCTTTAACACTGCACTGAAAAAAAAAAACGATTCATTGGATTTACTCAATTTTTTAAGGTGGTTGCGAACAATGATGGGCTGAGTTTAAACGAACAAAATAAGTTGAACATTGCTAAATTTAATTAGTTTAAATTCAGCTCATATAAATATTTTGCAACCACTTACCTTAATTTTACCTTAATGTTTTTTAGTAAATCCAGTGAATTTTTTTTTTCAGAGTAAATCTGCCAGAATTGTGTTAGAAAACTACTAGAATGACCATAGCTGTCTTTCTGACCGTTCTCACACTGACGTCAAATTGCAATTACCTTCAAAGCTTCCATTGAGAAATTAAAATTAAGCTTTGAATGTCTGTCGTCATAGGGCGACGCGGTGGCACAGTGGGTAGCACAATCGCCTCACAGCAAGAAGGTCGCTGGTTCGAGCCTCGGCTGGGTCAGTTGGCATTTCTGTGTGGAGCATGTTCTCCCCGTGTTCGCATGGGTTTCCTCCAGGTGTTCTGGATTCCCCCACAAGTCCAAAGACATGCGCTGTAGGGGAATTGGGTAGGATAAATTATCCATAGTGTATGAGTGTGAATGGGAGTGTGTATGGATGTTTCCCAGAAATGGGTTGCGGCTGCAAGGGCATCCGCTGCGTAAAACATGAGCTGGATAAGTTGGCGGTAAGTTGGCGGGACCCCAGATTAATAATGAATGTCTGTCGTCATATTTTATAAAGTCATTACCCTAAAAATACAATCTTTTTGATAATACAGCCTATAAAGCAAATGCGAAATATTTATTTATTTATTTTTATTTTCAAGGCACTGAAAATATTGTTTTGAAATTGGAACAATTTGTTCATTTTATTTTTTATAATCACACTTGATAAAAACAGTCTGCAGAAACACTTTGATTGACATTCTCCCTTTGTACGTGTCATCAGAGGGAGAAAACCCCACCCACTAGAGACCATCTCTCCCTCATTAGCAAATGAAGTTAGTCTTGTTTTTGAATCTGCCACTATACTGACACACAGGCATTTGTAGCTCCGCCCTCTTTTGAAAAGAGCACAATCTCATTTGAATTTAAAGTGACAGTCACCAAAACAGCACAATCTGGGAAAAAAAAGCCTAAAAGGGTCATTATTTGTTTGGTATTTTTAGCTGAAACTTCTCTCTCACACACACACACACTCTCTCTCTCTCTCTCTCTCTCTCTCTCTCTCTAGGGACATCAGAGACTTATTTGGATCATGTGATACTGAAGACTGGAGAAATGATGGTAAAAATGGAGGTTTGCATCACAAGAAGAAATTACAATTTATAATACATTCGAATAAAATAAACATATTTTAAATTGAAATAATATTTCAGATAAAACTATTTAAAAATAGCATTTTTCTAATCAAACAGATGCAGCTTTGGTGACCTCTTTAAAATCAGTAAAACATCTTGCTGATCTCAAACTTTGAATAACTAGTGTATTTACAACCAACATCCAATTTTATTTCTTGCAATGTGACAAGTTAAGAGCAGTATACGGCGTGTTTGACCTCAGGATTTGATAGTGGGGAAACATACGTAGATGGTGGATCCTGTCTGTAAAACTGTGATGCTACAAATGTTAACAAAACCAGTGAGAAAGAGACCTTTACCACTGTTAAATATTGTTTTGTCTTTAAAAAGTGTTATGAAATTAAGCTGCGTTGTGATTTTAAGCTTTTGTGAACTGTTTTTGCATAGAATCCCATCTGTATATTAGGAATGCATTTTGTAAATACGTAAATAATATTTTTTAAGAGAAACTGACATGGGGTGACAGTGGCTCAGTGGTTAGCACTGTCACATCACAGCAAGAAGGTCGCTGGTTCGAGTCCTGGCTGGGTCAATTGGCGTTTCAGTGTGGAGTTTGCATGTTCTCCACGTGTTGGTGTGGGTTTCCTCCGGGTGCTCCGGTTTCCCCTACAGTCCAAACACATGCGCTATTGGGGAATTGATGAACTAAATTGGCCATAGTGTATGAGTGTGAATAAGTGTGTGTGGGTGTTTTCCAGTACTAGGTTGCAGCTGGAAGGGCACCCGCTGTGTAAAACATATGCTGGATAAATTGGCGGTTCATTCCGCTGTGGCGACCCCTGATGAATAAAAGGACTAAGCTGAAGGAAAATGAAGGAATGAAACTGACATGAAGAAACAGGAATTCTTTAAAGAGATTTCTGACAGAAGTGTTCAGTTGTGTTTTATCCTGCTTTTTGACTGAGGTACAATATTGTATTCGTTTGAAATCGTTACCATGTGTGCAATTAATTACTGCCTTTATGAGCAATATCTGATTAAATAATGCTAATAAAATGAAGTAAATTTGCTTTATGAATTCTAGAAATCGTAGTATTTCAATAATGTGTATTTGTTGATTATATAAACAACGTTACAGTGTTTCTATGCAGCTGTAAATATAATCTGAATGAGTATCTCCATAATAATATTTACTATCAATATGAAATCTGCTCACTTGTAATTTCAGTGTGAAATCTGTTGTTGGGGCTTGAATTTAGAAAGCAATATTGGGAAGTAAAACGTAAAGGAAAGTTTAAAGCTGAAATATTCACCACAGTAAAATCTGATAATAGTAATAAAAGGTTTTTAATATGTTATTAACATCAGAAACGTAAATGGTGAATAAATGAAAAATAATAAATCAATCACGTTTATCAAAAAAATGAAAAGGTGTCATTTATGTCTTTTCAATTTTAAGGTTTTGACAAACACATCTCAAAAAGTATTCATAGCGCTTCACTTTTTCCACATTTATTTCATGTTAGAGACGTATACCAAAATGGATTGAATTCATTTATTTCCTCAACATTCTTCACACAATCCCCCATAATAACAATGTGAATAAAGAGTTTGAAATTGTTGCAAATTTATAAAAAATAAAAAAGCTGAAAAATCTTATGTACATCAGTATTCACAGCCTTTGCTCAATACTTTGTTGATGCACCTTTGGCAGCAATTACAGCCTCAAGTCTTTCTGAATATGATGCCACAAGCTTGGCACACAGCTTGGAGCTTGGAGCTCAGACAGAGTGACCATTAGGTTATTGATCACCTCCCTGACCAAGGCCCTTCTCCCCCGATCACTCAGCTTAGATCCGTTCCAGCTCTAGGAAGAGTCCTGGTGGTTCTAAACATCTTCCACTTACGGATGATGGAGGCCGCTGTGCTCATTGGAACTTTCAGAGCAGCAGAAATTCTTCTGTAACCTTCCCCAGCCTTGTGCCTCGAGACAATCCTGTCTCTGTGACCTACAGACAATTCCCTTGTCTTCATGCTTGGTTTGTGCTTTGACATGCACTGTTAACCCTAAGACATTATAGAGACAGGTGTACGCCTTTTCAAATCATGTCCAATCAACTGACTTTACCACAGGTGAACTCCAATGAAGCTGCTGAAACATCTCAAGAATGATCAGTGGAACCAGAATGTACCTGAGCTCAATTTAGAGCTTCATGGCAAAGGGCTGAGAATACTGATGTACATGTGATTTTTCAGCTTTTTATTATTTTATTAACTCTTTTTTTTCAGCGAAGCGCTATGAATATTTTCTGGATGCACTGTGTCTATATATATATATATATATATATATATATATATATATATATATATATATATATATATATATATAAAATGAAATTGTTCACAATTTGACTTCGTTTTAAACCATTTCTTCTCACGAATATGATATTTTTAATGTAATATAAGTATCTAGCGAAAACATAAATGATTCCAAACATCACAGACAGAATATTCAGTACAAAATAATGTAACAACATGAGTCGTCCATATCCAAATGAGAATAATTCTTGAACTTGTTGTTTAATATTATGTGTAATATTTGTCTTACTTACCAAGTCTAATTGTTTATAAAGAACATGTTTAATCTTTCCCAAACTTTCTTCCATGTCACATGTTGATGACAAGCACATTTCAGTATCGGATTTCTAATCTGTTGTGAAGATTTTGGTCAGGTGACTGAGCGAGTGACGTGTCAGGTCGCGCGCACAGGTGTGTGTCCGCGCGCGCGCGGCCGTCAGACAGTAAACATGGCCGCCGATAGCAGCCGGTGGACGCGGAACAGCAGCCGATTGCTCTGTTTAATAATATTTTTCTTCTACTTTTCTTCATATAATGGAGTTAACGCTGCTCCGGAAATGGGCCTGTGGACTGTCACAGTGTTTAATGTGAGTGTGATTTATGTTTTGGGTTCTAAATGCATGAAAAGGAGCGAAGAGGGAAATGCTAATAGCTAGCATTAGATACCATGACTTGTTTAGTTCATGAATTATATAATGTTTTTACGTGACTTTAATAAAGACAGTGCAATGAAATGACTGGCAGATGAATAACACGTTATGGGCCAGATGTAGAAGTCATTTAGATGAATAAGTACTGTGCAAATGTTGTAGAAACATCACGAGCTCGACCTTTCATTTTAGTTTACAAAACCTGCTATTGTGTATTTCTTTAGTAATGTAATTAGCATTAATACGTTTTGCGATATAGAGAAATATGTGAGCAATAATATGTAGTAATATTGGTATTATCACGTGTTTGAATATTGCACTGTTATATTTATTTGCTCTGCTTTATGCTCCAGGCTGTTATGATGTTAATGTACGTACATAAATAACTGCAGTTTATCAAACATGGGTCGAAGACTGTCTTAATACAGCTTTAAATTCGCAATTTAATATGTTTTATATTTATTTTTTGCAAAACATTCTGTTAGTCATTATAAAATGTTACCATGCTTACAGAAGACACCCATCGAGCATCATTCAGTGAAATATTTTGTAGCGTAACAACATTATATTCAGGCATATTTACATTAATAATCATTAAATGACATATTCAAATATAAATGTTCATCTCTCTAAATAATAAATCTCAATACATTTTTCTATATTCTTCAAACTATTAGGTTTGTCCATTTGTCAGTGAGAATCATTCCATGGTTTAATATGAACAATAATCTGATCTTTTAAATATTTTAACACGTGTATACAGCATTCATATCACTGAATTAACTAAGTTTGACTTGGTTTTAAGCCATTTATTTTTACAAATATATTTTCAAATTTATATAAGAGCAATTCCATGCAAATCTCAACCTTGGTTGTCACCAAAATACGGAAGAAATACTCAAATGTTTCTGTCAGTGTTTTCAAACTATTATATTTGATTTAACAAAGTCACACAAGTGACAATTTCACATCCGTCACATCCATAACTACACATTTTCTTCATAAATGCAAAAATATTAAATAAAATAATATCATTTTTTTTCTATAAAGAGCAGCTCTCTGCCTTTTGATTATCATTATTTATTTTGGGTTGTGCATTTTTTTTAAATAAATTATTTTGTGTACTGTAAACTTGCAGACATGTTTGGTCACATCCATAACGCATGTTTATTTTCCTCATTTTAAGAACAAAACATGCTTACAGATTGTAACTGTGGTCAGTTGTTCTGGAAAATATAAACAGATGTTTCAATATAATGTTAACATACACTTTCTTTGTGAATTTATGTTATGAGTTTTTACTGCAAATTTCACATTCATAACGCTGGAATTGCTCATAAGTATCTTGCACAAAAATAAATATCTAAATAAAAAAAATTAAATTTCTAAACATCATTACAATAATCTGATCTTTTAAATATTTTAAAACGTTTATATAGCATTTATATCACTGAATTAACTCAATTTGACTTCATTTTAAGTCATTCCTTTTCACAAACATGATATTTTCAAATTAATATTAGCGTCTTGCACTAAAATAAATTATTCTAAATATCATAGACTAAATAGTCAGTCATTATACAATTTTACCATGTTAACAAAAGACACCCGCCGAGTATCATTCAGTGTAATATACTTTATATAGCAAAATATATAATTTCAGGCATATTTAGATTAACAATCAATTAACGACATATTAAAACCCACCGAGTATCATTCAGTGTAATATATTTTATATCGTAACTACATTATATTCAGGCATATTTGCATTAACAATCATTAAATGACATATTAAAATATTATTTTTCATGCCCCAAAATACGTATTAATTGTCATTTTAAATCTTAATACATTTTTTCTATATTCTTCAAACTATTAGGTTTGTCCATTTGTCAGTAAGAATCATTTCATCATTTAAAATGAACAATAATCTGATCTTTTAAATATTTTAACACGTGTATACAGCATTTATATCACTAAATTAACAAAATTTGACTTCATTTTAAGACATTTCTTTTCACAAATATGGTATTTTCAAATTAATATCAGTATCATGCACAAAAATAAATTATTCTAAAATTAATAGACAGAATAAACTGTCAGTCATTATACAATTTTACCATGTTTACAGAAGACACCCACCAATTGTCATTTGGTGTAACAATATATAGTTTGTATCGCAAAAAATATATTATCTGGCATATTTTGATTAACAATTCCTAATGACATATTAAAACCCACCGAGTTTTATTTAATGTAATACATCGTAACTACATTATATTCAGGCATATTCACATTAACAATCATTAAATGACATGTTAAAATATTATTTTTCATGCCCCAAAATACGCATTAATTGTCATAATAAATCTTAATAAATTTTTCCTATATTTTCCTATATAAGACATTTCTTTTCACAAATATGATATTTTCAAATAAATATTAGTATCTTTCACAAAAATAAATTATTCTAAATATCAGACTAAACAAACTGTCAGTCATTATACAACTTTACCATGTTAACATTTGTCATTTGTCAAGTATCATTCAGTGTAATATAATTAAAATCGCAAAAATATATATATTTTCAGGCATATTTAGATTAACAATCAATTAATGACATATTAAAGTATTATTTTTCATGCCCCAAAATATAAATTATAAATTATGGCTGCAGCATTCTGGCTAAAATGAGAATCACAATTTTTATTTATTTATTTATTTTTGCTTAAAATTAAGATCACGATTTTCTCACTATTCTGTAGATGTAAAATAAAGGTCAGTATGAGTAGGCTATTATTGTTATTCGCATATAACATATGGTAAAACAACAGTAATAATATTATGCCTATGTGTAGCTCTACTATTGGTTAAAATGCTGCATTTTGTATAGACTTGGATCGGTTGACTTGAACAGGCATTAAATTTGTCCTAGTTGTTAATTCACAGTAAAGTGAGGGCATCAGAATACAATATTCATAATTCTGAAGTTGAATTATTATGTTTGAGACATGCTTGTCATTTATAAATCCAATATGTGACACTTTTAACGCCATTTGGAGGTGTCCATGTTGCTGTGAAGACTTTTGCATCCGCATTTACGCTTCTCTCCTGACCTTAATAAAGAGGAAATTAGGAGTTTATTGAAGCAAAAGTCATATTTAATGGTAATTAATGGTAAATTAATTTAAATTGTACAGATTCATTATATATAAATCCATATCATAGAAAAATAAAATATCTCAACGTCCGATTTTTCCAACATCATACAGCCCTAATATATAGAAAGCAATATCAAAGATAGATTAGTGCAGATATATCAAGACATATGGTTGGTATTTAAGTATTTAATCTGCGGATTATTTAAGTCTTTTGAGGAAAATCTTTCTGGCACGTTTGTATTACACCATAAAGGATAGTATTTACAGTATATCCAGATTAATGATTATACATCCAAGACCCAATGCAAAGTAGCAAGGTGCTGAAAAACCAATAGAACATCTGTTACTGTTTGCCACATACGAGCAGGAGGAGGCATTTTACAGCTTAATAGCCAGAAATGTTTAATGGTTTATGTGCTAAAGATTTCCCTCAGTGTACATGAATTTGTTTTGTATGGTGTTTAAGACTCTTTGTCATCTAGCTGGGAAGCTAGATTGTTCAAATGACCCGTTCAAAGTTTATCAAATATTTAAAGGCTTGTCTAATTTTTCCACTGAGGTTTCTAGTGGCTGCACTGTAAGACAATGCCATATCGCACCAATGTAAATGAGTAGAGTAGAGCTGCACGATACTAGAAACACATGCAGTATTGTTGCTGAGTATTGCGGTAAATATATTTCATTATGATGTAACATTTCCATAAAAAAATGCAATTTTTATTAATTAATTCATTTTCTTTTCGGCGTATTTCCTTTATTAATCTGGGGTCGCCACAGCGGAATGAACCGCCAACTTATCCAGCATTTGTTTTATGCAATACTTCCAGCTGCAACCCATCACTGGGAAACACACACACTTATTCACACACACATACACTACGGACAATTTAACCTACCCAATTCACCCGTACTGCGTGTCTTTGGACTGGGGGAAACCGGAGCACCCAGAGGAAACCCACACGAACGCAGGGAGAACATGCAAACTCCACACAGAAATGGCAACTGACCCAGCCGAGGCTTGAACCAGCGACCTTCTTGCTGTGAGGCGACAGCACTACCTACTGTGCCACTGCGTCGCCCTATTAGATTAATTATGTAATGATATTAAAATAAACAATTAAACAATATTTTCCAGTTCTAATGAATTCTAATTCAGATTAAAACAGGCGTGCAAACATTCAGTCTTTGAAACATTATAATTGAATCAAAAGCTCTGCAGATATTCTGTCTCTGATTGGCCGTTGTCATTTTATTCTCTCGTCTCGACTCCGCCCATTAGTATTTATTTTTAGCTTTATATTCACATTCGGGCAGCTTCAGCCAATAGCAGAACAGCAGCTACTGGGGAGGAGGGGATAAAGATAGTAAGGCCCCATCTGATTGGTCAAATTTAGATAAATAAGAAATGTATAAAATAAATGTAACTCATCACACATGTCTGCGAAACGTTAGCATATTCTTTTATTGTGATGACAGTAATTTTGCAATGTATTCCAGGGCTCGAAATTGCGATCGTTTTGGTCACATATGCACCCGAAATGTTATCTTTGCGACCTCAAAATATATTTAGGGCATTTATGCGAGTGCATAAAATTATTGCTGTGCGACCGATTTTCATGGCAAATTGTTCACCGCATGTGCATATTAGGGGGACTTTCAAACAGAATGTATCATTGCACCTAAGAATAAGAAACGCAGCGCTCAGGAATGGTTTAAACCAGTTGTTAACTTGCAGAAGTAAACAAAAGCCCACAATGCTTGCCCCGCCTTTGTGCTCTTCTTATTGGCCCACTGCTCTACGCAAATGGATTGGTTAATATCAGTTGTCAATCACTCAGTCAATGTCTTCTGTCTTTAAATGATGGAGATATGACCACGAAAATGTAAAGCGCTGAAGATGAGAATGCGAACAACACTGGCAGATTTTGTTTTAGAGACCACCTAAAGTTATAAATAATGGCACATCTGATTAGTGATCATGTGGAGCATGTTAATCCACCATTTACACTTTCTGAAGAGTGGATAAAAGACTTTCATTGGGTTAAAGTCTGTGGGACGGAGTTACCGCGTTTGCCACATCTACACTCTTTAAGCACAAAGGGTTCTATTTACATTTCTATTTTATTTAAATCTGTTAATATAGCACTTGTAGTAACTGTGCTCAGAATTTTTGGTGGGTGTGACTACATTTTGGCTGGTGCAACTACATTTTTAAAGTTAGGAGCACCAGTGCTTCCAAGCAAAAGGGTTCATTTCGAGCCCTCTGTTGTGCTGTTTTTTAGGGAAAAATGTTTTCTGTTTGTGTATTTGAACTGTGTTGTATTTAAATTTTCTCTTTTTCCAGTCATCCAGACATTTATTGTTACGGAAATCCATGTATAAGGACACTGACATTCAGCTGAGAGGTATCTGATATTCTTTCATTTGAGATCTCTTTGAAACTACTAACATTTTGCATCCACAAAAAGCACCATTATTACATATCGGCTTGTTGCAATACACAACTTCTCACAAAAAAAAAAAACATGACCTCAATGATATATTATATGTCAGCCATCATGTTTATATAGAATTAATGTCAGTGCAGCAATATTTCTGCTGATTGTGCAGCCTGTCGTCTCATGTAATCTCTGATAGAGGTGTCAGCGAGCTCAGGAAACTCAATGCTTACTGATAGATGAAGAAAAGGTGGATTATTTGCTGTGTAAATGTAAATTTATTCAGTTCTTAAATTAATTTCAGTAGTATTATTGACTGATATGAACATGTTCATATGATTTTCTGTACATTACAGTTTGTAAAGTTTTTTTTTGTCTTTTAGTTGATCTATTATATGAGAGACTTGCTTCGTTTGACAAATAAGTGGATCTAATTGGATTTGCATTGTAAACATTAAATAAAAGTTATTATTTTTTATTTAATATTTAATGAAATATTTACACATAAATCAGCAGATGTTTTTTTTTTTTTACAAAAGTCTGCACAGAAATAGCAAAAAATCCACAGATTCTGTCTGACCCTACTGATAACCTTAACTTTGCAAAATTTTATTGTAATGCAATAATGTGCACCTTTTGTAAAGCCGTTTATAATTATTATCAAAATTGCTATAAAAATAAACTTGAATTGGATTGATTGTTATATTTCTACATTTGCTCTTTTTTTTTTTTTTTTTTTTGCATCAAATTACAAAAACTGAGCGATTCCATGCAAATGTCAACCTTGCCATGAAAAAAAATTCAGTTTTCACCAAAATATCAAAACCATTTCTGCGTTTGTTTTTTTTTTTGTGTGTAAGCAAGTATTTTACAGTGCTCTAAAAACATGTCTCTGTTAATGTTTTCAAACAAGTGCTAATTTCACTTGTCACATCCATAACGGAGTGTTTTCCTCAACAATGCAAATAAATCAAATCAATCATGTTTATTCTATAGAGAGCAGCTCTTATCATTTTGATTAGCATTGTTTCTTTAGGTTTGTGCAGTTTAATTCACAGAATTACTACAAAGTATACTGTAAACTCGCAGATGTTTTTGTCACATCCATAACGCTTGTTTATTTCCCTCATTTTAAATATAAAACATGGTTACAGATTGAGATTTTTCTGATCTCATAACTCTGTGATTAGTAGTTGTGGAAAATATAAACAGATGTTTCAATATAATGTTAACACTTTCTCTGTGAATGTATGTTTTGAGATTTTACTGCCAATGTCACATCCATGACACTGAAATTGCTCAAGTAACTTTAAGAATTAAATTGTGCTTGAAATAATTTATGCTTATTTGCTTTTTTATGCTTTATTGTCATTGCATAATCCGTAAAATTGTCTTATAATGACAATAATATCACTAGCTGGGTTTCCATCACCCTGTATTAATGTGCATTTTGAAATATTGCATGAGAAACGAATGATTGAAAAGCCACATTTTTAAATAAAAATCCTTTAATTCAGGTTGTTACACTCACTTGAGTTGTAAAATTGTTAATGTGAATAACGAGAGATGGAAAAGCATTAGCTGAATAATCCCTGATTTAGCAAACATTACACTCACACGACTCCATTATGCTAAGGTTGGCATGATACTTAAATTCGGTACCAATCGATGCTGAAATTTTAAAAACGTCCATTTGAGCGCTGTTGAGAGAGGTTTACTTTCATTCTCTCAATCGCAGTGAAATAGGGGCTTCTGCAGTTTAGTGTCAGTAAAAAACTGTCCAAACACACACGCAGTGAAATTGTGCACAGTTTCTGAGTTTTGAAGTAGTTGGAGCGTTGTAAATACTCGCGCTCACCTCCCTCGCCAAAGTAAGTTACGGCGACATAGCGCATATGAGATAAATGACGTCAGTACATAATTACCAGTTATGATTATTACAGAACCGATACCGAATTGTCCGCTTCTGCATCGCGGTGCACCGAAGAAACAATTAATTTTGACACCCCTAATGCCTAGACTAGACTTTGGGAGTCGATTCCTGTCCTCGAGTCAATTCTGGTATTAGGTCCATTGAGAGTCGAGGAATCAACTCTTTTGGAGTCGACTCCCCATCCTTAACTGTTGGTTGCTAGGTTACCAATACTATAGTCAGCTGCTCTCCCAACTTGATGGAAATGCACATAATTCACATAATTGTTTTGCAAACTTTGTAAAGATTTGCTTCACATTAGGATGGAAACCCAGCTACTTACTGCAGTCATTTCTGTGAAAATACATTACACAGCAAAAACTATTTATTATAACAAGCCTCATTAAATACACAGTACATTAAACAAAACATATAGGGGCGCTTTAAATCTAAAGCTTTGATTAATTATGATTGATATGAAGTTGCATTGTGATTTAAGAGTGTTTATTATTCTTTCAGTGGGTTCGTTTGATTGTCCGGAGGAAGTGTCTTTCACCATCCAGTGGTTTTTTAAGTATTACCCATGTCACAATGAGTACAACAATCTTGAAGTGAGTGGCACCTTCTGAAATGCTTACAGCAGCTGTGTGTTGCTCTTTGTTTGATTTATTATTTGCTTGTTTGCGCAGGAAATGTATCAGAAGACGCCGCTGAGTCGACGTGATAGTCTGGACCCCAACCCTTTTGGACCCGGAGAATATATTCAGCATAAATACAAGGAGTTTTCCTGCAACAATGACATGCACATCTTCCCCATGCTCAATGTATGGTTCTTTGTCCTTTTTCAACACTTGACTTGTTTCATTCAAATGTTCTCTGAAGAAAGTTATCAGGAGTGTTGGGCGACATACGTGATTTTCAGATCGCCATATCGTCCCCCTGAGAGATCGTCGGTACACGATACTATCGCATGGGGTGCAGCAGTGTTATGTTTACTTATTTGATCATCTATTTAACCATTTCTAAACGTATTTAATAAACTTTCAGCTGTTTTATCCCTTTTATCTGGGAAAATAATTCAAACCAATGCAAATCGGCGCGCTCTTGGAGCTAAATAGGCACTGAGATCTAAATTATTTCAAACAAGACTCGATGCAACAGTGCGATGTGGCACAGGATTTGGTGACTTTGCGTCCACGCAGTTATCCACGGGACTGCAAAATGGATGTAATATAAATGGATAAAAGCAAGTGAAACTATATTTATCCACGCACAGAAGAAACGTGGATGTATTAAAGTCCTTTTAGACGGAAGGCGAATGGAGGACTCTATGCGTTGAAGGTGAAGGCGTTTCTCCATGTTATGTTTTTCAGTTAAGCGCGACACTGCTTCAGGTCTGATCATCATCATCATCACAAAATTGGTCGTCAATACTGTCACATTTGTATTTGCTAAACACAGTGTTGCACTTGGCATATGTGTTTATTGTTTTCTGATAAGAGAAATAGTTTCATTTTAGACGTAGACTATTGCTGATTTGCCGCAGCCATGCCTCTAATATTATTTATTTATATGTAGGCCTACATATAAAACTTTTCATTGAGCTCAGTAACATTTTCTTTTTGTTAAGTTATTAATAATCTGTTCAATAATTTGTTAAAACCAAAACGATTGGTAAAATGCAGGTTATAATTTAATTTAATATAGGCTAGTTTAAATAAATAAAATATGTTTTAATAACCTATATAAATAAATATAAGCCTAACATATTTTAAAATGAAATAAATAGGCTATTTTCTGAAAAATGCGCATGTCGTGTTTATTCCATGTATTTGAAGAAGCAGTCAATGCATGCACTGAAAAAAGGGTCTATAGGCCACCTTACGATTTAAAGGCTATTAACAATGGATAATATGAAAAATAAATAACTTTATTTTTGTGAAAGCAGAGAGAGTCTTGCAGCAGTGCTCTTATAAGGAAGTCTCAAATGACCAACGATTGTGCATTACCACAACACGTTTTATTCCAGAACATTTGAGCTGATTTCAGTTCTTAGTTCTTTCGTTTTCTTTTTCGTTTGTTTCGTTTTTACTTTTGCTTGTTAATTAAATATCATTTTGTTATTTACCTATTATTATAGCCTATAGCCTATTATTATAATTTGCTATAAGATGTGGCTGTGAATTATAGTGCCCTTGCGTGCAGCACTCGTCAACTGAACTGAAAGAGAACAATAGAAATAATTCATTTTTCGCATGCTGATTTATGTGAAATTGCGAATACATGTCTATAATCAATTTTAAAAATGATTGTATTTTTTACAGTAGGCTAGTCTAATTTTCAATTTATGCTAAAGATGCGTGGTGCTGCAGACCCAAAGTGTCGGTCAAGTGATGTTGATGTGAACGTTTATTATTATTGATGATGATGATTAAAAATAATAATACTCTTCATTTTATTCAATAATGCAATTAAAAGGTGTAATGGGTCTACATTAACACAAAACAAGCTGAATATCATCTTTAAAATTGTCATGGGACTCAGCTCTCGGCAAAATCTCTGCCTATTGTCAATACACTATATTATCCTCTATAGGCATGGGATGATAACCGTTTTCAAGGTATATCGTGGTTTGGAAAAGTCAAGGTTTTAAAACCGTCAAAATTTTCTGCAATACTGTTCCTAAGGTATATGTATGACTTTTTGTTTGCTTTTTAGGACAACAATATCTCCAGCAGAAAAGATGCCGTTTTAAATTGTAAAAAAAAATCTGTTTTTGAAACAAATGAAGACAGCAAAATTCAATAATTAATTTAGCCTGACACGTTTACCTTTACCCTAGTTATCAGTGATTTTAATAGTTTATTGTATTGAATTGCAGCATTTGATATAATTATTACATTTCGTAATTAAAATTGATATTAAAATAAACAAATTTTATTTAAATTAATATTAATGAAGTGTAATAATGTCATTTATATTGTATTGAATTATAACATTTAATAACATTATTAAACATTGTAATTAATATTTATTTATCTTAGTTTTTAAGTTTTCAAGCCAAAAAATGTAAATAAATAAAACTAAAATAAATATTAAATAATAATGATGAAATGTTGTCATATTATTTATATTGTATTGAATTATAACATTTAAAAACATTATTAAATGTTGTAATTAATATTTATTTATCTTAGTTTTTAAGTTTTCAAGCCAAAAAATATAAATAAATAAATCTAAAATAAATATTGAATAAAAATGATGAAATGTTGTCATATTATTTATATTGTATTGAATTATAACATTTAATAACATTATTAAATGTTGTAATTAATATTTATTTATCTTAGTTTTTAAGTTTTCAAGCCAAAAATGTAAATAAATAAAACTAAAATAAATTTTAATATAATATAATATAGTAATATAATATATATATAATAATATAATAATATTAATGATGAAATGTTGTCATATTATTTATATTGGATTGAATTGTAACATTATTAAACATTGTAATTAATATTTATCTTAGTTTTTTGATTTATTGTTCTTGAGCTCTTGAGATTTATTCCTTAACTGCATTTAATTGTGTTCTCTGTTTTATATTTGCAGAAGTCAAAAGCAGAACCGAAAACGGTGAAACCGGGTGTTGGAGAAAACGACTTAAAGGTAGAAAGTTTGATTGACGTACATGTATTAAATGGCTGATTCTATTACAAACATTTGAAAGCAATAATTGGTTTTGTTTTGATCATAAGGACGACAGTTTCACAAGTTCTTCTGTTGCTGAGGCTGGAACATTTAAACCAAAGGTAAACATCCTGTGACCTAATATATGGAGTATTTGCGGATAATAGATTAATAGACTGGGGATTTGTTACGTAATGGACCATCATTTCTTTGTAGGCAAAGGATCATGTGATTTCAACAACCTGGAGGGACGGACCATATCTGCTATTGGTTAAGATTCATCCAAGCAGACAAGATGTGAACTGGAATTTAACCTGTAGGCCTAATTCCCTTATCTATTTTATCATACAGTTGAAGTCAGAATTATTAGCCCTCCTGTGAATTTTTTTTCTAATATTTCCCAAATGATGTTTAAGAGAGCAAGGAAATTTTCACAGTATTTCTTATAATATTTTTTCTTCTGGAGAAAGTCTGATTTGTTTTATTTTGGCTATAATAAAAGCAGTTTTTTTTTTTTTTTTTAATATTTTCAGGCCAATATTATTAGCCCCATTAAGCAATATGTTTTTGGATTGTCTACAGAACAAACCATTATACAATAACTTGCTTAATTAACCTAGTTAAGCCTTTAAATGTCACCTTAAGCTGAACACTAGTGTCTTGAAAAATATGTAGTCAAATATTATTTACTGTCATCATGACAAAGATAAAATAAATCAGTTATTAGAGATGAGTTATTAAAACTATTATGATTAGAAATGTGTTGAACAAATCTTCTCTCCGTAAACAGGAATTAGGGGAAAATAAACGGGGGGGCTAATAATTCTGGCTTCAATTGTATATGTATGAAAACGCAGCTGTGTATCAAAGTGATTGTGTGTATTGAATTTTATCTAACATGTGTTTCAGTCAGTGTTGTGATGATGGGAGCTCACGGTTATCTTTCTGTCACTGAATGGCCTCTCATGATCGTAAGTGGTTCAGATGCTCATTTCATTTGTGGAATTTTGTTTATCAGTGCAATATGTGTTACAAAGATACCAATTAGGGCTGCACTATGCTGAAAAATCAAACATTGTGATATTTTGTTATTCTGCGAGATATTGCAATATGAATACAGTTTCACCAGATGAGTAGAATACGCTATATGCAGAGCTAGTGTTTCCTCCCATACCGATAAATTTTCGGTTAATGTGACTTTTTAAAAATGTTTTTATACAATTCCTTTTACAGCATCGATGTTGTAAAGGAATTAAAATCAAAGTAGTTAAATTGACTTAAGCTTTCATTTGTTGATCAAGTTTAAAACGAGAAGAATAGCCGTTTACAGGCACGCGTCGTCAGGATCAGCAGGCTATCTCAGAAGCTCCATTGAATACACTGAGGTAAAATTAATTGTCATGTTTTAAAGACATGGCGGGGGAAAATGTCATTCAATATAGTGCTTCTTTTACAATCTGAGACCCACTTTGTATTGTTTATCAATCACACAGTGACGATTGTTGATTCTTAAAGAAAACAGATGATGCTGATTTTGTAACGGCATACAGTTCACCAGAAGCGTTTGACCCAGGTTACTAAAAAATTAAAAGTCCTTCTGCATATAACCCATATCTCAAAAAATATAATAAACCATCTAAAACAGGGGTAGGCAAGCTCAGTCCTGGAGGGCCGGTGTCCTGCACAGTTTAGCTCCAACACTAATCAAACACACCTGAACAAGCTGATCAGTGTCTTCAAGATCACTAGAAATCCATAAGCAGGTGTGTTTGATTAGAGTTAGAGCTAAACTGTGCAGGACACCGGCCCTCCAAGACCGAGTTTGCCCACCCCTGATCTAAAAGCATAGATAAATACAATAAAGAAAAAGATACTATTGATATAATTGGTGTTTATCTGTTGATTCTATCATTCTTTAGGTAAAGTAATTGAATAATAAAAATAATTCAATCAAATGAATAGTACTATATTCCTTTATTGTAAATCTGTTCATAGCTAATACAACCTGTAAATAATGTTCATAGTACATCCATCTGTAAATATCACCATAGTTTTTCTATAACTGCACTTTATAACTTATACCTGTATCCTGCACTTGCTGTGCAATGACAATAAAGTATTGACAGTGACAGAAATTTGTTACATCTCCAAAGCTTGTGAAAACAAACAAACCAAAAAATATTATATAATAAGAGCCTATTATGGTAGCAAATAAATAGTAGTTTTTACGTCATCATTTGACCATGTATCTCATGTGTAAGCTTTGTGCGATTAGTCTGTGTGTTAGCTATTGTAGGTGATTTTATGTTTTTGAATAGATTATGGAATATTCTCCATAATGTTTGTAAAAGAAATAGAGACCCTATATGTGCTGTTTATGTTTGTATAAAATGTTCAAAATTCATGTTTTTTTCCCCCTCAAAAAAATGTGTGCCTGAATAATTTATACAAAACAAAACCAAAATAATCATTTTATGCAAATGTTTCTCTAAAGAAGTTGACCCATTTACAGCATCATTACTTGCGTTTTAAATTATAACACAAAAAGGCTTGGTTAAACGAAGGATAAAACACTTCTGTCGTTTCTCTTCAGTTCTACATGGTGATGTGTATGGTGTACATCCTCTACGCTGTGCTCTGGTTCGTCTGGTCGTCCTGCTACTGGAAAGATCTGCTGAGGATCCAGTTCTGGATTGCGGGAGTCATTTTCCTGGGCATGATCGAGAAGGCCGTCTTCTGTGCTGAATATCAGAACACCAACACCGTGGGATCAGCAAGTTAGTCAAAATATACTCATTACTTTTCATAACTCAGCCTAAAAATGTCTGAATGCTGTTGCATGAGATTAATGTCAACGGTTTTTATATTTTTAGTTTTTATCATTTGATCAATAATACAGTAAAACAGTCATTTTTGTCAAATATTATTACAGTTAATAAAAAACTGCTTCAGTATTCAAGATATACCTCTATAGTTTAGTTTTATATTATCAGTTTTCTTTTGTAGTTTTAGCTAAATGTTTACATGTCTGATGTAGCTAATGTGCTTTTGTCTTTTTTTATTATATTGAAATGTTTTGTTTTGTCTTTACTTAAATTGTTAGCATTTAAATTTTAGTTTAGTTTAAATGAACACATGTTTTGTAGTGCTTTTAGTTGTGCTTGTCTATTATAACTGGTCTCATGAGCCGCTTATAACAAAATAAACACAGTATATAATTGTCTTTACTTTTTAAACATTAAGAATACAGTTTTGTGTTATACTCATATACTTATATATTTTTTGAAAGGTGTGCTGCTTCATAACGAATGACAAAAATGTTGTTTTCTAATGATTCAATTCAAATTTATTTGTCTAGCGCTTTTCACAATAATTATTGTCAAAGCATATTTACAAAAGGTGCACATTATTGCATTACAATCAAGATCAGAAAAGTTTAGGTTATTAGTTACCATAACTTTATTAGTCACTAATGACATTAACCAGGGGTGTAACGATACACTCAGCTCACGATACAATATGTATCACGATATAGTGTTCACGATTCGATATGTATCACGATATTTGGAATAAAAATTTTCAATTAAAACTGAAATGTAAATAAAAGATTTATTAAAAAAATTACCAAGTAAACAATTTTCAATGTACTTCTTTTGTTTCTTTTTGATGTTCTTTAAGAAAATAAATTAAATAGGCCTGTCTCTGGAAAATAAAACAATTTTAAGGAGCAAAAATAAAAAAATAGCATTCTATTCAAGTGAATTTAACAGTAAGAGCTTAAGGCTTTGCTTGGTCACTTTGGGCCAAAAAATCTAAATATTTACATTTCCAGGTAGTCCGCAGTTCTGTAAGATAATCCTCAACTTCTGTCTATCTGTCTGAGAGGTTTTTATGGATGGCTGTCTTCATGATGGGCAGGATGAGTGACAGGGTGGCCGTCTTTTTATCAGACAGGACAGTCGTGGCCCTTTAAAGCAGGTTTACAATTTCTTCAACGTAACGTAGTTATACTGACACTGTTAAAACATTTATTCTCTTGCACAACACTGTGTTCGCTATGTAAAAAAAAACATTTAATGCTTGTCATAATCATAACGCTAAAATGCGATATGATCATTAAATGACGTGCACGCTTTCGGTTTCATTTTCACTACTTAGTGCTGTTCATACTTCCCGCGCGGCTTCCTAACGATCGCTCTGTGCCGCAAACTGAATGTTATTTACAACTTTATTTTCTGTTATTCGCAGCCTATGCAGGTTCTGTTCACTAAAGCAGACGCGCGCGCGCCTATCATCAAGCGCCCGCCCTCTTTGTAGTAACAGCTCATGGTCAGAAGCGTAGTGAGCGCGCGTCATGTGTGATTTTGCGGCCGTGAATACATAATTACATGAAGACAGAAATGACATTTTTGGGTGAATTGTACCTTGTAAATACAGTATGTGACTCTTTCAAAACCATTAGGAGGTATGCATGTCGCTGAGCAAAGTATGTAAAACATCATGAAGACTTTGGTTGTGTTTGACCCAGTATGCGTGTCAAAAAGCGGACGAGTCTAAAGCAATGACGGTAAAACCGAAATGTTGCCAGACGTCCGACTTTGAGAGGATGGGCCATCCTGTATTTCAACTCCACTCATCTCGACCTGGCAACGTTACTGCTGCTAGTTCAAGCAATCTGAACTCACATGTGACAGCAGCTCACTAATAAGAGAAAATGGACGTCATATCGTAATAAAATCGTCATAACGCCACGATGCATATTGTGACATTTTTACCACGATAAATCGTTACACCCCTAACATTAACTAATAACCAAAAGCTTTTAACAATTAAAGTTATTATATATAAACAGAGTTAAGCTGCAGTTATATAGTATATAGTATATATAGTATCTAAATAACGCAAAAGCATTAAGGATGTGTCCGAATCCACTTTTGCTATTTTAAGTATGGAAAAATACATTTTGCGCACCGGTGCATGGTCTAACAGGGTTGTGCTTATTCTCTTAATAAGTTCTGGGTGTGTTTTGAGAATAACATGCATTAAACCAATCAGAGTCTCATCTCCCATTCCCTTTAAGAGTCAGTTGCGTTGCACTATGGTGCATTTGCTATTTACATGGCGAACTTTGTAAGTGGAAAAACTGAACGCTTCACTAGCGAGAAAACAGTTAAACAGAGCATCTGCAGTGTGAGGATAAAGAACGAGCGTCCTCCATTCGGCCTATTTACTTTCTCTTTACTTTACTACTTTAGTGGATAAGGAAACTCACTACTCGCTCCACTGTTGTACTCACTCCACTGAAGACATCCATTAGCCTACATATTTAATTTTAAGCGCAAAAATTTTTTCCAAAACTATTTCTAAATTGAGTTCTAATTTCCAGCAAAGGAATAAATGAACAATAATAACTGAGTGTGGTCAAAAAACTGAGTTCTATCCAAACACACATCCTATTTTTATGCCACATATGGTCCAAACCCGACAGGTGGACAAATCTAAACTTGATTTTATTAAAACAAATATAAATATGCTTATAATAAATAATACTGCTAAGAATAATCACATTATACTAATACAAATTGTCATGAATAAACTAAAAAAGCCCCTTAATAATAATAGATTAATTATTTTCGCAACATTTTAATTGTAATTGTAAGTGTATTAAGCAATGTGTAAGCGTTTGGACCTGCATAGGTGCATAACCTAAAGTGCTCTGCGCTGGACTTTAGAGCAGCTTTTAGTTGGTCAATGGTGCAGTCTATTTCAGTTCCTCAGTTCCTCAGAATAGCAACGCGCCAACAATGCACCTTAACACACCTCCTTTATAGACCAGCACACCCATGAGTCCACATAGTGGCACAAATGAATTTGCTATTTAAACAACATGGCACAAAACGTGAAAATTACTGTTGCGCTGGTCTGAAAATAGCAACAAATCGCGCCAAACACGTAATGTTTCTCATAATGACATTTAGAAATTAAGTACTCTGCATCAAGAATCACACCGGCTTTTGTAAACAATTTTTTAATAGATCTGTGAGATTAGTCTTGTCTAAATATAAATATCTTTGTGTTTTCTCCAGCTCAGGGTCTGCTGATCTTCGCTGAGCTCGTCTCTGCTCTGAAAAGGACTCTGGCTCGTTTGCTCGTCATCATCGTCAGTCTGGGCTACGGCATTGTCAAGTGCGTGATGAAAGCATTGATTGGCAGCATCTATGCTATTTTTTTGAGGAGAGTGTGAGATGATTCTGATGTTTCTGTGTCCTCTCAGACCTCGTCTAGGCACCGTCATGCACAGAGTGGTTGGTCTCGGTGTGCTTTACTTCGCATTCGCTGCCATTGAGGGGGTTCTGAGGATCACTGGGGTAAAGTTGACAAACGAGCATTTTTAAATATTAGGGTTTTTTTTGTGCTGGGCAAAGAAAAATTGTGAATAATCTCACCCAAAATAAAAGTTTGTCTTGACACAAGAAAAGTGCGTATATTAAATATATAAGGTCAAGGTGCTCCAGGATTGGCCAACCCAGTCACCAGATATGAACATTATTGAGCATGTCTGGGGTAAGATGAAGGGGAAAATGAATCCAAAGAATCTTGATGAACTCTGGGAGTCCTGCAAGAACGCTTTCTTTGCCATTCCAGATGACTTTATTAATCAGTGATTTGAGTCATTGCAGAGATGTATGGATGCAGTCCTCCAAGCTCATGATGGAGTCAGACACAATATTCATTCTGTTTCCACTGCAGCATGACTTTATATTCTATACTGGACATTATTTCTGTTCAGTGACAAGACTTTTGTTTAAGCACAGTCAGACCTTACTGTCATAGTGAAATAATTAAAAATCAAGGCATGATCATGTTTTATTTTGGTCAAATAAGCGTAATCTAGAGGCCTTTGCCTTTCATATAAGCCACTTCTGATACCAAGTGATCAACAAGAAGTCAAGTTATTATTTGTTGTTCCTAAAACTTGGATAGGCTACAAGAATTTTGTCAGGTAGTGTATAAACCCAATTAATGAAAAATCAAAATAAAGAAGTGTTTCTCCCTCCAGTTAAAATAAACAGATGGTAACAATTTCTTCTATGATCTGCGACACAAAACTTCCTCACAAGTCTGTGATTATGCATTTGTGTGTTTCATGATCCTTTAATTTGGACATTATACTGTAGTTATGATCGTTTATTTGTTGTGAATAATGTGTGTGACTGCTATATTTTGATCTATAAGGGTCGAGATAATGGACCAGCCCTCATCACTTATGTTATATTAGCGGTGTTTGATTCCTCTGCCATCTGGTTCATATCCTTCAAATAGGGCTTCATACCTCTCAGACTGTGACTTTATTTGAAAACGATGTCATACAATAAGGTTTATTTGTGAACGTATTGTGCTGTTTCTAATAGTGACTTTCATTAAGTGTGTAATGTAGTTTTATAATAGCTCTAATAGTATAATATGTGCACTTTATTTCATGGATACAGTCCTATTTTTTAGTCAGCTCAGTTTTGTTTCTTGATTTTTATAGTGGTGAAGGAGGAGCCGTTCCTACTGTTTGCTCTTCCTCATTTTTCCCGCTTCTGTGCGTCTGTGTTTCTCAGGCTAAAGACTCTGACCTGGCCCTGCTAGCCAACATTCCCCTGGCTCTGCTTGACTCCTCTCTGTGTTGGTGGATATCCTTTTGGGAAGCAGTGTTTGTGTCTTTGCCCCTGCATTATCTGTCTGCTGGGCTCTACTGTATTCCTGCATGATGCCTTATTTGTGGGGGATTGTGTTATTTTCTTATTTAACAGTTAGACCTGATTACTTTCTTACCAGGCATGATGCAAAAAACTATTTGCTCACTCATTCATTCACTCACTCACTCACTCAATCCATCAATCACTCACACAGTCACTCACACAGTCACTCACACAGTCACTCACACAGTCACTCACACAGTCACTCACTCACTCACTCACTCACTCACTCACTCACTCACTCACTCACTCATTCAGTCACTCACTCAATCAATCAATTACTCACTCACTGTCACACACTCAATCACTCACTCACTTACTCACTCAATCAATCACTCACTCACTCACTCAATCACTCATTCAATCCCTCAATGACTCATTCACTCACTAATTCATTCACTCATTCACTTATTCACTCAATCACTCACTCTATCGCTCCTTCACTCAATCACTCACTCATTCAATCCCTCAATGACTCATTCCCTTACTAATTCACTCATTCACTTATTCACTCAATCACTCACTCACTCGCTTCTTCACTCAGTCATTCACTCAATCATTCAATCACTCATTCACTCACTCAATCACTCTTTCACTCACTCACTCAATCAATCAATTACTCACTCAATCACTCAATCAATCACTCACTCACTCAATCATTCAATCACTCACTCAATCACTCATTCGCTCACTTATTCACTTACTCCATTCATTCATTCACTCACTAGTTCATTCACTTATTCACTCAATCACTCACTCAATCGCTCCTTCACTCAATCACTCATTCGCTCGCTCACTCAATCACTCACCTAATCCCTCACTCACTTATTCGCTCACTCAATCACTCTTAATCACTTACTCAATCACTCACTTAATCACTCGTTCACTCAATCACGCGTTCACTCTTTCACTCATTCGCTCACTTATTCACACTCGCTCATTCGCTCGCTCACTCAGATTCACTCATTCACTTACATATTCATTCGCTCGCTCGCTCAATCACTCATTCATACACTTACTCACTCAATCAATCACTCGCTCACTTTTTCACTCCCTCACTCATACACTTATTCACTCATTCATTCACTTGCTCACTCATTCATTTACTCACTCATTTATTGATTCAGTCACTTATTAATTCACTTGCTCAATCACTCTTGCACTCGCTAATTTATTTGCTGACTCATTTACTTATTCATTCTCCCATCCACTCGCTCAATCACTCATTCATTCACTCTCTCATTCATACACTTACTCATACACTTGCTCGCTCGCTTACAGATTCACTCATTCACTTACATATCATTCATTCATTCATGGGCTCGCTCAATCACTCACTTATTCATACACTTATTCACTCAATCATGCACTCGCTCACTCATTCACTCAATCATTCACTCATTCATTCACTTATTCACTCCCTTACTCATACACTTATTTACTCATTCATTCACTCTCATTCATACACTTACTCATATACTTTCTCGCTCGCTTACAGATACACTCATTCATACACTTATTCACTCATTCACTCAATCACTCACTCAATCATTCACTCACTCACTCATTCCCTTTCTTACAGATTCACTCACGCGCTCATTCTCTCAATCACTCATTCACTCACTCTCATTCACTCACTCACTCACTCACTCATTCATTAACTCACTCAGTCACTCAATCACTCACTCAATCATTCACTTATACACTCATTCACTTATCCACTCATTCACTTACATATTCATTCACTCGTTCGCTCATTACTCCCTCACTCATGCACTTATACTCATTCATTTACTCACTCATTTATTGATTGAGTCACTTGCTCACTCAATCACTCTTGCACTCACTAATTTATTCGCTCACTTATTTTCTTATTCATTCACTCACTCGCTCAATCGCTCATTCATTCACTCACTCGCTCGATCGCTCATTCATTCACTCACTCACTCATTCCTACACTTACTCATACACTTGCTCACTCTTACAGTTGCTCATTCACTTGCTCACTCATTGACTTGCTCGCTCATTCATTCACTTGCTCACTCATACATTTACTCACTCATGCATTTAGTCATTAATTTATTCACTCACTCATTCATTGACTCACTTATTCATGCCCTCAATCCCTCACACTCACTAATTCATTCATTCGCTCGCTCAATCACTCATTCATTCACTCACTCATTCATCGACTTGCTCACTTATACGGTTGTTTGCTCGCTCATTCACTCACTCATTCAGTCACTCACTCATACTCTCACTCATATTTACTCATTCATTCACTTGCTCACTCACTAAATGTTTTACTCACTTCAATCTCTCATTCATTCACTCACTTACTCACACACTTACTCATTCACTCACTCATTCAAACTCACACATTTTACTCATTCATTCACTTGTTCACTCATTAATTTATTCACTCACTTATTCATTCACCCACTTATTCGCTCAATCACTCACACATTCTCAGTAAATCATACATTTCCTCGTTCATTTACTTGCTCACTTATTCATTCGCTCGCTCGCTCACTCACTAATTAATTAACTTGCTCATTCATTCACTTGCTCATATACTTACTCCCTCATTCACTCACTTATTCACTCATTCACTTTTTCATTCACTCATTCATTCATTCGTAGAATAATATCTATGCATGTGTGGGATGCTGCTGATTTCCATTTAGACAGTAAAGTTTTGACATATTAAATCTTTCTTTATCATCAAATCATCATACTAGAATAATCTTCATATTATTCAAGGGATACTAAAACTATAGAAAAGTCAGCGCTTTTGTCAAAGGAATTAATTACTAATAACAATTACTAATAACATTACCAAATCGCTTTTTTTTTAAGCAAAATGCTTGTTTTAAAATATAATCAAACTTTTAAATGCAATAATAATCAACACAGCCAGTGTGCATGCTTTTTGGATATATATTTTATCTAGTGTATTAGGATACTTGCTAATTTAATATGGTCTGTGATCACTGATAACGTGCAACAGGTTATGCACAGAAATCAGCTTAACAATAACCCTTATCTTTTGTTCCTGTAAGCCAATGTATGAGACATTTCCTTGACAATATCCCACATATTTGTCAGTTTGGCACAAACCATTAAGACTCTAAAACTCAGAAGAAACCCAGTGAAGTTGTCTTTGTACAGACACTTCACCAACACACTCATCTTCGCTGTTCTGGGTGAGTTTGACGCATGGACTATCAATAAACAGAGCTCAATAAAGAGACCTGGTCATAATGAGTTATATGTGCTGTATTTCAGCTTCAATCGTTTTCATGGTTTGGACGACAAAGAAGTTTCGGTTAGCAGACTGTCAGGGGGTGAGTATCTGAAAAAGCAGAACATTCGACTCTTAAAAGGATAGTTCAGCCAAAAAGGAGTTTCCTACTAATTTACTTACACACAGGTCATCCAAGATGTAGACTTCTTTCTTCTTCAGTACAACATTAAAGAAGATTTTAAGCTGAATCTGTGAATCTTGGTGATTCGTATAATGGCAGTGAATGGTATCCGGTAGGGATGCTCATTTCGGTTATTTTTGCCAACTGACAACTGCCGCTCGTTTACCGAATATTAATGGTTAACTGGTCAGATTAATATTAAATTATTAATTAATAATAAATAATAATTGACGTGTCTATTTTGTGTCTGACACATTAAGTATTGCATTTTAAAATACTGATTTATTTTAACATGAGAACAACAGCATACAGAATATATTAACAGCAGCACATCTTCAGGCACCTGCAGTGTTTCCAACAGCATAGAAAAACAGAATAAACTAAATAAAAAGAATACAATAAATAGTCCTGCCCTAGATATTTTTTTACTTTAAAGACAAGTTTAGATTACAAAATGAAAACTCTGACTGAATCCTTTTTAAGAACCAGCATATGCTGTACTTTTTCTTCCGTCAAATAAAAATAGCAGGCTACCTCAAATCAATGCTCCATGGAAAATTTGCATTTAATAATTGGAAACCCGCCTCTGCTTTCATTTGATTGAAGAATGGAAAAAACGCAACTGACGTCACATGCTTTTTCACACACATGCTTTTTTCAACAATGACATACAAGGGCGCCGCAAAACGCTCGCAGCCATTAGTAAACCATTCAAAAGATGCCCCTTTCAACGCTAAAAACGTGTTCTCTGTAATCTGCCCCTTATGCAGCCAAACTTTAAAAATATATATGATAATATTTTTAATCGTTTAACTGATACCATTAATCTGGTAAAAACACACCCTTTCGGTTAATGGTTAATAATCGGTTATTATGAGCATTCCTAGTGTCCGTTTTTTAGATTAAAAATAAACGCATACAAATGAGTCCAAATCAATGTGATGCTAAACCATCAGTTCATGTAATGCTGTGTTCACACCAGACATGGCACGGATGAATAAACCGTGCTATTTGCGCATAAATAGACACGTAAACATTTTGAGTTTACTCACTTCATTTGTGCGTGAAATTCCCTTCACAATAGACGTGGATTCGCATCATGGTTAAGGCTACTGTCTGCCTAGTGACTCTAGCTTTGTTGCTAAACGGCTAACATGGATTATATTGAGAGAATAGCTGTGCTTTAGGAAGGCTGAAAAACAGCGTATATTTGTTCGGCGCTTTGCCCAAGTCCACTAGATCCTTTCAGAGGTGCACCCAGCTCTGTGAGTTCACCAACTCCTCCCTAAACTATACCTGGATGATGGAAGCTTTCAGCGGTGGTCTGACTGATCCGAGCCCAGTTTGATGAACTGTTGTCGGAGTCTGCATAAGGATTTCTCCTCAGGACACCAACAACAGGCACATTGTCATAATCACGCCCCTACAAGAGCAAGCTCCTGATCGGTTAACGCAGTGCAAATGTCCGGATAAAGTTCAGATTTTGCAACTCGAGTGATTTGCGCATTAAGCACGTCAAACGCACAAAACGATCGACTTGTGGCGCTTCATTCGCACGAATCGCACCGCAGGATGTCTATTAGCGTCTTTGCATTGACTTCACATGTAAATCACTCACGCTTGATGCCTCAGCCACATCTGATGTGAACCCAATGTTAGAAATTGACCATTATTTACAATATTATTAGCTGTAATCCACATCCTGGTCAGGATGCCTGGTCTGCTAATTAAGCAGCTACAGTACTGCACAGTATTCATTATTATGAATATTTAATATTGTTAGCCACTTTAAACATTATAAACAGTTTGAATATTAACACTGCACTGTGTTTGCATGTTAAAAAAGAAAAAAATGTCAACGTTTAAATTAAAATGTGCTTTTAAAAGTTAATTAAAAATATCACTGTTCTTAAAGTAAATAGAAAACCGCTGTACTTAAATGTAAAGTATTATCATATAGTAGCCTATTCATCAAAACCTAGAAATGTTCTCTGGACCTCATAAATATAAGCTATATGTCATCATATTCATATATCAACTTTTTTGGTCAATTTTGAAATATATGATGCATGTATAGATGGCTTATTTGTTAATATATGATGCATGTATAGATGGCTTATTTGTTAATATATGATGCATGTATAGATGGCTTATTTGTTAATATATGATGCATGTATAGATGGCTTATTTGTTAATATATGATGCATGTATAGATGGCTTATTTGTTAATATATGATGCATGTATAGATGGCTTATTTGTTAATATATGATGCATGTATAGATGGCTTATTTGTTAATATATGATGCATGTATAGATGGCTTATTTGTTAATATATGATGCATGTATAGATGGCTTATTTGTTAATATATGATGCATGTATAGATGGCTTATTTGTTAATATATGATGCATGTATATCTTTGAAATCTAAACATTAGCTTGTATTTTAGATATATGAATTGGATTTACAAATTTAAATCAGAAATTAGGTCCGTTTACTGAACATTAAAGTAGGCGATTTGTGTCAGAAAAGCAAGTGATTAAACCATACCTGTCAACATTGGGATATAAAAATACACCCCAAAACATCTGTTACAGGTATGGGGAGGAAATTAGCTTCAAATGACAGAATACATAATAAACATTAGAAAATTAAAAATAAAATAAAAGGTTTAGCCTATTAAAATCAATTTACTGTTCACATCGGTGTTATAGTACGCGTCAAAGGGTTAAAAGTGTGTTCATATTTTTACTTTAATTATTCAGCGATTCCTCCATGTCCCACTAAAGGAAGCCTGCGTACCACTAGTAATACACGTACCACAGTTTGAGAACCACTGTCTTAAACAATTTAAACTAAAGTATTCACACTCGAACCTACCCGAACTCCAATCCTAACAAACCATACATCAACTGAAAGATTATTTATTCACCCTGTATAAATCCCAATTTTATTACAAATTGACAAAAAAATGTTCACTTATGACTGGTTTTGTGGTAAAGGGTCACATATTTCCATTATACCATCATTAAAACAACAGATTTAATGTTGGCCTAAATCTTTTGCACAGAACTGTATGTGTTTATTTTTTTAATCACCAAAAACCACAGATTCAGCTCAAAATCTTCTTTAATGTTCTACTAAGGAATAAAGTCACCTACATATTGGATGACCTTTGGGTGACTAAATTAACAGTGTGAGCCGCCCCTTTAATTCATGTGTGTTTATGAGCAGGACTGGATGGAGCTGTGGGTGGACGATGCTTTCTGGAGGTTCCTCTTCTCTATTATTCTGCTGGTCATCATGTTTCTGTGGAGGCCGTCTGCTAATAACCAAAGGCAAGCAGACTCCTCTTGAGAAGATCATCTTTTATCTAGTCTTCACTGTTCACATTGTAGAGCATCATCTTAAACAGATGTGTTTGTGTAGGTATGCCTTCACACCGCTCATTGATGACTCCGATGATGAGGAGATCGAGGAGTTCCTGGTGTCTGCAAATATTGGTCAGTCTTGTATCATATATACAAAAGTCAGAATTATTAGCCCTTTTGCTTTTTCAAATATTTCCCAAATGATGTTTAACAGAGCAAGGAAATTTTCACAGTATGTCTGATAATATTTTTTCTTCTGGAGAAAGTCTTATTTTTTTTTTTTCGGCTAGAATAAAAGCAGTTTTTAATTTTATATAAAACATTTTAAGGTCAATATTATTAGCCCTCTTAAGCAATGTTTGTTTTGGATTGTCTACAGAACAAACCACTGTTATACAATGACTTGCCTCATTAACCTAGTTAAGTCTTTAAATGTCACTTTAAGCTGTATAGAAGTGACTTGAAAAATATATAGTCTAATATTATTTACTGTCATCATGGCAAAGATAAAATAAATCAGTTATTAGGAATGAGTTAAATAAACTAGTATTTTAAGAAATGTGTTAATTTTCTTTCTTTGAAAAATGTACAAGGGGCTAATAATTCTGACTTCAACTTTATATATTATTTTTGTTTAAATGATGTTTTTGGGGTTATTTAAAATGCTTTTTTCATTCTCAGCTGATGGGATAAAGTTGAGAGCAGCTAAAACAGAAACCAATGGAACAGTGAAGCCTCCAGCAACTAATCCGGTCAGTGATAGTATGGGAATCAACTGTTTCTAAATAGTTTGTATTATTATTATTGTTATTATCATTATCATCATTATTAATATTGTTGTTGTTATTATGATTTAATTATATTTTTTAAGTATACATTTACAAATGAAACCTCAAAACCTTGGTGTCTGATTTGTTTAATACTTCTTTTGTGCAAGTATGCATAAACTGATCAAAAGTGAGAGTAAAGTCTTACATTGTTCTAAAAAAGTATTCAATGAAATTTAGTTTTGGACATATATATATATTGTTTTATTTATTTATTTATTTTTATATATGTACATGCATACATTCATTCATTCATTCATTCATTTATTTTCCTTCGCCTCAGTCCCTTACTTATCAGGGGTCACCACAGCGGAATAAATCGCCAACTATTCCAGCATATGTCTTACGCAGCAGATGCCCTTCCAGCCACAACCCAGTACTGGAAAACACCCATACACTCTCACATTCACACACACTCATACACTATAGCCAATTTATTCAATTCTAACTCCACACAGAAATGCCAACTTGCCCAGCCGGGACTCGAACCAGCGACCTTCTTGCTGTGAGGCGACAGTGCTAACCACTAAGCCACTGTGATGCCCTTACAACTGTTTAATAATAATAATATTCATAAGTGATTCTTGAGCATCACCTTATCATCAGCATATGAGAATGATTTCTGTGTGATCTTGTGTCACTCAGCAAGAATAGTGATGCTGAAAATTCTTTTGCATTAAAGGAACAGGAATAGTGTTACCATTTTGTTTATATATATATATATATATATATATATATATATATATATATATATATATATATATATATATATATATATATATATATATATATATATATATATATATATTTGATCAAGCAAATACACCCTTGGTGAGCAGAAGAGACAAGGGTTGCATGGTTTACCGGTACTATGGTAGAATTGCGATAATATGGCTCCAAAATACTGGTGGTGCCACTGGTGCAAACGGTAATATCGTCATTAATGGTTTATCTACAATAGATAATGTTGCATGGTGAAAAGTCACTAAATTGCTCACACGTTTGTTCAACATTAGATTATTTTATTTTAATAGTGCATGGAGCCCTTTAAGGTTGCAATACTGTGTAGAGTTTTTGCCTTTTTGGTAGCCTATTGCACGCTTTCTAATGCTTCAGTTCGAACATACATCTGAATCATTCATTTCTGTTCCTGTTATTATGATTCATTAACAACCGCGACTCTCTTTAAAAGACCGACTCACAAAGTGAAATTTTGAATGACTTTGGATTGTTCCCTGATAAGACTGGAAAAAAAATAGATCAAAAACCCAAAATAGCAACAGGAAACGCTGAAACATTTTTGGACCACTTCATGTAGCCTAATTTTGTTGGAAAAATGCTCTTTTTGTAACAAAGTTCATTCTGTATAATTTGTATGTTTATTTTAATGTATTTTTGTTGGTCAGTTATCTGTAAAATTAACAAAAAAAGGAATACATTTTAGGTGAAGTGAGGTGCAAATAATACTTATTGGCCTTAAGGGGATTATGAATTAAATTAAAGTAGCCCTATTATAACAAAGTATTTCTGACAATTTATTATATAATTTGAGTTATCAGGGTTTCCGCAGGGTCTTAAAAAGTCTCAAATTTAAAAAATCTAAATGTAATGCCTTAAAATGTCTTAAATTCACTGTTCTAGGTCTTGAATGTCTTTGCACAGGTCTTATTTTCCCGATGTCCATGTAACTCTACATCTAATGCTCATTTAAATTCTTTTTTGTTGTTGTTGCTTGGTTTTCCTGGTGTTGTAATTCTTTATTTCACTAGTCCAAATGTAATTAGCGGTTTTACAACTGCAAATGAGACCAACATGCAATAGCCAATCAGCTTTCTGTTATTAAACTCAGTGCGCGCGGATGTGACTTCATCGTTGTGTTTGCGGGGGTTCACTTTGGGTGCGCGCGACAGCATTTCGGCTGGAATTAGCTTACAAAATTTTTTAGACTAGAGCGAACAGCGCAGCGCCGCATTTGATTTGAGTTGAATATGAAACACTTTGAAGAGATTTTGTCTGAAACAGGTACGACTGTTCTGACATCTTTATGATCCGTCCATGCGTGGTCCAGATGACCAATAGTTCTTGGATAGAATTTGCAACAGCTGTGGGAAAAGAGGAAAGTTTTTGTGAAAGTTTGGAAAAACCTGAGTAATAAGTTTGTTAAAACCAAAAAGAGTCCATGGCAAAAGTGGACACCCAGGTGGATTTAATATTAGAGAATATATTTTTCCACTATTCATAGGTTTTACCCTGATTTATATATTACAATTTTGAATTTAAAACAATTGAATAGTTACAAACTAAAATTAAGTAACATTATTTCTTTGATAACTGGAAAGGAATATTTGAACCTGTCACTTTACAATATACTGATGCCCAATTTCTAGGCTTTATTGGTGATAATGGTCAGGAATGTCAGACCAATACTGCCTTTTTAGCTAATAAGAAGAGGACAGACACTAGCCAGACAGTAATGTGTGAACTGTTGAGTGGGCAGAATAAAAAAAATGTCATTACTTTTAGTAAGTGTACTTTTTTTTGCTTTTATTCTTACTATAATAAAAAATATAATTGTAGAGCAACACATGTTCTGTTGTCCTTAATATTTAACTTTAATAGGTAGAAATGTCCGAGATATGAACAAAAGCAAGTGATGCATCAAAGTTTGACTTAAAAAATCTTGAATGGTTATAAAAATCTTTATAATCATTATAATAAATTATAAAAAATAATAATAAACAATTAGTTTAAAATTCTTTAATGATATGACATAGTTCTAGAAACTTCCTACTTCTCTGTTTATCCGTCTGGTTTTACTGTCTGTTTCTTTTGACCGGCCCCTGTCATTTAAAAGAATATCTCAATGGCGAATGCATCAAGTATAAAAGCCTCGTCCGTTTCGTGAGGTGCGCCAGGCGAAAGTATAAACCAACCCTAAGATGTTTGTTTGTTTTTTCTGTCGTTCAATGTTGCATCTAATCTGTCTTTAGTACTGTTCAATTTGAATACATTTATTTTACCACTAATTTAGTGATTTTGCATTTTCTCTTTATGTGTTTGCTTGTTTTTGATCTTGTGATATAGGTCTTAAATTTAATACTTAATGGTCTTAAAAAGGTCTTAAAGTCTTAAATTTGACATTATGATATCTGCAGAAACCCTGGTTATGAATTACAGTATCGCAATACTAATCATGATAGCTGGTATAGTATCGAAAGATTAATTTACGGTATCGCTACAACCCTACTAGAGACCTTTATATAAAAGGCTGATCAAATGTTAATGTTCAATGTTCTGTAAATATTGTGTTTATTATTGCCTGTAATAAATTATATAAAATAAGTCAATAACATATTTGATTGTTTCAGGATGAGGATTTGAAGTGGGTGGAGGAGAATATTCCTACCTCTCTGACTGATGTGTAAGTCTGTTTGACAAAAACATGCAGACTGCCCTCTGCTGTTACGTTGTAATGTATAACAATTCGCATCTGTCATTTTTCAGAGCTCTTCCTGTTCTTCTCGACTCAGATGAGGTATGTTAGTTGCATAGATCTTTACTTTATTGGGGGTGGAAAAAAAAATCTACATAAACATTTTATTTAAAGTGCATATAAGGCATAAATAAATGGCTAGTATTCAGAGAAAATGTAATAGACATAGAGCCATATACTTGATCTGTTGTAAAAACATAAGCAGCCTAAAGCACTGTCTGCTGTTTACAAACGTTCTAGAGCATAGTCTGCTGTTAGCATAATTAGCCTAGATTCTGTCTATTGTTTAAAACTAGCATAGAGTGCCATGTGCTGTTAGAAAACTTGCCTAAAGAGTCGTCTGCTGTTAAATGTAGCCTAATGTGGTGTCTGCATATAAAAAAAACTAGCATATAGTTCCATCTGCTATTTGAAGCAAGCCTAGAGCGCCACCTGCTGTTCAAAACAAGTTTAGATTTCCATCTGCTGTTAAAACTAATCTAGAGTGCCATGTGCTATTAAAACAAGCCTAGGTTGCTGCTGTTAAAGCTAATGTAAAGCGTTGTCTGCTGTTCATAACTAGCCTAGAGTGATGTCTGCTGTGCAGAACAAGCCTAGATTACCATCTGCTGTTAAAACTAGCCTAGAGTACTTGCAAACTAGCTTAGAACGCCGTCTGCTGTGGAAACTAGCTTAGTACAACGTCTGCTGCTGAAACGAGCAGACCCGCAGAACCACACACGTTTAAGGCACACACGATCTAGGCAAACCATACATGGTAACTTGCTAACTCCTTAGGAGCATTATCACCACCTATTGAATTTCACAAATATGGCTTCCCATTTCAGTCATTATTATATCGTAACGATCATTTTAACATCTCTGCCGTTTCTGAACTCAAATTATGTAAATAAAAATGATTGGTTAAACACTTATGACTTTATTCATGTGTCCACATTCACAAAGAAAACATAATAGACCATCTAATTGTAGAATTAAGCGCAATAAACTAATTCAGGATCTTAATATTATCATACTTGGTTAAAATCGCTTCGTTGTAAAATATAAAAAGCAAACAATAATGTGTCACATTAAAATGAATTACTATAGTTAATCATTTAAACAATATATAATATAGTTTATATATATATAGTTTAACTAATTATAAACTACTATCTTCTACTAAACGGTAGCAACTTTTAGTAATATATATATATATATATATATATATATATATATATATATATATATATATATATATATATATATATATATATATATATATATATATATATATATATATATATATATATATAATTTTTTATTAATTATTAACAGTTAATTTGTTTGTAGTGCTAAATTTGTTGCATCTATAATTACAGCAAATTACCAGCCAGTACTTTATGGTTTAAAAACAATATATTCCTTACTATAAATTACTGTAGTATTTAATGTGGGAAATCATTAATAAAAAGTTAATAGAAAATCAAGCAAATAAATACTCTTAAATCGCTTGAGTAAAATATTAATATAGTGTTATACATTTATTACATGTAAAAAGATTATTACATATAAAGGTGTATTCTTGCCTATATTAATTGCTATTATTTGTTTCATGGTAAATTAATATATAAATTAAACCAGTCCAATTTAGATCTTTCAGCAAGGCCAGCAAACGAGTATCTGCGATATTGACTCTGTCAGACAATAATGACTGAACATCTATGATGACTGATTGAAAACTGTTCAGTTTATTATATTGAATGGCGATCGGAAACAACGCTCCCCATTCGCCCGTCTCGATCACAATATTTGTGAAATAGTAAACACAATTATTTATTGTGTACAATATTTATCAACAATATATATAAAATTATATTGATGACGATGTTCGAGAAGACGTTAATAACATTAACATCTGTCGTAACCATGTATGGTTTGTCTAGATTGTGTGTGCTGGATTGTGTGTGCCTGAAACGTGTGTGGTTCTGCTGGCCTGCAGCTGGATATTATTGGCTGAAACTAGCCTAGAGCGCCGTCTGCTGTTGAAACTAGCTTAGAGTACTTACAAACTAGCCTAGAACGCTGTCTGCTGTTCAAAACTAGCCTAGAGCGCCGTCTGCTGTTTAAAAACTAGCCTAGAGCACCATCTGATGTTAAAAACTAGCCCATAATGATGTCTGCTTTTAAAAATGAGCCTTAAAGCAGCTCCTGCTGTTCAAATCTAGCCTAGAGCACTGTCTGCTGTTAAAATCTACCCTGGAGCGCTATCTGCTGTTAAAAACTAGCCTAAAGCAACTCTGCTCTTCAAAGCTAGTCTAAAGCGCCATCTGCTGGTAAATCCCAATCTCAGAATAAACTTTGAAACAATCCATGAATCTATTCACATCTATTTTTGTCATGACAGGCCTAAATCTAAATAAGATATGTGAATCAGACTCTGCAGCAGTGTTATAAATGGGTGCGTTTTGTGTATCTTTTACATATTCACCTATCATAAGCTGTCTGTTTCTCCTATAGGAGATCATGACCACCAAATACGAGATGTCTAAAATGGAGTGAGTTTGAGGAATGCTCGAGATCCTCTGACGGAGATCTGACCCTCATAGAGCCACAGACTCGGACCGTTTTCTTCCTGCTGCGGTTGGTTGGTGGATTTTTGAGTTGATTGAAGGAATCCTGCTGAAGGTGCAGACATATTTTAGCTGGTTTAGACGCCATTCTACCTGAACTCTGTGTGAGGCGTTAACTCTTGTTTTCCCGAAACGTCCTGAAGACTGTAACGTCGTCATCTATGTAAAAAGAGACAAGTGTTTATGTTTCTAATGACATACTTGTCAAAATTGTGTGCGGCGATAATGTGTTATTGGAATGGATTAAAATGGGGTTTTGTTTTGCGTGTGTATGTGTGTGCTGGCGTGGGTCTTGAAAAAACACTAAGGAACATGGTAATACTTGAAAGGGTGTTCATAAGACTGTCATGAAACTTTTATAATCTTATAACAACTGTTATAACAACTTATAAAAAGCTTATAACAACTGTTATTAAGTGTCAATGGCACAGTTATGTCATTTTAAATGACATTGTTTTTATAATGACAACTTGACATAAATACATCACAACCAGTCTTCATCTTTGTTATGACAACTTGTCATAAATCCGTCATAAACATGATTGTCAAATAGAGCATTTGTCTGCTGTTCAAACCTAGCCTAGAGCACTATCAGCTGTTCAAAAGTAGCCTTGAGCATCATCTGCTGTTCAAACCTATCCTAGTGTGTCGTCTGCTATTCAAACCTAGCTTAGAGCACCACCTGCTATTCAAATCTAGCACCATCTGCTGTTCAAAACTAGCCTAGAGCGCCATCTGCTTATAAAAAAACTAGCTTAGACCATCATCTGTTCAAAACTAGCACAGTGTTTGTCTGCTGTTCAACCCTAGCTTAGAGCACCACCTGCTGTTCAAATTTAGAACCATCTGCTTTTACAAAAACTAGCCTAGAGCGCCATCTACTTAATAAAAAAACTAGCTTAGACCGCCATCTGCTATTACAAGAAAGCCTAGAGCACCGTCTGCTGTTCAAAACTAGCCTAGAGCGTTGTCTACTGTTCAAACTTAGCCTAGAGCACCATCTGCTGTTCAAGCATAGCCTAGAGCTCCATTTGCTGTTCAAAACTAGCACCATCTGCTGTTAAAAACTAGCCTAGAGCACCATCTGCTTATAAAAAACTAGCTTAGACTGCCATCTGCTATTAAAAGAGAGCCTAGAGCGTCATCTGCGGTTCAAAACTAGCACCATTTGCCGTTTAAAACTAGCCTTGAGCGCCATCTGCTTATAAAAAAATTAGCTAAGACCACCATCTGCTATTAAAAGAAAGCCTAAAGAACCGTCTGCTGTTCAAAACTAGCCAGAGAGCGTTTGTCTGCTGTTCAAACCTAGCCTAGAGCGCCATCAGCTGTTCAAAAGTAGCCTAGAGCATCATCTGCTGTTCAAACATATCCTGGTGTGTTGTCTGCTATTCAAACCTAGCTTAGAGCACCATCTGCTGTTCAAAACTAGCCTAGAGCACCATCTGCTAATAAGAAACTAGCTTAGACCGCCATCTGCTATTAAAAGAGAGCCTAGAGCACCATCTGCTGTTCAAGCATAGCCTAGAGCTTTATTTGCTATTCAAAACTAGCGCCATCTGCTGTTCAAAACTAGCCTAGAGCACCATCTGCTTATTAAAAACTAGCTTAGACTGCCATCTGCTATTAAAAGCAAGCCTACAGAACCTTCTGCTGTTCAAAATTAGCCTAGAGCTCCATCTGCTGTTAAAACTAGCACCATCTGCTGTTATATAGATAGCAGCGCTATCTGCTTATAAAAAACTAGCTTAGACTTACATCTGCTATTAAAAGCAAGCATAGAGCACCGTCTGCTATTCAAAACTAGCCTAGCTGTGTTTGTCTGCTGTTCAAACCTAGCTTAGAGCATTACCTGCTGTTCAAATCTAGAAACATCTGCTCAAAACTAGCCTAGAGCGCCTTCTGCTTAATAAAAAAAAATAGCTTAGACTACCATCTGCTATTATAAGAAAGCCTAGAGCACCGTCTGCTGTTCAGACCTAGCCTAGAGCACCATCTGCTGTTCAAGCGTAGCCTAGAGCTCCATTTGCTGTTCAAAATCAGCGCCATATGCTGTTCAAAACTAGCCTAGAGCACCATCTGCTTATAAAAAAACTAGCTTAGACTGCCATCTGCTATTAAATGCAATCCCAGAGAACCTTCTGCTGTTTAAAACTAGCCTAGAGCGACATCTGCTGTTAAAACTTAGCCTAGAGCATCATCTGCGGTTCAAAACTAGCACCATTTGCTGTTTAAAACTAGCCTTGAGCGCCATCTGCTGATAAAAAACTAGCTAAGACCGCCATCTGCTATTAAAAGCAAGCCTAGAGCACCGTCTGCTGTTCAAACCTAGCCTAGAGCGCCATCAGCTGTTCAAAAGTAGCCTAGAGCATCATCTGCTGTTCAAACCTATCCTAAAGTGTCGTCTGCTGTTCAAAAGTAGCTTAGAGCACCACTTGCTGTTCAAAACTACCCTAGAGCGCCATCTGCTTATAAAAAACTAGCTCAGACCGCCATCTGCTATTAAAAGCAAGCCTAGAGCACTGTCTGCTGTTCAAAACTAGCCTAGAGTGTTGTCTGCTGTTCAGACCTAGCCTAGAGCGCCATCTGCTGTTCAAACCTAGCCTAGAGTTCCATTTGCTGTTCAAAACTAGCACCATCTGCTGTTGAAAACTAGCATAGACTGACATCTGCTATTTAAAGCAAGCCTAGAGAGCCGTCTGCTGTTCAAAACTAGCCTAGAGCATTTGTCTGCTGTTATAATCTAGCCTAGAGCATCATCTGCTGTTCAAACCTATCCTAAAGTTTCGTCTGCTGTTCAAATCTAGCCTAGAGCATCATCTGCTGTTCAAACCTATCCTGAAGTTTCATCTGCTGTTCAAACCTAGCCTCTAGTGCCATCTGCTGTTCAAGTCTAGCTTAGAGCTCCACCTGCTATTCAAATCTTGCACCATCTGCTTTTCAAAACTAGCCTAGAGCGCCATCTGCTTATAAAAAACTAGCTTGGAACGCCATCTGCTATTAAAAGCGAGTCTAAAAGCAGCTCCTGCTGTTCAAAACTAGCCAAGTTAATCAAAACTAATGACAGTTGTTATAAGCATGCGTAAAATCTCATTCACATTCATGACATCATGTCATGATTATAAATGTTTAATAACAGTTTTATGAACCCCTCTTCAAGTATTCAAGTGTTAGCAGATGTTGACCAAAGCGTCCTCTACGTTTCCATTAAGTTGTCGCTGACTGTATATAAAGTGTTATTTTCCAATATTATGTCTGTAAGTTCAGCACATGATGTGAATAGTACTAGCGATTTGTATTTGCTTGAGTTTGTACAGGGAGTAATTTAATTGAGGGATGAATCAATGATTATGAACTAATTTGTATGGTTTGTTTTGTACAGAGCCCAGATCAACTTACTGAAAGAAGCACAGTTCCCCTCAGAAATTGATATTAAGTTATTTGTCTCGTCTTTCAAACCTACATGCCGTTATTTGTACCGTGAAGCACAAAAAGGAGAGGCTTTGAAGGAAAATGTCTCAGTTACTTGTGAATTATACAGCAAAATGTGAGCCATCGTTGGCCAAAAACCTGTATTTTTGTTGCATTTGCTTCTATTGTGCAGTCTAAAACCTACTTTTTGGACACAAGATTGGAAATTAGTGCAACGTATTTACATTTTTTTTTAATGAAGGATTTTATTTTATTTACTTTGCAAATATGTAGCATGAAGGCTCGCAGTTATTGCATTACATGGTAGAAAAAAGGTAACACTTGATGGGGTGTTCATAAGACTGTCATTAGACTTTTATAAGTATGACATCATAAATATGGAGGCAAGACTTTATGCTTGCTTATAACAACTGTTATTAAGTGTCATTGGCTCAGTTATGACATTTAAAATGTAAAGAGGACATTATTTGTTATGACAACTTGACATAAATACATCACAACCTGTCCTCATCTTTGTCATGACAACTTGACATTACAAAACTTGTCATAAATCTGTTATAAACATGATTGTCATTAAGCTGTTATAAGTGTGTCATGAATTCTATAACATCGTCATTAATATTTTTTAACCTCAACTTCAGTAGTACAAGCTGAATTTGTTATTAAAATGTCATTAAATATTAATGACGCTCTTAAAATGATTTGACAGAGTAATGACACTTTAAAAGAGACATTTTAATGACAAATTAACTGAAAACCTGATCGTAAAAATATTCATGATGCATTTATAATGCCTCTTGACAATCATGTTTATGACGGATTTATGACAAGACAATTTCTGTCAAGACAAAACCGGTTATGATGCATTTATGTCGCTTAATTACACGTAATAAAATCTCATTCACATTTATGACGTGTCATGTCATGATTATAAAGGTTTTATGACAGTCTTATGAACACTCCTTCAAGTAAAGTGCTACCAAAAAGCGTAGTTATATGGTTTAATCAACTTGAAGGTGAGTAAATGTTCAATTTTGTGTGAAGTATACTTGTAAGTCATTATTCTTTTGTTTTTGAGGAGAAGTGTGTGTCTCGATCACTCTGTAGATGCACACTGAAGCCTTAACATACGCTTCGTTTTGCTTCAAATGCTTCAGGGGTGTCCAAACTCTGTCATGGAGGGCCGGTGTCCTGCTTATTTTACTTCAAATCCCAATTAAACACACTTGAACAAGCTAATTAAGCTCTTTGGTATGCTAGAAACTTCCAGGCAGGTGTGTTGAAGGATGTTGGAGCTAACTATACAGGACACCGACCCTCCAGGACCAAGTTTGTACACCCCTGCTGTAAATCATTTTGCCTTTTCTGCTCTGGACATTCTGTGACAGACTAAACAACGTGTGGTTTACTATTAGTGTTGCCACGATACTGGAATTCGATACCAATCGATACTGAAATTTTAAAAACGTCCATTTCCTGCGAACATTTGAGCACGTTCTTAAACAACGCTGATTTGCCATTGTGTTCACATGCTCAACAGAAATGACTGTGATTGGCTGTGGAGGTCATCAGTTCACCGAACTCACCGCTGTTTACTAAGTGCAACCAAAGATACAGGAACACTGGAGCGTTTTAAAGCTGCGATTCATCAGTGGATCACTCGTATGTCAGCTTATAGACAAACCAGCTGATCGACGTGACTTTGAAGCGCTCCAGTGTCCCTGTATCTGTGGTTTCACTCAGTAAACAGTGGTGAGTTCGGTGAACTGATGACCTTCACAGCCAATCACAGTCATTTCTGTTAAGCACGTAAGCACAATAGCAAATCAGCACTGTTTAAGAACGTGCTCAACAGCGCTCAAATGTTCACGGAAAATGGACATTTTTAATATTTCAGTATCAGGACAACACTATTTATTATGCTGTACCACATTGAACAGAATGACTGTTCAACCTCATGATGTTTTCGTATACATTTTTGCATTATTCAGATGGAAAATACATCAGATAACTTCAAAATTGTGTATGATATAAAGCGCACTTTAAGTGAATGTGATTTCCTGTGGTGGCATGCAGTGATGGGCTTAATTTATCTGCATGTTGCTGACCTTGTCCTTCATATTTCTGTTTCTTCATAAAACTCTTTAATTTCTGTGGTTTTCTTTGATTATTATTTATTTGTTAGCTTATCCATCAGACACTGTTCAAAGAGCGCAGTTGATGTCCCGTAAAGCTCAGGTCCTGTCTGTTTTCTGTCTACGTGCTTATTTATCCACCTTTCATACACTTTAAATGATGTGGGTTGCAATAAAGACTCTTTATTACAGTCGAAATGTGAGTTTGGAAGCGTTGAGTTGTTCAGTGTTTTACTCTGTCATTATTTGTGTACAGAAGGTGTTTGATAAGATTGACCATGAATGGTGTCATTATTATTTTGTCTGATCTATAAAAGATAAATCTGTTGGTAGAGGTCCTAATTTCTAATACAATCTCTCTTGTATTTTTCATTTTGTTTTGTTTAGAAGTGTTACTATTCTTCACCGTTTCCTGTAATACACACTTAAGGTGAATTTCTACCTGGACAGGAGCATGAGTTTCTTTTAAGGCTAAGTTTAATTATGCTTATTAAGTCTAATCAAAAACCTTAAGAGAAACCAGGCTCAATTGGGCACGACCATTTCTCCTCTGGCCAAACTTCTTGTGCAGAGCTGCAGTCTAGGTGCTGGAGAACGCTGGACATCCTTTGTGAAGAAGCTGCAGGTGTTAGTTGGTCACCGGCTGGCCCACGAGATCAATGCATGACTCGTCTGTCACTGGGGTCTTTCAGGAATCAGTCTCATGCTCTCCACTTCTCCATGACCACCACAGCATCTGCTCAGGATACGGCCGGGTCCAAGATTATGGATGCCTTTGGAAGTCCTCTATGGTTGGCACCATCTCTTTTTTTATGTGTTGTCCTTGAGGTCCTCGATGGTTGGCGTCATCTCTTAGGTTTTGGATCACATCAATGGTGCTGCACAATCTCTAGAGGCCTCAGGATGAGTAATTTTTACCTGGACAGGAGTATGAGTTTCTTTTAAGGCTAAGTTTAATTATGCTTATTGAGTCCAAGCAAAAACCTTGAGAGAAACCCGGCTCAGTTGGGCACGACCATTTCTCCTCTGGCCAAACTTCTTGTGCAGAGCTGCAGTCCATACGCTGGAGGCTAGAGAATGCTGGACGTACATTGTGGAAAAGCTGCAGGTGTGACAAGGTCACCGGCGGGTGTTCAGGCTGGCCCACAGGATCAATGCGGAGACTCGTCTGTCACTGAGGTCTTTCAGGAATCAGTCTCATGCTCTCCACTCCTCCATGACCACCACAGCATCTGCTCAGGATATGGCCGGGTCCAATATTATGGATGCCTCTGGAAGTCCTCTATGGTTGGCATCATCTCTTTTTATGTGTTGTCCTTGAGGTCCTCGATGGTTGGCATCATCTCTTCACAAGTCTTGGATCACATCAATGGTGCTGCACAATCTCTAGAGGCCTCAGGGTGAGTAATTTCTACCTGGACAGGAGTATGAGTTTCTTTTAAGGCTAAGTTTAATTATCCCTATTAAGTCTAAGCAAAAACCTAGAGAGAAACCGGGCTCAGTTGGGCACGACCATTTCTCCTCTGGCTAAACTTTTTTTGCAGAGCTGCAGTCTATGCGCCGGAGGCTGGAGAATGCTGGATGTCCATCGTGGAGAAGCTGCAGGTGTGAGAAGGTCACCGGCGGTTGTTCAGGCTGGCCCACAGGATCAATGCGGAGACTCGTCTGTCACTGGGGTCTTTCAGGAATCAGTCTCATGCTCTCCACTCCTCCATGACCACCACAGCATCTGCTCAGGATACGCCCTGGTCCAAGATTATGGATGCCTCTGGAAGTCCTCTATGGTTGGCATCATCTCTTTTTATATGTTGTCCTTGAGGTCCTCCATGGTTGGCATCATCTCTTCACAGGTCTTGGATCACATCAATGGTGCTGCACAATCTCTAGAGGCCTCAGGATGAGTAATTTCTACCTGCACAGGCTAAGTTTAATTATGCTTAAGTCTAAGTAAACGTACTGATGAAACTTGACTCTGTCTGCATTTTAAATTGTTAAATCTGTGTAGGTACTTATTCCAAAAAAAGTCATTAGTTTGTGAAAAGTTATATTGTCATTTTCACATGACCTTCCAGTGCCATTCACAAATCCTCTTCTCATGAGATTGTGAAGTGTCCATCGTATGCTTTTTTCCTGTCTAAATTATATAGGATATATTGTAAGTACCTGACAACATACTAACAATGTAAATAAGTACTGCTAATTTTTTAATTAATAATTGTTTTGCAGGTCTGATAGTGGTGCAGTGGAAAGCACGATCGCTTTACAGCAAGAAGGTCGCTGGTTTGAACCTTGGCTGGGTTCGTTGGCATTTCTTTATGGAGTTTGCATGTTTTCCCCGTGTTGGCGTGGGTTTCCTCCGAGTGCTCCGGTTTCCCCCACAAGTCCAAAGACAAGCGCTAAATGTGAATTGGGTAAGCTAAAATTGTCTGTTGTGTATGAGTGTGTATGGATGTTTTCTAGTGATAGGTTGCAGCTGGACGGGCATCCGCTGCGTAAAACATATGCTGGATAAGTTGTCGGTTGATTCCACTGTGGTGACCCCTGATTAATAAAGGGAATAATCCAAAAAGAAAACAAACGAATGAGTAATTGTTTTGCGTCCACTAAAAGGTGCACTGTATACATTATGGAAGTCATGTTGCAATTCTACATTTCAGGGTTGTCAGAACTGGTTCATGCTTAATTATCTAATGCCTAAATATCTATTTCATATAAATCTTTGATACTTGAATACTGAGTAATGTTAGGTCTAGGTCAGAGGTGTTCAAACTCAGTCCGGGAGGGCCGGTGTCCTGCTGAGTTTAGCTTCAACTTGCTTCAACCAGCAAGTAAGGTTGAAGCTAAACTCCCCAGCACTCAGTTTGGACACCCCTGGTCTAGGCCAGTGGTTTCCATCCTTTTTTTGTCTGAGACCCCCTTCCCCCCCTGAAAATATTGCATGTGGCTGGGTCAGGGACAACAAGCTTTGAGAAAATGGAATAAAAGCATAGTTCAGGTAGCCATCTTGGTATTTCATGTTTCCAGTATTGCTAGAGCTGCGACCCGAAATGTTTGGAGCTTTCTCACCTGGTACCAGTATGCTTGGGTCATTACTATTAGCTGCTGAAGGCGAATCAATGAGACTCGGTTGTTTTTGTGGAGGACGAATTACAGCCAGGGGATAAAATGAATTGCTAAAAATTGTAAAAATATGACTCGATCACCCCCCCCCCCCCCCTCCACACACACACACACACTTCGCTAAGGTCCCCTTGTGGGGCGGGACCCCCCTGTTGGGAACCGCTGGTCTAGGCTACTGATTGAATGAATTAATCTTCAGACGCTCGGTTGTCAACTGATTATTAACCAAAATAGCTAGATTTTTCCATTTTGATTACATTCATTCATTCATTCATTTTCTTTTCGGCGTAGTCCCTTTATTAATCTGGGGTTGCCACAGTGGAATGAACCGCCAACTTATCAAGCATATGTTTTACGCAGCGGATGCCCTTCCAGCTGCAACCAATCATTAGGAAACACACTCATTCACACTCATACATTGGGGCACCCAGAGAAAACAAACACCAACACTGGGAGAACATGCAAACTCCACTCGACTTGAACCAGCGACATTCTTGCTGTGAGGTGATTGTGCTACCCACTGCGCCACCGTGCTGCCATAGAGTATTATTTGTTATTTATTAAATGACCCAATACATTGTATTTTATCAACGTCTACCCCAAACCTAAACCCAACCGTCACAGTAACGTAAAAACAGTAATTGTACAGAGGATTATTTATCTACTAAATTACCCAATAAATTGCAATTTTTAACATCTATCGTAACCCTAAACCCAACCATCACTGTATTGTAAAAATATTAATTATAGTTATAGTGTCATAACAAATGCTGCTTTATTGATGTGCACATCACACTTCCGGTCGGCCGTGTATCATATCAAAATCAAATCCCTTTTATTGTCACATCAGCACCAGCATGTGCACTATGGTGAGGGGGGGGGGGGCTAATAATTCTGACTTCAACTGTAAGTCTTCACATCTTATTTGAGAGTATTTGATATGATAAAATGTTCAGAAATCTTTTTTAGTTTTCTATAATTCTTAACAAATGGCAAACATTTAATTGGTAAAGGGGAGAAAGCTGTGTCTTCCATCTTAAACCAAATAGTTAGTCCTTTCACTACACCAGCTAATCATATTTTTTAAAGTGGGCTGCCCAATAAATATAGTGTTTTAATAGAAGAAAAAAATTCAGTGTCTTCATTTATGTTTAAAATATTATTATGGCGGCGCAGTAGGTAGTGCTGTCGCCTCAAGAAGCAAGAAAGTCACTGGTTCGAGCCTCGGCTGTGTCAGTTGGCGTTTCTGTGTGGAGTTTGCATGTTCTCCCTGTGTTCATGTGGAGATTCCTCCAGGTGCTCCGGTTTCTCCCACACTCCAAACACATGCACTATAGGTGAATTGGGTAGGTTAAATTGTCCGTAGTGAATGAGTGTGGATGTTTCCCAGAGATGGGTTGCAGCTGGAAGGGCATCCACTGTGTAAAACATATGCTGGATAAGTTGGCGGTTCATTCCGCTGTGGCGACCCCAGATTAATAGAGACTAAGCCAAAAAGAGAATGAATGAATATTATTATCATGCCACAAGGGGGCGTCATCATCCAAACAGTAAATACTTCTGAACAATGGATATAATACTCTTCATCTTGATTCATTAACATCTGTTAATCTGTTCATCTAAAGCAGGTTTGATCATACATGCTGCTAGTAGCAGTAGAACAAACACAAAATACTTATCTTTTAATTTTAGTCTGCTTCTCTCTAAAAAGATAGACCTGTGTACATTCATGCAGCCTCAGTGTTTTGCTGTTGTTGGTCTAAAACTAAGACAAAACGTTCGTATAGCGTATTCTCCTTGGCATACAAATCCATAACTCTCTTTGTGCTAATCTGTGAACTTTGAGTCTTAAACCAAGAAACATGACAAACAAACACAACCATACTGTGACCACAACTAAACACAGGCAAGATAGAAATCTACTTTTCCAATGGCAAACATGTGCTTTTACTGATGCATGAAAGTTTTCCCCTTTAGTGTGTAATCTAGTCCAAAATAATAGCTCTTCAAACACACACGGGTCGCCGCATCTCAAATCAAGCACATTTCAGAAACATTGCTAGCTCATTTTTTTCCTGAAGGAACACAAACAAATACTCACGAATGCTTAAAATATTGTCATAGGTGTAAAATTGTTGAAGAATTCTCTGATTTATAGAAGAGGTCAACATGAAGAATTTGACCTGAGATTTAGAGTCAAACTTCAGGGGTTTCAACATGAATTTAGAAAGATGCGGCACTGTGTTATTGTTGCAGTGAGTTGAAGGTCTGTTAGTGAACTCTGTAGTCTTTAGCAGAGTTTGTTCCTTTATATCTTTATGGTGATGTTTAAAAATGGCCACTTTATTAGGTACACCTGTCCAACTGCTCAACGCACATTTCTAATGCAATCCAGTACAGGGAAACACCCATACACACTTATTCACACTCATACACTACGGCCAATTCAGCTTATTCAATTCCCCTTTAGACCATTTTGAGGGATGTAAACAAAAACAATGGTGGCAACATATTTCCTGTTATGCATTTTTCATTTCCATAGCATACCATATTTCTGAGAATCCAAAAAGAGCCACATATTGATAAATAATGTTATGATAGCTGTTTTAACGTTAAGTTATGATTGAATTGCCTCTTCGGTTCGAACCAGCGACCTTCTTGCTGTGAGGCGACAGTGCTAACCACTGACCCATCGTGTCGCCCCTCTCCTTCATTTGTTATTGCCAAAAAAAATTATCTATATGGTGACTTAGTGGTGAGTACTGTCGCCTCAGCAAGAAGGTAGTTCGAGTCCCGTCTGGGCCAGTGTAAAATATATGCTGGATAAGTTGGCGGTTCAGTCCACGGTGGCGACCTCTGATAAATAATGCGAGTAAGCTGAAGGAAAATTTATGAAAAATATTATATTATATATGTATATGTATATATATATGTATATGTATATATATGTATATATATGTATATGTATGTATATGTGTGTATATATATGTCTATGTGTATATATATGTCTATGTGTATGTATATGTATGTGTGTATATATATGTATGTGTGTATGTATGTATGTGTGTATTTATGTATGTGTGGATATAAATATGTATGTGTAAATATATGTGTATATATATGTATATGTGTATATATATGTATGTGTGTATATATGTATATGTATGTGTGTATATATGTATATGTGTATATATATATGAATATGTGTATATATATATATATATATATATATATATATATATATATATATATATATATATATATATATATATATATATATATATATATATATATATAAAATATTAATAAAACATAAAATCACATATTTTAGCCTGGTTGGATTGACATGAAATTACCAACATGAACAAACTCTCAAATAAACACCTGAACGGCAGGTTTACTGAGTTCATACACATTTTATACTATTACTCAATTTTATCACTAGAATGAACATTTTAGTCAGTTTCACAGACAAATCTATAATTTAATCTTAGGTTTTTTTAATAAAGTACAAATGCTGTATATATTATTTGAAATGACCTAAAAAGGCCCTGGTCACTGTTCACTTTCATTACAGAAAAGAGAAAATCTCCATCTGTTTTCTGCAGGATGAGGAAAGCCATTTTGGTTTGGAGCGACATGAGGGTGAGTAAATGATTCCTTTCACTTCAGTGTTTGCTTTATCTGTTCTTCCCTCAAATTGTCTGTTTATTGCTTGTAGTGGAAGTCTTTGGTCCTTCAGTTTCCTCTGGCAAATCTCACTGTACTTAAAACCGTTTGAAAGCTTCGGTCTGCGGATTGAGATTAGAGATGTTTTACAGTAATTGCTGGGATTTTACAGTTGAAGTGTGTTGTCATTTCACTGAACATGTGCTTTTGGAAGCTTGTGGTTCTTTTGATCTCCTTATTGCACGTTAAAGGAGAGAGAGGGGGGGGGGGGGGGGGGGGGGGGCTGGGAAACCACATGTGGTCAACATTACTTTTCTCTTTCTAGCAAACACGTAATTGAAAAACACACAGATGAATGCTCTTTAATTTCCTGATTATTATTGGTCCTGGGATTCCTGCCATATTTAAGATCGTGTTACTGGACATGTTATGATCCTCTTGATTTAAGACAGAATAACCTGCTTATTTCAAAGATTGTATTTATTTTTATTTTAGTGCTGTCAAACGATTTATTACAATTAATCGCATCCGATATAAAAGTGTGTATTTGTCATTTCTATTTTAGAAACCGTTTCTATTTTTCATGGCTGAACAGCAGCATAAACCACGATGACAATGATCAGCTCAGGTACTGATTATGTGCTTAAGTCAGTGTTAAATGCGTCTTATGGGAGTTTGAATAACATTTTACATGACATTTGTTGCCATACTCAAAGCAGCAGCAGATTTAGAACTGTGACTCAATGCAAACCAACAAATGTTGCTCAGCATTTACTTGTAGTAATGATAAAGAGGTTTAATATGTGAAGAGTTCAGATGCAAAATTCTGTAAATCCATCAGACCTCTTTAAATGTAAAAGAGCATTTTCTATCAGGCTCCTCTGATTAGGTTCAGAAGTTTCATTTGATAGGGAATAAGGTTATTAGCTAGTAAATAAAATATATTTTTTTTCATAAATGTCACTTTAGACAATTCTTTGGTTAGATTTTTAAAATCAGTTGGAAGTAGAAATTGTTTTACCAAACATAAAACACATTATTATTATTATATTACATTACACAAACCACCTAAAAGTACAAATACATAAATAAATTAAGTGACGGTTCATTCTGCTGTGGCGCTCCCTGGTAAATCAGGGACTAATAAAGGAAAATGGATGAATGAAATCTGTGAAGTGCATTTTCGTCAGTAAAATTAAAATTGACCTTAATAAAATCGTAATTGATTTGAGACAGAATAACCTGCTTATTTCAAAGATTTTATTTATTTTATTTCAGTGCTGTCAAACGATTAATTGCAATTAATCACATCCAATATAAAAGAGTGTATTTGTTCTATTTTAGAAACCGTTTCTATTTTTCATGGCTGAACAGCAGCATAAACCACGATGACAATGATCAGCTCAGGTACTGATTATGTGCTTTATACGCTGTTAAATGCTTCTTATGTGAGTTTGAATAACATTTTAGGTGACATTTGTTGCCATACTCAAAGCAGCAGCAGATAGTTTACTTCAGATTTAGAACTGTGACTCAATGCAAACCAATCAAGATTGCTCAGCATTTACTTGTAGTAATGATAAAGAGGTTTAATATGTGAAGAGTTCAGATGCAAAATTCTGTAAATCCATCAGACCTCTTTAATTGTAAAAAAGCATTTTCTATCAGGCTCCTCTGATTAGGTTCAGAAGTTTTATTTGATAGGGAATAAGGTTTTTAGCTAGTAAATAAAATAACTTTTTTTCATAAATGTCACTTTAGACAATTCTTTGTTTAGATTTTTAAAATCAGTTAAATCCACCTATCGGGACAAGTGTAATTAGTTGAAAAATCACTAAAGATGCTAGTAGAAATTATTTTACCAAACATAAAACACATTATTATTATTATATCACATTACACAAACCACCTAAAAGTACAAATACATAAATAAAGTAAGTGGCGGTTCATTCTGCTGTGGCGCTCCCTGGTAAATCAGGGACTAAGGAAGGAAAATGAATGAATGAAATCTGTCAAGTAAGTGCATTTTAGTCAGTAAAATTAAAATTGACCTTAATAAAATCATAATAATTTATTGTTATTTCTGATATTTGGCATTTAGACTTCAAGCGAGTAGTAATGCAAACATTATAAACCATGCTTGTTAGATTTAAACTATGTAGTGTAATATGTACAGTGCAAATCATGAATAAAAACGTATTGCCCATGTGCGCTGCTATCATAACATGCTATGTGCAAAATGCAGATACTTTAAAAATATTATCAATTCAAATATTTTGGTGTACTGCAAGTAGAACAAAGCAGAACATTGAGAAAAGATCATTATCTGTGCAATATTCATTTATATAGAAGCTTAGACATAACGTAATATAAATAATGTGTAGTTTTATACATTATATTTATCTTTAAAATTAGCTTACGTTAGCAGAAAAGGGATGTCTTTCAGACACTTTTCAGGCTTATCAGCTACATTTAAAACATATGATTCGAATCGTGTCTTCTGATTGGTTCTCGAACATATCGGCTTTTGCTGTCAAAGGCAAGTGGCGTTTAGAGGCTTTTGCCAGCAAAAATTTCTGAATGGTCTGACGCTGCGATTTTATTTGTTGAACATGTACTATGTCGTTATGTTATTTTTGGGGGAAGTGGCATTTAGTGGCTTTAGCATCTGAACTCTTCATGTGTTAATTAGATTATAAACCTCACCGTTTAGTTGGAGTGCAGTGAGTACACTATTCTGCGCTTCTGAATGGCTGTATTTAAATGTTTCTGTCATGTTGCGTCTTCATGTGTTAATTAGATTATAAACCTCACCGTTTAGTTGGAGTGCAGTGAGTACACTATTCTGTGCTTCTGAATGGCTGTATTTAAATGTTTCTGTCGTGTTGCGTCTGGTGCAATTTGTAGCCAAATTGCTGCTCTCTGGAATCTTGTCACATAGTGTGCTGTACAGCAGGGGTGCCCCCAAGGGCCACGGCCACCCCTGGGTAAACTCTGGCCACCCCAATATGATTCTGCTGTTGATATTATTAATTTAAATGTACTTAAGTAAATTCCCAATGTTTCTATAAATAAATAAATAAAATGCAGCTACTGAATTATTGTTGGTGCCACTGACGTAGCTGATTCACTGCCCCTCTCCCTCCCCCAGTGGCGGATTTAGACATGGGCATTGGGCAATAAGCCTAATGCTAGGGCGGCATCTTGCTGGGTGCCACATGCGGAGACGGTGTAAAAAAACATCCCCAAGTAAAAGCATTGGGATACGATTTACTTTATGCAAGTGTATTAACTTAGAGTGGCAATCCCAGAATAAAGACGTTAGGAGCCGTTCACAGCTGACATCTTTTGCACGCGTTCTCTATGTGCAATCGAAACACTGGTAAAAAGCAAACTGACGCATGCGCGCAGAAAACCATTCCCGCGCGCCTCACATGCGCTCCTGTGGGAATCCCGGTTGTTTACATGCACGCGAGAAAATACGCGACGCTCATGCACATATAACATATATATAAAATAGACGAAAATTGTATTGTTTTCACTAGAGAAAAAATATGTTAATTATTATTACCGCAAAACCCTCTCAAAATTAAAAGCTAAATAGAAAAAAATATTATTAAACAAACATAAATTTGATGGGGTGGCACGGTGGCTCAGTGGTTAGCACTGTCACCTCATAGCAAGAAGGTCGCTGGTTTGAGTCCCGGCTGGGTCAGTTGGCATTTCTGTGTGGAGTTTGCATGTTCTCCCTGTGTTGGCGTGGGTTTCCTCCGGGTTCTCCGGTTTCCCCAGCAGTCCAAACACATGCGCTATAGGTGAATTGGATAAACTAAATTGGCCGTAGTGTTTGTGTGTTTAAATGCGAGCGTATAGGTTATTCCCAGTACTGTGTTGTGGCTGGAAGGGCATCCAATGTGTAAAACATATGCTGGAATAATTGGTGGTTCATTCCATTGTGGCGATCTCTAAAATAGAGACTAAGCCAAAGGAGAATGAATGAATGAATAAATACATTTGGTTTATATTATTGAAAAAGGGTACGTTATAGACATTCGTCCCCATTTGATCGTTAATAAGAGCTGCTACTTTTTCCCAGTCTGTGAAAGTTTTTGCATAGGTTTACATTCTAGCTCAACCGTCCCTTTTGAGAATAAATGAGCCAAATTAGCATGTGGAATGTCCTGCATCAAAGCCACATCAGAGATCAGAGAGATGAATAATGCTGCCGTCTCTCCACTTTGATCAATTGATTGTTCATTTACTGATCGTTCTGTGGAGGATCAAAGAAACCAGTCTAAGACATCAAACTGGAAAAACAAATCACATTTCTGACTTTAATTAGGAAATGTTCAGTGGTTGGTCCATGATTCGTGCGGATCACAACCCACGGTTTGGAACACACGAGACCCACGGATTAATACTTTTGTTTTACTTGTAGATTAATCCTAAATTTGGAACGATCGCAGAGAGATCGCCTCTTGCGTCATTCAAATCAATTGTATGAAAGCATTTAGGCTTTCCTGTAAAATATAATGATGATGGAAGAAGTTGTGGCAGGTTATTGAGGATGTGGTGGGTTCTTAGGTTATTAAAGGTGTTTTCTGTCACTATTTGTTTAGCCTGCATTAACCTCTTAAGGCCCGAGGTGTTTATAACAATCATTTTATTTATTTCTCTTTGCTATTCAGGCTTATTATAAACTAATTAGAATAAAAATCTAACTATCATCTTTTGATATTATATACTTTTTGTGTAAAAATATGTCCAAATATGTGGACTCGAGGTCGGAATTTACATAAAACACTTTTTTCTAAATGTTTTTTGATGCATATTTAACATAAACATTTTTTTAAAACTTGCTTTGACTATCAGAGAGTAAAAACAACATTTTTTTCCCATTTTAAACAGTTAAAAATAGTGTTTGGGACATTTCATATGCTGCAAAACAGTTGCAGGATGACACTGTATGTCTGTAACAAAATATAAAACATTCAAAGTATTTTAAATAGCCACTTAAGAGCTAAAATGTGCTGTCCACGTATGTGACCACTAAGCCCTAGGAGGTTATTGCATTCAGTGTACGCTGCACGATTAATCATTCAAGAGTTCACACTTAGATATTGTTTGACAACTGTTAGCAGGTTTGGCATGCTGTCCCAGGAGAGAACCCTGAGCTCGGAGATAGGTGAGCCCAGGGCTCCCGCCTGGTCCATAGAGCATATGAGGGGAGTACGAGATCAGGTGGTTCTCGAGAGCTCCCCGTGGTAAAGGAAGAAAGGAGGAGAAGGGGTGGATGGGGGGTTTCTTCGGAAAACGAAGATAAGAGAGTAGTTCTAGCTAGGCTACTTATAGTAAGTTGGGGTTAATCTGATTTGCTAACTAGTGAATGTAGATGAGTGGCCAGCTGCAGTCAATCATATCACGTGCTCCTCTCGAAATTAGTTTGTGAAACTTCACTTAAAAGATCAGGATCTCAACACCCACGCAACATAAATTATAAATGATGGTGATTTGCATATGTTTATTAATCCTTCGAATCGCTGCATTCAAATCTGTGTTAGAACAACGCAAAATTCGAGAAGAGATTGAGTCTTTTGAGTTCGTTATGAAGTTGCAAACAGTCAAATAACACAGGAGTCCTGGGATAACAGTTTGTAGTTTAGATAAAACCACTGATGTTTATGATAAAGATTAAAATCAAAAATGAAAGTTGTAGGCAGCAATTACATTATTTAACCAATAGGTGGCGACAACCAGCCATCAGAAATATGCCACTGAATAATTCTTCAAAAATGATCATCTAGCAATGAAACATTCAGTTTTATGAGTGAATAACTGAATCATTTATTGAAGACAAGACTAAAATAAATATGGGTTGTACAAATGATAATGTTAGATTAATAAAGAGTGGTTAGTAACAGTGAATTTTTCACTGTACTGAATATTTTACAATTAGTTTTTATTCAGCTGATTATTTCTTTATTCTATTTTTAGTAAAGTTACAGCTTCTTAGTTTTGTTTGTTAAAACTATATGTGTCTTGCAATGCAGTTTTTGTAATAAATGGAAAACAAATGTCTCCTCTCCTTTTTGGCTGATCCAAAAAATGGTCAGATCCGTGACTGAACTGTGAGATTTGTGATCTGTTACACCAGGGGTTCCCAAACTTTTCAGCCCACGACCCCCAAAATAACAATACCAGTGACTCGCGACCCCCAGATAGTAAAATGAGTCTTCTCTGAGGTCCAGCTTTCAGCCTCCGGCACTTGGACTGCAGCTCTGCACAAAACGTTTGGCCAGTGGATAAATGGTCGTGCCCATCTGAGCCTGGTTTCTCTCAAGGATTTTTTTCTTCACCTTCGCCAATTGGTGAAGTTTTTTTTTCCCTCGCCGCTGTCGCCACTAGCTTGCATGGTTCAGGATCTGTAGAGCTGCGCGTTGTTGGATTTGCTCTTCAGTGTTTGGACTCTCAGTAGTGATTATTAAACCACACTGAACTAATATAAACTGAACTTAAACTCTGAAAACTGAACTACACTGTTCCTATTTACTATGAACTTTTATGTGAAGCTGCTTTGACACAATCTACATTGTATAAGCGCTATACAAATAAAGGTGAATTGAATAAAAATATAAATATATAAAAGTAGCGCACCCAACAATATGCCTATATAAACACGAGCATATTGACAACACAAAGAACAGTCTAACAACCATATAATTATTATAGTCATTTATTAATGTGTGTAATTTAATATTAACCTCACCTAAAGAGACTGGTCGGCACAATGTTTTCAGCACAAGCCTATTCTTGGTTTAATTTTGCAACTCAGCATTCTCAATATTCATTTGTAGCCTGTATTTATTTTGAATGTATCTGATTGTCTTAAAGGTGTCTGAAAGCTTAATCTGGCTATAAAATAAGATCTGATGCTAATGCTGCGTTGTCACTCTAATGTAAACACACCAATCATATGAATAAAATAATTGAAAGGCTGATGGCTTTTCATTTGCATGTTGTTGTTTTTATGTAACTATTAACTATTTTATCTGTGGTTTTTGGATAAAATATGCTAATTCTAATAGTTTAATCAAATTTATTTGTCTTTTGGAAATCACCAAGCGACTCCGTCTTGGTCCTGCGACCCCCACATTAGGAACCGCTGCGTTACACCACTATATTCAGCACGTGTCAGTCAGCAAGACTGAAATCAAATGCAAAAATATCTAAAATGATTTCAAAATTGAAACACACACAGAGAAATCTGTCACAATTGTGTCATTTATTATAAAAAGACATCTTCATTGTTCTTATAATAAAACATCCGACAAACCTAAAGGAACAATATTTAAAACTAGGCTGTTTTACAAGTACACTGTAAAAAATATTCCTAAATGAGCAGTTTTACATATTTTGTGATTCATGTTTTTAATTCGCTGTTGAGTTGCATTATGGGAGTTTGATCCTTCGTCTTAAAAAGTTAAAGTGGCTTTTATTGACATTTTTAATAGTTTAAAGTGCTATATTGTCTGTGTTGATGTGGTATGTCACACTAAAAACACCTTGTAATAAACTGCCAGTACATTTTCTATTGCTTAACAGACTTATTTCTCTATATATTATTTATATGATTTCATTTTAAACTATTAAAATGTCAATAAAAGTCACTTTGTTAAACTGTAGAGTTGAATTTTTAACATCTAAAGTCGACAGAGCAGAGATCAACATCCCATAATGCAATTCACAACTGTAAATAAACAGAAAACACTTGTGAATCACAAAACATGGAAACTTTTCATTCTTTACAGTGCAGGCAGATGCTGAGAAATGCTGTCGTTCACTAAAACTCAATGATTAGCAGAAGTGCTAATTTACAAGCTGAAATGAATCGTTCAATAAACAAATAATCACTCATGTTCTGTTCAGCTAGATTCCTTTTTGTTTTGTTTTTTGCATTCAGAGTTTGATCCTTCAGCTTTTGAACATAATCACATGTCATTTCCTTACTGAGAATCTTCCTAAGCTCATATCATTGTGTAATTCCCAGGATTTGCACATTTTTTCTTTTATATGAGCGTGATATACTTTACTGTATTAGTTTTCTGATTGCATCAACCTATATTGTCTAACAAGCACAGAAAAATCCCTGCACATTTTACATCTGAACATTACTGTACATTTTGAAATGAGGTGTGCATTTATTAGATGGAGTAATTTATAATTTGGTTTCTAATTTGAATATATTGGTGCAAAAGCAAATCTACTTCAAAGTAAATGTGCTGCTAAATAATTAAGACGTTGATGTGGAAAAACTGATGCTATTACTCGTATTACTACTCATTAGATGTGTTAATAAGTGTTAACGACAATAGACTGAGCCTTCTGACAAATCTATTTTCTATTTGATCTAATTTCCAATCTCACATATTTTCCCAATATCGCGCAGCCCTAGTTTCCACGATACTCTTTCATGTTATTATTTAATTTCCATTATCACAAATTTCCCCAATACGGAGCAGCCTTATTCTGCACATCTTTATTTTTTATTATTTTTTAAAATCTAATTTCCAATTTTGCATATTTTCCCAATATCAAGCAGCCCTACTTTCCACTATACGATTCAATTTCTTATTTAATTTGATTTAATTTCCATTTTCGCATATTTTCCCAATATTGAGCAGCCCTACTTTCAACCTCATTCTGTTTCTTTTGAAAACATTAATGGTTGGGTTTAGAGGAGGAGGAGGGTGGGTCAGTCGATCAGTCAGTTAGTCAGTCAGTCGACAGCAGCCTCTGGTGGATTTACACGAGAACAGCAGGTGTGAATGGCACTTGCAAGAGAAATTTGAGATCTGAAAAGGCGTACACAGCGGCCTCTGGTGGAGTCACAAAAACAAAAAATTGCAAATAAATGTATCTCCAGGGATGTATTTGGTGCTCTCCAGAAATGTATACAGGGGTAGGTCATCAGAATGAGCCTGGGTTGATTACTTTCCACTACACTCTTTCATCTTTAATCTTTTATTTATTTTGATCTAATTTTCAATGATCTCTTCTTTTCCTAATATCGAGCAGCCTTACTTTCCACATGGTGCATTTTCTATTTAATTAGATTTAATTTTTCATTGTTGCAATATCTCATATTTTCCCAATATCAAGCCTTCCACATCTTCCAAATCTTAATTTAATTTGATACATTTTTTATATCGCAATACAATATTGCATATTTTTCCCAATATCGAACAGCTCTACTTCCTTTTCATTTAATTTCATTTGATTTCATTTTCATTATCGCAGTACAATATCTCATCTTTTCCTAATATGGAGCAGCCCTACTTTCCACATATACAATTTTGGATTTAATTCGATTTAATTTTTCATTGTTGCGTTATGTGATATTTTCCTAATATCAAGCTGCCTTCCACATCTTTCATTTTTTTATTTAATTTGATAATTATTTTTATATCGCAATACAATATTGCATATTTTTCCAAATTTCAAGCAGCTCTATTTTGCACTATACTCTTTCATTTTCTATTTAATTTGATTTTAATTCCAATATTGCATATTTTCCCAATTTTGAGCAGCTCTACTTCCTATTCATTTGATTTGATTTGATTTCATTTTCATTATTGCAGTACAATATCTCATCTTTTCCTAATATCGAGCAGCCCTACTTTCCACATATAAAATTTTGGATTTAATTCGATTTTAATTAGGTAAACTTTTCATCGTTGCAATATTTGATATTTTCCCAATATCCAGCTGCCTTCCACATCTTTCATTTTTGATTTTATTTGATTAAAATTTTCTATATCACAATACAATATTCCATATTGTCCCAATATTGAGCAGCCCTACTTTCCACATAGGCTCATTTTGAAAACGTAGCCCTATTTACATTTCTGGAGATCGCGAATTATGTAGCCAGAGATACGTATGGCTGCATATCTTCTTTAAAACGGATGCTACGGGGCGGTATGACGCCATTCCTTTTCGCCCTTACCAGCTGACCGCTTACCTCTGTGTGGACTGCTTTCCCACTGTTACCAGTTTGGTGGGTCAATCGGTGCTTTTGAAAACACTATTGGTTAGGTTTAGGGAAGGAAGAGGGTGGGTCAGTCGATCGGTTAGTTAGTCGACAGCAGCCTCTGGTGGATTTACGTGAGAACAGCAGGCACAAATGGCACTCAGGAGAGAAATTTGAGATCTGAAAAAGTGTACACAGCAGCTTCTGGTGGATTCATGAAAAAAAAAAAAAAAAAAAAAAAGTTCCTGGACTTATTTGGCAATCTCCAGAAATGTGTATATAGTGGAATGTTTTCAGAATGAGCCTGGGTTGCCCACTTTGCACTATACTCTTACATTTTTCATTTATTTTGATCTACTTTCCATTATCACATATCTTTCTAATATCGAGCAGCCCTACTTTCAACATTCTAAAATTTGGATTTAATTAGATTCGATTTTCATTGTTGCAGTATCTCATATTTTTCCAATATCAAGCTGCCTTCCACACGTTACATTTTTTTTATTACTTAATTTGATAACATTTTTAATATCGCAATACAATATTGCATATTTTCCCAATATTGAGCAGCCCTACTTTCAACACAGGCTCATTGCGTAAACGTAGCCCTATATACATTCCTGGATGTCAGTAATTATGTAGCCAGAGGTACATGATAGGCACGGCTGCATTTTGTCTTTAAAGCGAATGCTACGGTGTGGTATGACGCCATTCCTTTTCACGCTTAAGAGCTAACCGATTGCCTCCGTGTGGACGGCTTTTTCGCTGTTACCAGTTTGGTGGGTCGATCGGTGCTTTTGAAAACACTATTGGTTGGGTTTAAAGGAGGAGGAGGGTTGGTCAGTCAGTCAGTCGACAGCAACCTCTGGTGGATTTCCGAGAGAATAGCAGGCGCGAATGGCACTCGCGAGAGAATTTTAAGATTTGAAAAAGCATACACAGCGGCCTCAGGTGGAAAAACAAAAACTGCAAAAAATTGATCTCCTGGGAAGTATTTGGCACTCTCCAGAAATGTATATAGGGGTACATTTTCAGAATGACCCTGGATTGCCTACTTTGCACTATACTTTTAAATTTATTTAATCTGATCTCATTTGCATAATTGCATGGTATCCCAACATTAAGCAGCCCTACTTTCTTTTATAGTTTTTCATTTTTTATTGTAATTTAATTTCCAATATCGCATATTTTCCCAATATCGAGCAGTCTTACTTTCTACTATACTTTCTATCACTTTTGCTTCATCCCAGCATCAAAATCCAGGCATGCTCTATGAACAACTCGTCTTCAGCAATAAGGAAAATCTTCTTTCCTATTCAAGTCCAAGCCTGAACTCCGAATCTGCTCTTCAGAACTCATATGGTGAAATGAGAAGAGTGACCCGCGCCAGATGTTTGGCCTGGAAGGAGCGTTCGGCGTATTCGGACATCTCCACCTCCACACTGAGCTCCTGTGGTCCTCTCAACGGCTGAACCAGGATCAGCTCTCCAGTCTGTCGGTCTGAGCGCTGCATGACGAACAGACTCCGCGCATCTCCTCCGCTGGCGATCCCGAAACGCAGGCTGTCTGGACCCGGCCGTCCTGGAGCGCTTGCGGTGGCCATGCGGAACAGGGTGGCAGGGGTGCGCAGGTTGGACGGCAGAGACAGATAGTGGTAGGAGATGGTCTTTGCTGCAAGAGGACAGGAGCGGCTCTCCATCGGGCAGGGGTTCCTTTCACACTGACTGTAATGGAGGACAGAAGATTTACATTAAACGCAGCTCTGTTAAACAAGCTAGGGGAATATTTAACTAAAGATTGTGTTAATGTTATTTGATGGATTAAAGGGGTGGTCCACTACCATGTCATATGTTAAACTTCAGTTGATGTATAATGTTGCTGTGTGAATATAAACAACATCTCTGAATGTAAGATGCTCAAAGTTCATTGCAAAGGGACCATTAGAATACTACATTCTATATAGTTTGAATGGGAGCAGTATGAATGGAATTCTGACGTACTACATTTGCCATTTTGTCATGATCATGTGACCTATCCACCTCAGTTGCGTCGCTTCACTCCCATTTATGAATTCTCTTGCGGGGCATCACAGGATGCGCACTTCAGAATCTCGCCGCAAGTAGTAGGTCATCCAGGTACTTCTCTCATACTGTTTTTCAAATTCTTTGAATTCGGACATTCTACTTGGCTCGCATACTGATTTTAGCATACTATATAGTATGGAAGTATGCAGTTTCGGACGCAGCCATTGGCTTGTAAAGAGTTGGCTTAGCAAAGCCTACAGCAAATGAAGTTTGGGGACTACAAAAAAATACATCCTGATTAATACAATCGCAAACCATTCAGGTTACGTGCATACACCCTGCACAGTGAGAGGCACTGTTATGTTATAGCAGAGAGAGCTAAAATATCGTCCAAACGCTGCTGTTTCCACAGGGCTTCTTCTGTTTCTGTATCTGGGCTTCCAAAGGACACAGCGCAAAGAGAGAAGTGCTTACAGTTTCATTTTAATTATTCTCCAAAGAATTATAATAAATATATAGCTAGCATTTGACAAAGGACAGCTTCCAGAAACTCTCTCAGTTCAGTGCTGGATTCAGCTAAAACTCCTTAAAGAAGGAGCAGCTCCAACCATAATAGAAGAAGGTGTGGATTGTGAGCCACAACCTGTAAGTATTTGTATTTGTTAAAATAGATCTATTACATGCACAGTTTCTAGCGTAAATGGTATATAGTAAACAATGGGAATCGCTGTTTGGCACTGCTAACTATTTAGCTACAAATTCCTATTTGTCAGTCAAACCTCTGTAAACAGCCACAATCTTCAGCAGCACTGCACTGTCTCTCTGTGGCGCTTTCCCTGCGTTCTACATCTCAAATAACAATATGTGAACGTTTCATTTTACTTACACATGGTTATAACCCGAATATATATAAAAAAGTCTTGTCCTCTTCTGATTCAGGCTCTGATACGCTAACAGCTACACTGACTGACAGTATTTTAACAACAGAAAAGTGCGTGCTATTAGAGAGGTGAGGCACTTCCTGGTGATGTGGAGTCAATCCGCGAATCACACCACATTATGTTAGATGACCAATCAGAGCCTCTTGAGGACGTGCCTTTCGGAGCAACTAAGAAATATGACAGTCGTTTTCATGTTAGCTGAGCAGCTGTATATAATCAACATAAGAGATATGAAAAAATAACGTGATTTTCTACAAGTGAAGCATGAATACACATTGCTTTGCATCCAATAAATACAACAAAGGCTTAAAAGTACACTCTGGACCACCCCTTTAACAAACAAAGAACAATATATTACAGTATTTGTTCATATTAGTTAATGCATTTACTAACATAAACAATGAACAGAACATTTATTACTGTTTATTATAATGCAGATCTGTTAAACTACCTAGGGTAACACTTTACAATAAGGTTATTTTAGTTAATGCATTTACTAACCTGAACAAACAATGAAAAATACAGTTATTTCAGTATTAGTTTGTTAACTTTATTTAAAATGCAGATCTGTTATAAATCCTAGGGTATGTATTAGTTAATGTTAGAACAATCATTAAACATGCATTAATTACAGTATTTGTTATTGTTGGTTACGTTATTTAAAATGCAGATCTTTTAAACAACCTATAGGGTAACACTTTACTATAAGATTGTGTTAGGTAGTGTTAGTTAATGCGTTTAATTACTAAGATTAACAAACAATAAACAATACATTTATTACAGTATTTATTCATGTTTAAACGTTATTTAAAATGCAGATTTGTTAAGCAACCTGCACTGTAAAAATTGTCTGTAGTTAACCATTAGTTTTCCATTCATATTTTTATTTTTCCCCTTTTATTTATGATTTTGAATTGCATTTTGGGAGCTTGATCTTTCTTTCAACAACTTTTAATCTTAAAAATGTGAAAAAGTGACAATTATTAACATTTATAATAGTGTAAAGTGCTATATTGTCAGGGTTGGAGTTGTATATTATGCTCCAAAAACCTTGGAATAAGCTGCCAGTACATTTTTTTTTTGTTATTTAACAGACTTATTTCTCTCTATATTAGTTCTTATACATTATATTACTTTCAAACTACTAAAATGTCAATGAAAGTCACTTTAGGGTTAATAATTGTTCCTTCAACTGTAGATCCATATTAGTTAAGCGACAGAAAATTGCTTTCCATGTTTTTGTTTTCAGATGGTGTAGTTACCAGCATTGACCAGCAGGTGCTAACTGGGCCACACTAACCAGCTAAACCTTCACTCTTCCAGAAAAATGGCTTAAAAGGTGGGACATTTCTCATCACAGCAATACTTTAACTCGATATGGAGTTACTTTTCAGTAACTGAAATCTTAAACAAGCACAATATCTTAACATGAGCCATAATACTTGTTGCTTACTCGAGCAGCTCGTGCGCTTTAGAAAGGTTTAGTGAGTTACAGATCTCAGCTTCTCAGATTCAGCAGGACACAAAGAGCTCATTCACAGCTTAAAAACAGCTTGCATAATAAACAAGCATAAAAGTGTCATGCAGGAAAAACTAATGATTGTAACCTAACCCACTTAAATTACACAGCAAGTAAGTGGCAAGTGATTTAGAGGCCTTTTCTGTCACAAATCAATGACCATCACATGGGATATCTGTCAGAAGAAGCTTTGAAAGAGCTATTAAAAGAAATCCTCGTTCTTTTGTTAATACAAACCTGTATGGTGTTTCATCTAAAATGCATTAAGTCATTTTTCCTGGGAATAATATTTCTAAAGGAGCTGCTGACATGGAATTGAACCAGATTTAGGTAAAAGTCCAAACAATACGAACATAAAAATAAAACAAAACAAAAAAAATCTGAAAGATGAGTTGTGTGTAATACCCATGAAATGACAGAAGGAGAAAGTGCTGAAACTACTGAAATGTGTTTAATACTTTATATAAAAGGCTTTTTTATTGCTGCAGCTTGAAGATGCCTCTCATATGGAGAATGAAGTCACATGCATTGCTCAGGTGTGCGTTTCTCACAGTGTAAAAGTCTTGATGGTTCTGTGGCAAGGCATATATTTGCTTTTGATATTGGTTGGGACCTAATCTGATGCCATTTTGTCTCGATTGTTGTTTTTTTTCATAATCATCATGGAGGCCAAAATTAATTGCACATCCATGGTTACTATTATGGTGGACTTGTAACAAACTTGACCCTTTGTGACTGACCCTTTTCTTTGAAATGTAGCAGCTTCTGTCAATGTCTCAGCGGAGTCTTGCGCAGTAAGCCTGACTGGAAAATTTCCACAAAGCATTATTTTATTCTGAAGGCGATTCAATTATTGCTGGGGACATTTTAATAATCTCTGGGTATTGATTGGGACACATCCGCTCAGTCCATGCTAGTTCTACACCCTTGTTCTGTGGGTCTCATCTATCAAATCTGAGATTTATTTTGTATTTTCTAATGGATTGGAGTCAGGTGATTGGCTGGGCCATTCTACAGCTTAATTTTCTTTCTCTTGAGAGTTTCCTTGGCTGTGTTTTGGATCATTGTCTTGCTAAAATGTCCACCCTGGTTTCATCTTCATCCTCCTGCTAATGTAGATGTTGGACTGAAGCAGCTGATATTCATTTACACTGAGGAAGGGCAGAGGGTTGCTGAAGAGCTACTGAGAGATTTCAGCTGCTGTCTGCGCTTTCACTGCTGAACTACACCTCCCTTTCTTCATGTGTTCAAAACTTTTTCCCTGCTTCAATTTATTTTATTACACACAACTTCATTTGTTTTCTTTGCATATTTGGATTTCTTTGGCTGTTACCAACATCCGGGGACAATTTCAAGTGAACAGCACCTTTGGAAATTTGTTTTCAGAGAAAAATGGTGTCATGTTCACTTACTTCCCCCACTACAATAAAGCAATACAGGTAGGGGGTTCAATTTCAGTACATGCAAAAGTGTATGTGACAAATAAAGGCTTTTCATCATAATAATAACCTAAATATACAGTAATCTTCTTGCAGCATAGGTCATTATTCTGATAATACCGTAAACCATGATAAAAGCTTCAGCAATTACTTGCAACTAGAAGATTTGATGCAGTCATAAGCCTACGTACTCTCAAAAAACGATGTTTGCTGCTTGTTCAAACTACTTATTTAAAATGAGCTAAAGCAACACAACTCTTGAGTTTTATGTTCAATCCACTTAAATCTGTAAAAACTATTACGTTAACTCAATTCCTTCATGTTGCCCCGACACAAATCAATTGTGTGGAACCCAGTGTATAGTCTTATTTGTAAAGCAGTTAGAGTTGTGTAATGCATTAAGTGTTTCGGTGTTTGACTCACAGTGGTGAAGTCTTGACGTAGCTGGCGTTGGCGTGTGCTGGCGGGCAATCGGGGCTCACGCACTGAAATCCTCCGCCGGTGTTGATACAGGTGCTGCCGCGGCTGCAGTTGTGCTGTTGTGTAAGACATTCATCCACATCTGGACCAGCCGCAGGCCACAGAGACCAGCAATAATAGAGGGAAACAGAGCAGTGGAGGAAAGGAGTGAGCTGGATGTTTGTTTGCACTGTAAATCTGATTTGTGTACAGTTCTGTGATCATAGACCTGCTCCTGGCTGCGTTTCTGAATGAGATCATCTAAAACACCATTGTCATCCGTGCTGAAATACTAAAGCGGTTTAGGCTAACACTTTACCTGGAGTGTTCATAATAGCGCTGCAATGTTTTTATTATGATATGAATACAATTTTAGCAGATGGTTTGAATTGACAAGGCAAGTTTATTTCTATTGCACATTTCATACACAATGGTAATTCAAAGTGCTTTACATAAACAAGAATAAAAGAAACAAGAAAATCAAAACGATTTAAAGATTAAAATGTGTTAAAACAGGTTATAAACAGAGGTGGGTAGAGTATCCAAAATATATACTTAAGTAGAAGTACAAGTACTTAAGGAAATTTTTACCCAAGAAAAAAAAAAAAGTCTTAAAAGTTACTCGAGTAAGAGTAAAACAAGTATCTGATGATAAACTATTCTACTACGTTGAATAGTTCGGACTGCTGAGCGAATCACTGGTACAACCCTTCCTACTCCCCAAGAACTGTACTTATCCAGAGCGAGCAGAAGGGCTGCCAAAATCACTCTGGACCCCTCACACCCAGCACACTGCCTCTTTGAACTTTTACCTTCTGGTCGACGCTACAGAGCACTGCGCACCAGAACAGCCCGACACAGAAACAGTTTCTTCCCTCAGGCAATCCATCTCATGAACACTTGATGATAATAATTGTGGAACCAACATCACTACTGCTATACACTTTTATACACATATACACTTATTTAACAACACACTTTACATGCCAATTTGCACATAACAGCTGCACATATAACGTTGTATATAGTAATAAACACGTACATACACTTGTCAATCTGTATATTTGCACTCACTACTTCTATTTTTAAAAAATATATATTTATTATCTGTTTTTTGTCTTGTCTCTGTAATGCTGTTGCACTGTAGAAGCTCTGTCACCAAAACAAATTCCTCGTATGTGTGAACATACCTGGCAATAAAGCTCTTTCTGATTCTGAAAATTACTCAAGTAGACAGTTACTAGTTACTTTTCATATATATTCTTGTTTTATATCGGCTAAAATAAATGCAGTTTTTAATGTTAAATACTTAATCAATATTATTAATTAATATTATTAGCCCCTCTTAAGCAATATATATTTTTTATTGTCTACAGAACAAACTATCTGTAACACGGAGAGTGGTAGAGACAACTGAAGTTTGGATCCACTTGCAAGTTTATTCGAAGTCAGGGAAGCAATGGTCAACACAGGAGCAAACAGATGTATAAAGGCAGTCCAGAATCTTGGTCAAATGTATCAGGCGAGAGGTCGGAAGACAGGTGGCAGACAAGGAGAAAGGTAAACAAGGCAAAGATCAAAACACGGAGAAACCAGATTAAGGAAACCGTGTTGAATTGTCACTTATAGGTAAAGTCTCGGCAAAGGAAGTGAGTGTGTGTGCTGTTTAAATAGTGTGTGTAATCAGTCTTTGACAATGCTCAGGTGGTGCAAGTGTAATCAGCCAAAATGAGGAAGCATGTGTGTTTGTGAACGGAGTGCATGTATGAAAATGTAGTCCATGAATGGCGGATTTGTAGTCCATAGGTTATTGTGAAAGTAAGTGCTTACCAGCGACCTCTGGTGGTTAGAGATCGCTGGTAATCATGACACTATCGTTAATGATTTGCCTAATTACACTAACTTGCCGAATTAACCTAGTTAAGCCTTTTAAATGTCATTTTAAGCTGAATATTAATATCTTCAAAAATATCTAGTCAAATAGTATGTACTGTCATCATGGCAAAGAAATGTGTTGTGTTGATAAAATCTTTCTCTTAAACAGAAATCTGGGAAAAAATTGAGGGCAGCTAATAATTCTGACTTCATATATATTCGTATATTCATTCATATAACAGCAGTTTCTTTATTTATCAATAAATTTAGTTACCATTAAGGTTCAAATTGAGATAATATTGACACTTACCACTACGTGATTTTTCAGCTTGGAGCTGTCATTCAGGTATATGTCAGTTTGACATACAGCGTGCTTCGCATTATCAAACTATTCTTGTTTAACATCTTGGAGTGAAATCATAGACTGAACTTGAGGCTGCGGATGACCTGGTCCGATAAACTCACTGAACAGACAGTCCTCCTTGGAACCGTAGAAGGCCATGGCGTGACAGCAGTATAAACTCACACGTCTTAAACCAATCATCAGTCTCATCTCCCAATCCCTTTAAGAGCCAAGTCTTCAAGAGACTTTGTAAGTGGAAAAACTGAGCATTTCACTAGCAAGAAAACAGTTAAACAGAGCATCTGCAGCGCAAGAATGAGAGATGAGCCTCCTCATTATTTACTTTCACTTTTACTCTCATGGATAGGGAAACGTGTTGTACGCACAGACATCTATTAGCCTATAAATAATTAATTTAGTTTGTTAAGAGCAAAGATTTGTTTCAAAACTATTTCTAAATTCAGTTCTAATTTCCAGCAAACGAATAAATGAACAATAATAATGAAGTGTGGTCAAAACACTGAGTTATATCCAAATACACATGCTGTGCCCCATATGGTCTAAAACCTGACAGGTGGACATATCTAAGCTTGTTTTTAATAAAACAAATATAAATATGCAGATAATAAATAATACTGCTAATAATGATAACATTATACAAAAGCTAATTGTTATGAATGAACTGAAAAAGCCCCCCGAGATGAAGAAAGCATGAAAGTTTGGTTTTTATATTTATGTAGGCTAAAAAGTAATATGTTTTGTAATATTATAATCCTTTATTTTATATCCTATATATATGCTTATTATATCCTATATATATCCTTATTATATCCTATATATATCCTTAATATTTTAATTATTTTCCGTATGTAAAGATATTTGCGTATTGCTGTACATCCTGTCTGTATTAAGCAATGTGTAAGCGAGGAGCACAAGTAACGCTCTCTGCGCTGGACAATAGACCGGCTTTGTTCTGGTCTATAGAACAGACTATTATAGTCCCTTAAAAGAGCAACGCGCCAGCAATGCACCTCAACGCACCTCCTTTTTTAGACCAGAACATTTGCTATTTTAACAGTGTGGCGCAAAACGACTCTTGCGCCAAGCTGAAACTAGCAAACAACTATTGCGTCGCGCATTGCGCCGGGTGTATGATAGGGCCCAATGAGATTAAAAATCTTTTACAAGAGCGTCCTGGCCAAGATTACGCAGTACTCGTCACATGGGTCTAACAAACAACAAACAAAAAACAATTAACAGTTAACATAAATCACACTGACAAACTATTCAAAACTTCTACAAGCCTGTGTTTCAACTTCTAAATCATTTAAAGTCTTTTTTAAAGCATTTAGTGAAATCAACTCTTTAAACTGCAACTGTGTTTGTGAATTATTCCATGCAATAGGTGCTGCGTGACCTCAACCACAGTGATACGAGCTAAATTTGTTATGAAAATGTCATTAAATGTTAATATATTTGACAGTCAAATCAGAGTATTTAATGACCTACAGTTTGTATGACAGATTTAGGACAAGTTTTGGTTTATTAATGTACTCAAATGCTGTAAATAAATTCAACAATTCACAGAAGCAGAGTTGTCTTGCCACCAGCCCCATTATAATGGCTTGGGCCCCCATTATTTATCTCAGCTGATTATGTCTTACACTCTATCCAGACACTTGCGTTACACTGATCAGGTTCTATTAAAAGTCCCAAATCCCACCTCAAAAGCAGGGGTCAACATGCATTCGCTATAGCCGGTCAACGCCTTTGGAACGCGATGCCACTAGAATTAAAAATGGCTTCGTCACTGCAAATTTTCAAGTCTAAATTAAAGACTTATTTATTTTCCAGGTTGTTTGAAGCATAAGTGCCTTCTTTAGGGGGCCAACGGTTTCGTTTCTAATCCTGTTTAATGTGGTGAACTGTGGTAACATCTCTTAACTAGGCGGAATTATTTAAAGGGTCAATTACTTTTTTATTTTTAGGCATTAAAACCAAACTGTTTCTGTATAATCTATTTTACATTTGCTATGATCTCTGTTACATTACATTATTGCTGTTTTGTTCGTTATGTATGTACTGCTTGTATGTATCTTCTCTTTAAAGCACTTAATGCAGCTTTGTGGCAGTTTGGAAATGTGCTATATAAATAAATCGAGCTTGAACTTGAACCAGCCAATCGCTGCATTTCTGATCAACAAGCACATGCAGTAATCTCAGATCAATTCATCCATCCAGATATTTTGATCTCATTCTTAAACTTTGTTTGCATGATTAAATAATATTGCCAAATAAACTTAGATATGTTAAGCGAGGTATGATGAATGAATGGCTGTCAAGCTCTTGTTAAGTGTATCTTTGTCACTCACCCTCACAGCTTCTTCCATCAGCGAGCAGCTTATATCCGGTGGGACAGGAGCAATGATAGGATCCTGGGACGTTTACACAGGCATGGACACACAGAGGCCCTCCACGGTCAGCTTTATACACCTCGCATTCATTAACATCTGAACACATAAACACACACACACACACACACACACGCACACACACAAAACTGTATATTAGTATGAGTAATGTGAAGTGGGACGCTGACAGCGGAGTGTGGATCCAAATGCAGGATTTATTCAACAGAATGGTGAGACAAGCAACGGTCAAGACAGGCAAACAGATGTAAACAGGTAAATTCAGAGTCATGGTCAATAAACAGGCAGATGGTCAAAAGGCAGGCAGCAGACAATGTAAACAAACAAACAAACAAAACAAAGCAAAGCAAAGATTGATCGAAAATAAGACAAGGGAAATGCGTCGTAAAGTTCACAATACTGTTTACAAAACTCAGCCCTGAGGTGTGTGTGCGCTGTATTTAAAGTCCAGCCAATTTGCCTTTGAGCAGCTCCCAGCTGTTTGAGTGTAATCAATCGTGATCTGGAACAGGTGTGTGTGTGTGGTGCATGACTGGAACTTGTAGTCCATATACCAGCAGGTTTGTAGTTCGTTAGCGATCTGCACAGGCTGGTGACCGTGACAATAAGGAATAGCTGATGATGGACTAAATTTGAAATCTAAAATTAGTTTGTATTAAAAATATGTTTGTATTATATTATATGGTGTCATGGCTTTGCAATCACAAAAATGTCACTATGATGGAAGCAAAAACAGCCACCAACATAACAAAAGGGTAGTAAATTTGCCCAGAGTGTATTGGGTTTTTGAAAATTTAGGCTAAATTAAGACTCAAAATGGGTGACGCAGTGGCGCAGTAGGTAGTTCTGTCGCCTCACAGCAAGAAGGTTGCTGGTTTGAGCCTCAGCATGGTCAGTTGGCGTTTCTGTGTGGAGTTTGCATGTTCTCCCTGTGTTCGCGTGAGTTTCCTCTAAGTGCTCCGGTTTCTCCGACAGTCCAAAGACATGCAGTACAGGTGAATTGGGTAAGCTAAATTGTCCGTAGTGTATGAGTGTGAATAAGTGTGTATGGATGTTTCCCAGAGATGGCAGAGAGGGCATCCGCTGCGTAAAACAAATGCTGGATAAGTTAGTGGTTCATTCCGCTGTGGCAACCCCGGATTAATAAAAAGGAACTAAGCCGAAAAGAAAATGAATGAATGAATAAGACTCGAAATCACCCCCGAGTGGATGAAAACATCCCTAAGGGTTAACACTTTGTATATTGAATCGAAAAAAGTCATGTGATTTATTTTTAACAGATCCTGTGATTGTTAAAATGTGCATGATGGGATGTCATTAATAGACAAACCAGTGTTTCCAGCACATTGCAAAACATCTGAAATGTTGTTTTGCTCATTTCTAAAATCCCAAAAGTCTGTCATCACAGTGGTTCAGTATTATATTTATAGTTATTATATTATTATTCCCTCCAGAACTGTCTTGAGCATCTGTCAGCGCTCCCAAAGAGCGTCTCACACCTCCAAAAGCACAACATTCCATATCATTGCATTTCATCTTCCGAGGCGCAACTCATTTGTTATTGAAGGAAAATTCCCACAGTGGCTTCTGAATGGAAACTCTGCTTTTGTTCACAAATGATTTAGCAATATTCCAGTTTTGTGCATCAATCTAATTAGCATCTTTGAATATAAGAGTTTGCATGTTCTCTCCGCGTTTGCGTGGTTTTCCTCCGGGTGCTCCGGTTTCCCCCACAAGTCCAAAGACATGCAGTATAGGTGAATTGGGTAAACTAAAATTGTCTGTAGTGTATGTGTGTGAATGAGAGTGTATGGGTGTTTCCCAGTAATGGGTTGCAGGTGGAAGGGCATCCGCTGCATAAAACATATGCTGGATAAGCTGGCGGTTCATTCCGCTGTGGCGACCCCAGATTAATAAAGGGACTAATAGAAATGCAGCTAGTGATGTTCTCACCCTGGCAGATGCTGTTGTCTGAGGTGCCGCTCATGTGGAATCCAGCATCGCAGCTGCAGTGTTGCGCTCGGTCCACTTTAGCACAGCGAGGTTTACGACTGAAGGCCGGGTCATTCATGACGCTCCACTCCGGAGGCGCTGAACGAGACAGAGGAAATAAAAGAAAGAGCAGCTTTAGCCTCCCACAAACACAGGAAACATTCACACGCATGCTTTCATTTATCAGCCGGAACACAGGTTAAAGGTGAAGTGTGTCATCTCTTATTTGGAACGGCAAGAGTATTTTTATTGCACATGCAAACGTCTTGTCCATGATGCATTGGCGGGTTTGGTATTTTAAGCATTGCAACATTGGCCAGGTTTCTCATAGACAGGTTATTTTTTTTAACATTATATTTTTATTTTGACCTTAAAGCAACACAGAACAATACAAAAAGCAACAACAATTTTAAAGACAGAAAAGAAATACAAAAAATAAAAAGACAAAAAAAAAGATTTTAAAACCATCGTTACATACTCCGGTATTATACATGGTTCAACAATGACTACGTTTACATGGACATCAGTAATCGAATTGTTTGCCGTAATCTAATTAAGACAGTAATAAGACTAAGGTGTTTACATGAGTGGCTTTTTGAATGTTCCTTTCATGATCTCGTTTTACATGTTATAGCGCATAATTCGACTAACGTCATTGCATCACCGCGCTATCTGCATTTCCTCCGGAGTTTCATGTAATTTCGGGTGTTTTATTTTTAATTTGTAGAATATAACTGCAGTTTGTCACCTTCACTTTCATTCGGGAACAATTTTATGCATGCTCCCCGTGACAAACGAGATATTGGATGCAACTATGAACTGCTGGAAGAGTGTAGTTTTTATGGAAGTTCATACCGCATGCTGAATGGAAGAAAAAAACAAACCTCCGCATTTCACGATGCAGGAGTCTGTGGTCTGCACTGACTCTGTTGGTGCAAAGAGTGTTAAACAGCCATGTGTATGTGTGTAGGTGTGTGGGCTATCCTGTCTCAAAACGCAGCGAAAAGCCCTATATGACGGTAATAGTTTAATTAAGGTGTTTACATGTCTGCACTTCAATAATGTCACTAAAATCAGCATACTTCACATGTCCTAATTCGATTTCTCTTTAGTTCGATTATGATCTTAATCTGATTAAATTAATCAAAAATCGCTGTTTACATGGTAGACTCTTAATCAGAGTATTGTTTTAATCGCACTAAATTCGAGTTATTGGTGTCCATGTAAAAGTACTCAATGTTACACATATATATCTAGGCCAGTGGACACAGTCAATATGGTGATCTTGCAGACGATGACAGGGTTTACCTTTAAGCTGTTATCCTTGGCATTTGACAGATAATTAAAAAGGGTTTCCAGGTGGCTTCGAAGCCAGCAATGTTATCAGATAGATTGTGTCTAAGTCTCTCTAAATGTAAAGTGCTAGATTCTGAAAGCCAGGATTAAAAAAATGGTTTTGATGCCTTTTTCCATAAACAAAGTATAATTTTTTTTTTAGCTCTTACCATTTAATATTGGACAGCTTTTTTAATTTGATGATTGAACCCACGAAGTGAGTCAGACCAAGCAAAAACAGCTCCTAAACAGCGATTTCTGGATCAGGGGTGAGGTCACAAGAATAAGCCTCAGAGTAAAAGTTTAAAATTTCTATAGGGCGTAGATTAATTTTTTAAAATCTAGATTAATCTCACTGTAATCTCGGAATTAATCTAGATTAAAAAGGCTCATTTGAATTCTGCTGAAGGCATTCAGAATATGTGTGCTAAACAATGACTAAAGTAAGTTAGGTGGCGCATTAGACCAGGGGCTCATCTCCTGTTTATAAAATGCATCACAAACTGCTTGAGAAACTGAACTACTATGATAATTGGTGATGAAAATAAATTCTGTTCAATAAGATGTACATGTGTTTACTTACTGTTCAGTAAAACATGAATTTTGAACTGTAGGCTTACATAAGCTCCAAACCGTGATTTTTGATTACCTTAAACTGACTAAAGTCATAACTGAACTAAACAGAAATGGAATTAAGACGTGGAGTATGCAGATATTAGTGGCTTTATTGAAGTAAACACCGCAATCACACTATTTCCGTCATGTAGGACTTTTCGCCATATTTTTTGCGACAAGATCCACACATGCGACTGTCAGTAAAGGACCGCACACACAAACACACACACACACACACACACACATCACAAAATGCGAAAGTTTTTTTATTTCCATTCGGGGTGCGTTATTAAATTCCCTAACACTCTCACCAGTCCTTACTCCTTATTTGCGTCTAATACCCCAGTTTGTCATGGGGGCATGAATGAAATGTTCATTAAAGTGAAACTGCCGAACTGCAGTTAAAGTCACCCAAAATTACTGGAAACTCTTACATGAAAGCACTTCACGTAAACACCTTCATTATATTATTGTCTATTAAGTCAAATAACTAGATTACTGATGTCCATGTAATTACTTATGTCCCATGTAGTCAGTAGTGTCTTCGAAGTAAGTGAAAGATCCAGAAGGCCATCCTGCTGATTTGATTCAGAAGGGCACTTTTTTTGTCAGACGGCTCACCGGTTTGACTTTCATTCAAAAGCACCCGGTCCATTTTATTTGTATATGTTTTACTCGATCACATAAACTCTACAGGTGCCTGATTGTTAGGGTTAGGGTTAGCTGACATTAATCAGATTCACTCTAGTGAACTGCATCCATGCTAGCATGTCGCGTTTGATGTGCTAATTTCACAGTAGGAATACACACAGGTTCAAAGACTTGTTTATGCCACAATGCAATTCAGTCAGGTATACATCCCCGCTAAAATATCAAGGTGAAAGTCATCATAGCTTGCGTAGAATAGACCCAGCACCCAGCTCAACTTTGAGAATAGATTAACGACGATATTTTTTTTTATCGCCCGATAAAACGCAGCACCCTAACGCTGATGACGGCCCACCACTAAAGATTTTGTGCCATAATGCCTTAAGTTTTGGGCATGACCAAAAAAGATGTCCTAAGGAGCCTTCCGCTGATTCACATTTGTTACATTTAGAGGAGATGGAGGGGTAGGATTTATTAAGCTTAACCCTAGAATAATGAAGCCGATGTACTACTTTATATTGGATTAGTTGGTGTCTTGAGTTAATAGAACATGTATTTATGACTTTGATAGATTTTTCCAGTCCTCATTGGTAGTGCCTAATTCTTTCTCCCAGGAATCTTTCAAATACAAGGTAGATATGTCGAACTGATCATTAAAAAGTCTATAAAAATGGGAAATCAAATTAGAGGCATGAGGAGAGGCAGAAAGTAATTTACATAATCATGTTCATCTGCTAATAATTCAAAGTGAAGTTTATTAATAAACTAATTTGGAGAGGATCACGTGCTTATGATTGCTTGCAGCCGGTCCTGCATTATTCAATTTATGATTCACCAATCAGACGATTCCTAAGCCACTATAAACACCCTAAGTTCCATATCACAGCCATCTTTGTTTTGAAGAATCCCCCCTTCTACCCCTACTCCTGTTCCTTTCCTAGATGGGTGACATGGTGGCCCAGTGGTTAGCACTGTTGCCTCACAGCTAGAACGTCACTGGTTCTAGTCCTTACTCTAGCAAGCCAACGTTTCTATACGGAGTTTACACGTTCTCCCCATGCTCATGTGGGTTCCCCTGGATTCCCCAGTTTCCTCCCACCATCTAAAAACATGCAACTTAAGTTAATTGTCTAATCCAAATCAGCACCATAGACATGCTCCTAGTAAGTAGTTTTCTCTTAAGAGCAATCACTATCTGTTCATTAGCTACTACAGCAGGGGAGTTCTTGAGATCTACCTGAGCTCAAACTCCACTCTTGCCCTGCAAACGGGAGGGAGCCCCGGGCTCGAGGATCTTATGAGCTCAGGGCTCTCTCCCGGGACAGCATGCCAAACAAGCTTTATAATCAATCATCAGCTAAGTGTGAACTCTTGAAGTTGGAGATAGATGTACGAACATAGTTTCTCAGCTGTAGATGTGATGTAGATGTGAAAAAATGTGATGGTAAAAGATCAAATTTCTGTTTCAGCTGAGGGAATGTAGCAAATTTACCATCCATGTACAAGTCTTTTACAGTGATTATTCCTTTGCTGGACCAAATTGAAAATGTGGAGTCATTGAGTGATGGCTTAAAGGTGTGGTTGTGAGCAATAGGGGTGGACAATGTGGTACCATCAACTGTTCGATGATGAGCCATGATGGAATGTCGTTTGGCAAGCCTAATCCGCCCTGCGACCTAGGCTTACATACGTGAAGTTTATTTATAAACAAATTTTGAGAGGATCACATGCTTATGATTGTTCTCAGCTGTTCCAGCATCAGCTCATGATCGATTCCTAACTCACTATAAATAACCAGAGTTTTCTTATCTCAATATCTTCGTCTTGAAGAACCCCACCACTCCCCACCCACTTCTACTTTCCCTCCTTTTTAGATGGGCGACACGGCGGCCCAGTGTTGAGCACTGTTGCCTCACAGCAAGAATGCCCTGGTTTAAGTCACTACTAAACCAGACAACATTTCTTTGTGGTGTTTCGCTTGTTCTCCACGTGCTCGTGTAGGTTTTCCCCGGGTTCCCCTGTTTCCTCCCACAGTCCAAATAACATGCACCTTAGGTAAATTGAACACACAAAATTGATACCATAGTCAAGCTTGAGTACACCTCTCCTCAATCAACCATATCCATCATTTAGCTAGAAATAAGCCGGGTTAGTTCATCGAGATCTACCTGAGCTCAAACTCCCCTCTCGCCCTGCAAACGGGAGGGAGCCCCTAGCTTGAGGATCTCATAAGCTCAGGGCTCTCTCCCAGGACAGCATGCCAAACAAGCTTTAGAATTAATCATCAGCTAAGTGTGAACTCTTGAAGTGTAGTTTAGAGATACGGTGCGCTTTCATTGTCAGATTTAAGACTTTTTTATAAGTTTACATTTAAGACCTTGGCATTAAAAGTTGATAATAAGGTCCATATTTCAAATGCTACAAAAGAATAAGAGTCTTATTTGACATTGACATCGCAATGTGAGAATCAGCAATGTTTAAACTGAATTATAATACAGAAAACAGTTCAGAATACACTTGCAAGGTTTAACAATAATAATCACATGCCTCTAAAACATTGTTCTCTCTGTGTAAGATTTCAAGCCAACTTAAAATTTGAATTGTATTTATTAATTCCTACATTTGAATCGGCTTCCTCAACATTTTACTCTCCTTTAAGTGGTTCCAAATTGTTCTGAGTTTCTATTTCTGTTGATCACAAAAAAAAGATAATTTGAAGAATGTTCGAGAACTTCCAGAGTTCCATAGTAGGAAAAACAAATACTATGAAAGCCAATTGTTGTTATTTCCTTTGTGTTCAACAGAAAAAAAAACTCAAGTTGGTTTGTGTCAAGTGAAAGATCAATAAATGACAGAATTTTTAGTTTTGTTGGAGCTGTCCCTTTAAAACCCTGTGGAAACCCTATATATTCAACCTTCCCTTCCACCCCATCTTATGTACAGATGTGGAATAGTTTAAAGGCACACAGACCTGTCTGCGTCTGGTATTGGCATTGACTGCCGCTCCAGTTGTGTGGACAGGTGCACTTATACTTGTTCAGAGCCTCCACACAGGTGCCGCCATTCTGACATGGGTTACTGGAGCACACGCTTACATCTGGAGGAAAAACACAGCAGACTTAAAGGGACAGTTCACCACCCAGCAACAAAAATATCACCATTTACTCATCTTTAAAGTGATTTCAAACCTGTTTGAGAACCATTGACTTTCAAAGTATGTTTTACCAGTTTCCAACATTCTTCAAAATATCTTCTTTAGTGTTCAACATAAAAAAGAAATGGAAAGATTTGGAACCCCTTAAAGGAGATTAAATATTGAGTAAATGTTTATTTCTGGGTAAATTATTACTTTGAGAAGTCTATAAGAAACTAAAAATTAAAAAATTATATTTTGATAGATTTTGGAAATGGTTATCATTGACTTCCAAAGTATGTTTACCAGTTTCCAACATTCTGCAAATTATCTTCTTTTGTGTTCATCAGAAAAAAAAAGAAACTCAAAAGGGTTTGAATGAAAAGAGAAGTATGTTTTTATTTTGGGGTGAACTGTCCCTTTAACATACTGATGAATGATGAATACTCTGATTAACTGACATGGCACAATAAACAGCATTTATATACACTGTTAACAATTTCCTGCAGTAACTTACTGTAAAACAATTATGGCAAAAGTACTGTATTTACATTTACAGCACCATTTATCTAGCTGAATACGTATTTACAGTATATTTACTGTAAAATATACATTCATTTTCACATTGCTATTTTTAAATACAGTAACATACTGCATAACTGGCCTACAGTAAAATACAGTTCATATTACACTTTAATATTGTGTAATAGTGTGAAAAAATTCATTCATTCATTCATTTTCGGCTTAGTCCTCTCTATTAATCAGGGGACGTGACAGCAGAATGAACCGCCAACTTATCCAGCATATGTTTTACGCAGCAGATGCCCTTCCAGCTGCAATCCAAGACTGGGAAACGCACACATTTTCTTTCACACACATACACTACCAATTTAGCTAACCCAATTCCCCTATGGCGCATGTGTTTGGACTGTGGGGGGAAACCGGAGCACCCGGAGGAAACCCACTCGAACACGGGGAGAAGATGCAAACTCCGCACAGAAATGGCAACTGACCAAGCCGGGGCTCGAACCAGCAAACTTGAGATGATCGTGCTACCCACTGCGCCAACATGATACCCATGTGAATAAATAATTCACTAAAAAAAGCTTTAGAAAAACAAATACATTCTGGCATAAAATTACAATAGTATTTTCTGTTAAATTTATTTTAGCTTTAAAGCAATGCAATTCATTCATTCATTCATTCATTCATTCATTTTCTTTTCAGCTTAGTCCCTTTATTAATCTGGGGTAGCCACCGCGGAATGAACCACCAACTTATCCAGAATGTTTTACACAGCAGATGCCCTTCCAGCCGCAACCCATCACTGGGAAACCCATACACACTTATTCGCACACATACATACACTATGGACAATTTAGCTTACCCAATTCACCTGTCTTTGGTATGTGAGGGAAACCGTAGCACCCAGAGGAAACCCATGCAAATGCAGGGAGAACATCCAAACTTCACACAGAAACACCAATGGCTCGTTTCCACTGACTGGTGGCTGAACGAGGCTTGAACAAGCGACCTTCTTGCTGTGAGGCGACAGCACTACCTACTGACAGCACTACCTACTGTCTATTTCACGCCATTTTCCATAATGATTTTTTTACATGTTGTTTACCTTTATTTTAAATGATGCATTGAATTGCATTGGGGCAACGCAGAATTGCATTGGGGCAACGCAGAATTGCATTGGGGCAACCAGCTTGCCCCAATGCAATTCAATGCATCATTTAAAATAAAGGTA